>NC_134486.1:371847876-372175376 GCF_040206685.1 Ascaphus truei
TGGTCATCTTTATTGATTTCTCTTAGGGAAAGCATAACTTATTGATGATAGAGACACTTTAGGTAGGGTGAGGCGTGCACTGCCCAATATAGGGGTAATGTGCATGATGTTCAGCGAGAGGTCCCTTGAATAGGGTCTCAGTACAGTATCATACTGGAGTTGCTCAAATAAGAGTTCCACAATGCACACCTGCTTGCAATAGGTAGGGACTATGAAGGTATCTGCACAGGGTGGCAGGATATGGATTCTTGAATGAGGGTGCACTCATGCCAAGGGTCCCAGTGGGACGTAGAAAAGTCCCAGTTGCTATGCAAGGGCTTACCGATATCCAGGAGGTGGAAAGGGGACAACCTATGTGCCTCTTTGAAATGCTGTACTAGCCCCCAAAGATATGAATAAATATCATTTTTGTGAGAGAAAAGTTCCTGGCACTTTTCATTTCCATCACAGCTTACAATACCAGCCAGCGGGGATGCCAGCACCCTGTCATGTAATGTAAATAACACACTTTGACATCACGCTCCCTTTTGTGCCAGGCATGAAGGGGTTACATACGTTTATATAGACTCTGAGTGCTTTTCGCAAACAGAAAAAAAAAAATCTCTATATCATTGGTGAAGTGGAATGTTAACAACTTTCTTCATGTGTTTCTTACCTCAGTAAGCATGTACAAAATGTGTACAGTTAAAGATGTTCTAGGCTTTGGTATCTGCTGTCCTTTGGCTTTGCTGTGAATTCTGTTGCTGATTAGATGCTTCACTTTTCACCAGCAAAAGCTTTGCATGGCACATGCTGATTTCTGCAATGGATCATTTCATTATCAATGTTCTTATAGAGTACTCTGTTGGTCACAGTAGATGGTAATTGAAGATTGATTTCAGAGGATCAATAAGCACTATATAAGCTATCTGTAGCCTAAATATACCCAATTTCTTATCTACTCCATACATAAAATGCAAGCATTACATTTTATGTATGAGAACTTTCCTGTGCTTCATCTGGAATGTTTTTCCACTCACTATGGTCTCTTCCTTTCCTTTACATAAATTAGCAGCACTAATAGGATTATAGCATCACTTAGTCTCCCATAGGAATAGCTTGTGGTTATATTACCATTACATGTCTTTTCATCACAGTATTTGCAGTAATATCTATAATTCATAACAGTTTTAAGTACAGATTATTGAATATAATGTGCAGTAATGATTTAAATATTTTTTTGAAAGTAATTATATCCATGCAACATAATTCAACTTTCCTATTTGGAAATATTTTCATTGAGTTTTCAGTCATATTTTACAAATACTCACTACCAAAGGAGCCAATTAATTTGTATATGCAAAACATATGTAAACATGTTGTATCTGAGCCTAAAAGCACTTACTGTATTTAAATGTAAAATATATTGCTGCTCTTTTGTATAATTTTCCCAAAGGGTCAAAAAGGTGTGATCTGAAAAAAATAAAGGGACATGTGGAGAACATTAGGCAAATGGACTTATTTATCTAATTTTGGATTTGCAAATACGTATTATTTGATCACTTGAGGCAATGTTTGTCGTGACTTTTGGATTTTTTTTTTATACTACGTTGATTACATTATTTGCTGTATATTCCATGTTTCTTTATTTAACATTGCTGCTGAAAACAAGCTTATGTTTTTAGTGCGTGGAGAGGAGAGGCTAAAGTTACTACTATTTAGCTGTACACAAGGGTTTCTGCTTTCCGGGTCCACGTAAAGATAAAAATGACACAGTAATCCCAGTAATGACAAGAGAGGTCTACATATAAATACAAATTACATTATCAACCAATGTCTTTATTTAATGTTTGATTTGGCAAATAACACAATTATGATATGATTTTGCAAGTTATACAATTATTGGTTAGATGCTATTCAATTACACTCATATTTCACAATTAATGATTAGCAAAACCTTTGTTCTGTTGTTCCCCTTCTCTTCTTCAACTGATTTACAATTCTATTATTTCTCTCTCTCACTGTTTTCTCGGTTTTATACAGCTCCTCTGTCAGTAGGCATACAGTAAGTAAAGTATGAAAAAGCGGAAATATCATTCTGCTATGTTTGGGATGGTTTAATCATACAGAAAGTTAAGAGCACCATTCTTTTTGGCAATGGTATATCATTTATTATCTTTCAAAGTTTACACATCCTTCTCTGTGATTTTCATCAATATCCACTAAGTACTCAACCTGACATATCTCTGCCTTTTGATATCATCATTTGCCTAATCAAGTATGCATGTGTAGCCCTGTTCCCCTTCCCCCCCCCCCCCCCCACCAAGTAAGATCGGGGGTAGGCTGTACATTTGCTACTGGTGCTACCTTTTACCTGTTGGCTCACAGGGGCCTTAGCCTCCGCCATGGAGAGTCTGGGATGATGTACTTAAAATCTTGGTGCAGCGCCTCCACCTGAGAGGGATCCCAACTTAGTGGGAGGAGCCCCTCACAGGACCCTAACACAATGATTCCACATAGTATAAAATAGAAATACCTTTACTGGCATATACTTATTTTTTAACATCTTAATGCTCTACTAATGACTACTAAGAGTACAAGTACCCACACGACTCCCATGGCTGTACCCCACCACCATGTTACTCACACCGTGTCCCAAGAGTCCAACACCCAATGTGTGAGAGAGTGCTGCCCACTAGATGAGGTGTACTGGTTGGTGCATTTGGTGTATGATATCTGCTGCGTGTGTCCACCCCAGGACGCGCCGACAAGAAGTCAGAATGGAACTGCTGATCCCGCGATGAACCCGCCTCCGCGTGGGGTGGTATCCCACCGGATGGTCCCACCTTGAAGACAGTCTCTGTATCTTCTTATGGGGTCTGGTCGCAGACCACGGTTCTCAAGGCTGCGCAGCGTTGTAGCTGAGTCCCTGAACTATCAAATAGCTAAAGGGGCAGGGTCCCTACCTAAGGACCTGTCACTGTAGCAGCCACAATCTACACTGGTGAGTCGGGGCCTAGCTGGGCCTAGGGGGTTACCTGGCCTAGTGCAGTGGGTCCCGGACCCCTGCACACACAACCTCCCCTAACCTTGACCCAACTCCAACTGCCTGCGTGCCCTGAGCATGCCAAATGTATCTACCTTGCAGCAGGAGAATCTGGCCGTGCGATTCGCTCATTGGTATCATGTGGTTAGCAGCCCCAGTGGCTGGGTGTTGTAGTTTCGTGCAGAGCCCTTTACTATTGGCGCTGCATGCGCTTACTCTACTGCGCATGCGCAACCCTGTAATGGCCGCCACTACTCTCCTGGCACTCAACTGCTCAGGCTCTAAGTGTATTGGCCACCCCTGATGCTTCTGCGTATGTGCGAGCTCGGGAAGGTCCTGCACTGTACTGTAGATCGCCACATCTTCGCATGCGCGAGCTTACCTCGGCTGCGCGCGCACCTCCAAGATGGCGGCACCCTTTGGAGAGGCCCGCCAGAGCCCCCGGTGATCCTGTCGCCAGTCTCACTCCCCCGCAACCTCCCGTGAGTCAGCGGAGGTAAGGGGAGTACAGCAAAAACTCCGGGGACCGGAGGGGACCTGGCTACACATGTTTTGCCTATTTACCTATAATGTGCCTAATAATGTAGTCAGATCAAAATGCTTCAGCTTTGCTAACATAAATGCTGTTCTTCACCCCAAAAATGTATATTAGCCCAGTTCAATAAGAGGGGATATGACAACTATTTACAAATATATTCAGGGTCACTACAAGGAACATTCAACAGAACTTATCATCCCAAGGACATTACAAACGATGCATGGTTATCCCTGGAAATGGGAGGAAAGGAGATTTCACCAGTAACAAAGGAAAGGGATCTTTACAGTATGGTCGGTTTAAATGTGGACTTTAATATCTATGGATAGCGATGGGTGTACTTTTTACCATTGTTCTATTTTGCTGAAAAATTGGCATAACTTTGCGAGTGCACATCTTTGCAAGTGTATCTGAGTTAAGAAAAACTTTCTGCTCTTTGTTTTTTATTCAGTTCATGCGCACTTTTCTCATGCCAACTTTCATCTTCACAGCAGAGTGCAAAAATCTTTTACTTGTGCAAGCTTACATTTTTGTGCGCACCAAAAAGAAACTAAATGAAAAAGTTTGCAGAAACCAACAAAATAAAAAAATCTCAACAAAAGTAAGCAAAATAGAGGCTTTGGGACGATTACCATGCTTTTTCACAGATTTGTAATCAGAAACCATGCAGACAATCCGTGGCGAATTTGTAAAAATTCATAAATGTTTGCACAAATGTTCACTAATCTCTACCTACGGAGACTGTGATGGCAGGTACAACAGATATCTTTAAGAAAAGCTTAGACACCTTTTTAGAAAGGAAAAGTAGATTCAAATGCAATCCTTGATAAAGCACCCACAAGGTGTGAAACACGTAGGATGGTCTGTGTACCTCCTGTAGGTGATGATTCAATAAATATTTTTGCATTATTACTCTGACCCTGGCTCCCTTGGCTGTGATCTGCTGTCTTTTGCATTTGAATCTGGATTTACGTACCTGCGGCTGGCACGCCTCATCAGAGATTCAAGGAGTGGAGAAAGATTGAAATAATCACAAACATAAGAAGATATGTGAGTACAATGTCTTGCTGAAGATTGTCTTATATTGATGGATGCCCCCAATGAGGTTGCAGAGGTGTGGGATACCATTATCGGCTGTGACCTTCAGGGGGTTTTATTATTGAAACATATAGAAGACTTCTCACTGTTTTGACTTAATCACCCACTCCAACCCAGAATTCTCTGTTCGTATATATCTTTTTATATCATTACTGCCGTTTTGTGTCCGGAACTATTTCAGCAACCCATTATCTCCCCTTTGACCCTAGAAAGGAAAAGTATACAGGGATATACTAAATAAAGGATGTTAATCCAGGGTGATAAGTTTATCCTCCCTAAGTTTGCTGGGCAGAAAGCGTATCGCACAGCAAATTCTAATGCCAATTATAGACTATGGGGACATAGTATACGGCTCGGCACCCCAAACCCACCTTAGCAAACTTGTCATCCGCTATAATTCAATATGCCGTTTTGTTGTCCAATCCAACTACAATACACATCACTGTGAAATGCTCAAAGAACTAGATTGGTCATCACTTGAGTCTAGGTGCAAAGTTCATCTTTCCTGTCTTGCCTTCAAATACTTTCTGGGCAAGCTACCCATCTATCTTAACAATCTCCTCACCCCTACCACATGCAGCACTTATCATCTAAGATCTGACTCCAAAAGACTGTTCATGGTCCCACGGTTCAACAAAGTATCCGGCCGATCCTCCTTCTCTTACCGTGCACCCCAAAACTGGAACAAGCTACCGGAGACTCTAATAGCCACCACCAGTCTAAGTTCTTTCAAAACTAAAGCTGTGTCACATTTTAATCTGGTCTCTAACTGTTTTATAAGCCTACTGTATAATATATCTTATCTCTTACTGTGCATGCAATGTCTTGTATATAATGTATACCCTGTTCACTGATGTAACTATGTATTGTAACCATGTATTATTTGTCATCTTAACTCTATGCCCAGGACATACTTGAAAACGAGAGGTAACTCTCAATGTATTACTTCCTGGTAAAACATTTTAGAAATAAATAAATCCGATTGCCAATATTTGGAGTCAGGACAACATAATTTTCTCCATAGTTCAATAATGTTTTTTGGCCTTCCTTTGGATCAATACACTGTTAATACGCATATAGGTTGAGTATCTTTGTTGTCTAAATATAACATAGCTTGCTCTCGATTGACATGTATTTTTTCAACTTTATCTACTATTTAACTGTTACTATGTAAGACAAAGTAACTAATTAGCATGTGGGTATTGACAAATAGGTAAAAATATGATAATGCAAGTAACATGACCACACCATTGTTCCATTTCACCAGGCTGGCATTAGCCTTTGTGGAGCCCAAGAGGCAGGCTGGCAGTGGGGCATCTCCTGTGGAAAAAGTTTAGGGATCTTACATTAAAGAGTGGCCCCCCTCTGGCAGCATTGAGGCGTCATGACATCGCGGCAGCATTTGTGATTTCACATTCCCATGGCAATGTGTTGTCATATGACGTTGCGGCATCATTTGATGTCAGTCTCCATGGCAAAGCGTCACTACAGAAAGCGGGACACTATGGCGCAGTCCCCACCTGGGGGCCCCACACTCTTTCCTACAACTCCCCCTCTGGTCAGGTGGAAGTTGGATCCCAGCGCCAATAGGAGGAGGTAGAGGAGGGAGCACGGGGCACCCAAGGCGCGAGGCCGAAGGTGACCGCCTTGCCCTGAGGCCAGCCCTGCGATAAAGCCTACTTTAATACAAAGATGCCACTTATGTATTGCCTTGTTTTTTTTTATAGTGTATGGGCATGAGCTGCCACCATGCCAGGCAATATGCAACTTGCCAATCTCCAAAACAAGCCTCAAATTAAACACATTTAATTTAAATAAAAAAAATGCCATAAAACAACAACAATTGATTGGCACAGTGTCACACCGATGTGCTGTAGGCATGAGCTGCCACTATGCCAGGCAATATGCAACCTGCAAATCTCCAAAACAAGCCTTAAATTAAAAACAGGAAAACAAAAATGCACACAGCACACTGGGGGTTTATAGAGAAATACGCAGCACTGTGCGTGTTAGAGGTACCTGGGTGTACGTGATACTTTTCTACAATATATTTTTGATATTGGATCACCTTGAGTGTTGTTTCTTCCTGGCTGCTGGGTCCTCGGATAAGGGTCTGCCTGGAAAGGATAATATATATATATACTGCACCGACACACTTTATTCGAGCAAATACCCGGTATGTACCTGGCAGATACCTGGAATGCGCCACTCCTCACCTCTGACAAGCCCCGTTGCATTTGCCTTCCCAGCCTGGGTTCATGCCTGGCTGATGGGCGGCTGATCTGTTAAATGATAATGATTAGGATTTAATAGGCTGCAATGCTTCGTGTGTCTACCAGATGGCATAAATTCATGAATTGTAATGCAGTATATATATATATACTGTGCATTATTGCAGCCAGCGGGAATAAAATGCTTCAATCCCTGCTTGGAAAATACCTCAATGCACTCGGGCAGAAAACAGTCACAAACCTCAATACACCCGGGTATACCCGAATTCGTGGGACTAGCCAAGCTCGAATAAAGTGTGTCGCCAGTGTATATATATAACACCACGAAGCTCACTTTTAATTCTAGATTACTACAGTAATTATACCACCATACCCTCAATGCATCACTGATCCCATCTGCCAAAATTACCAGTGCTACATAAAGAATAAGGAAAAAGTACACTCAATATTCAATAATCATGGTAAGCAATAGTTTTTACTCTGCCACCTATTCTTATTTACAATCCTAAGTAAAATAAAGTTGGATGGAGGGTTTATTCTCACTTTTGAAACGCACCACAAAATAAATGTGCCCATGTGTTTCTGCATAAATAAAATGTCTTCTCCAGTATCTGGGCAACTCTTGCATTTTGAGATTTGTGTATTTGATGCCTTTGCCAAACGTATGTTGAATCTAGATCTTCCATGCTGTTCACAGCATGAATTTGACATTGCTTAAGAAGATCCATATAGAAAGAGTTGTTCTGTAGAGTTTTTTCCAAGGACTTTCCTTTCTGTAAAGATATCTCAATCAGCAGGGGACTCGGCTAACTTTTTTGTGTTTTCTGTGTGCACTTGTTGGTTGTATGTTTGAATGACCAGACATCTGAGTGATCCTTTCATCTCTTCCAGGGGGTTTGTAGGGACCATCTGAACTAAGATGACAGGATTTGGAACCTGAGAGTGGGTTCTTTTTGTCTCGCATAGCCTATCATCAGTCACATCCAGTGTGTAGGTTAATAAGGCTTAAACTGAAAGGAATAGTGAGCATCTGATTGACAGGCTTGTGAACAAAAAGTGTGGAGGAAAGTCTGATTATGTGAAGCAACTATTAATTGGACTGTACATGACATGAAGAATAATGGTAACATTAATTTGGAGATGTGTTGCTATCAGCAATCTGTTAAATGATTTCCCAGCTCCCCTGCATAGATAGTTCTATGAAGAATGAATAGATTTTAGTCATTTCTAAGATTTTAGAGTCAATGGAATTTAAAAGCATAAGCAAGAGGATACAGATGGGTCTATAGTTTTATTTTGCGATGGCAAATTATGGCACATTAAAAAAAAACACGTGTCAAACATATTTCACATAGTGTCTAAACCTTATTCCAGTTTCTATAAAATACAGACATACATAGTATCAGGTACAGATATTACCATATGGGCATGGTTATGCAAATGAACATAGGTTCTTTTTAGCCTCCTACTGTATTTTGAAAACAATTTTCAAAAGTTTTAGCCTGGTGCCACTGACAACACCATATTGGGAGCAGAGGGAGCATTTGCTCAGGTATGACAGAGCTGTGCTCCTGTGCGTGCTTCGAAATCTGTACCTCCCTCTGATACCTACCAATTGCTGGAGCAGTTAGGAAACAGACAGGGTTAAGGAAGAGACCAGGTTTTCTGATTTCTCAATGCTTTTCCTGAGATTGAAGTGTTAAATTATGACAAAGTAGTGAGAATTTGAATATAAAGCTCAGACTATTACTTTTGATGCATTGGGATTTTATTCCTCGCACACTAACGGTTGTCATCCATAGCACAGGATAACCATTTCCTCATTTTTGTTTTCATTGTGTTTGACTTTTAACATTGAGTTTTGCCAGAGAATGAGAAGACTGAGGCTGTATCTCTTCGGAATAGAAGGATGGTCATTAGAGGTCCACGTACACACTGTTTTGTTTTGTAGAAATAAAGCTCTTGTGAATTAGATACGCTTTCTATAAAGTGGTCTTAAACTCCACCGTAAAGAGTGCTTACAGTGGCAAAGTAACCAAGTTTCTGTCCCGTGAATATTCCAGATATCTGCTCTTTTGACTGAATGAAAAACTGTTGTCCCATAACATAAGAATTGCCATAAATGGAACTTTTTCAGGTTGGGCTAAAGTTGGGGGTGGAGTACCTCAAGGATCGGTACTGGGACCCCTGCCTTTTAACTTGTTTATTAATGACCTTGAGGTTGCCAGAGAGCAAAGTCTCCATCTTTGCTGATGACACAAAATTGTGTAAGGTAATAGAATCAGAGCAGGATGTAATTTATCTCCAGAAGGACTTGGAGAGACTGGAAACGTGGGCAGTTAAATGGCAGATGAGGTTTAATACAGATAAATGTAAGGTTATGCATTTGGGAAACAAGAATAAACAGGCGACTTACTGTACAAATTAAATGGAGATAAATTAGGGGAATCCATGATGGAGAAGGATTTAGGAGTGTTTGTAGACAGCAGGTTTAGCAATAGTGCCCAAAGTCATGCAGTCAACAGAAGTGAACTGGTTAACGTGCAAATTTCCCTTGTAAATTAAGGTTCTATTCAACCAGCCCAGTACAGTATCATGTGAAAAATTAATGTGATAAGAATAATATACGTCACAATACAAAAGCCATAGAGGGTAGTGCAGCTCCGATGAAAAAATACCTTTTCCCATCGTCTTTAAAATTGTTTGATACAGGATACGGAGCGCAAAAACTCCCAGGTATATGCAAGGATGAAAAAATGGGAAATAATAGTGCAACGCAGCAAAAAACTTCAAAATATAGAGGTAAGAAAAGCCAAAGCTCCTCCACTAATAGAAATAAGAGAAAAACAGACAAAAGAACAGATAGGCAATTTACTAAAACAAACAAAAAAGAAAAGGACAATGCACTCACATTATTTCTGTGAGCGGAGGATCTGAGGTCTAATATTCCACTGGATCTCTGACCCCCATTCCATACCTGCAATACTGAGGTTCCAGTCACCATCTTAGGAGGTTAAACCTCTTCATCACCTTATTCTAATGATAGCATGTGTGTGATGATTTTGGCTTTTTCTACCTCTATATTGTGAAGCTTTTTGCTGTATTTTACTGGGGGTTTTTTCACCCTTGTTCATTCTTGCATATACCTGGGAGTATTTGCGCTCCGTATCCTGCACCAAAATCATGCAGTAGCTGCCAAGGCAAACAAGATCTTATCTTGCATTAAACAGGCAATGGATGGAAGGGAAGTAAACATAATGATGCCCCTTTACAAAGCATTTGTAAGACCGCATATTGAATATGGAGTACAATTTTGAGCACCACTCCTTAGAAAATACATTATGGAACTAGAGAGAGTGCAGAGAAGAGCCACCAAATTAATAAAGGGGATGGATAATCTATATTATGAGGGGAGGCTATCTAATTTAGATTTATTTACATTAGAAAAGAGGCGTCTAAGAGGGGATATGATAACTATATACAAATATATCCGGCGACAATACAAGGAGCTTTCAAAAGAACTATTCATACCGAGGGCTGTACAAAGGACTCGGGGCCATCCCTTAGGTTGGGGGAAAGGATATTTTACCACATACAAAGGAAAGGGTTCTCTAGAGTAAGGGGCAGTTAAAATGTGGAATTCATTACCCATGGAGACTGTGATGGCAGATACAATAGATTTGTTTAAAAAAGGTGGGACACCTTTTTAGAAAGGAAAAGTATGCAGGGATATACCAAATAAATAAACATGGGAAGGATGTTGATCTAGGGATTAATCTGATTGCCAATTTTTGGAGTCAGGAAGGATTTTTTATCACCTTATGAGATATTATTGAATGATATTTCACTGTTTTTTTTTGTTTGCCTTCCTCTGGATCAATATACTGATATAGGATAAAGTATCTGTCGTCTAAATTTAGCATAGGTTGAACTTGATGGACGTATATCTTTTTTCAACTTCATCTACTATGTAACCATGTAACATAAGTAAATACATAAGAGATACTATTGGGTTCCTTCTTGCCCTTTTGTTCAATTCCATATTTCCCTCATGAAAGCATGTCTCGTTATTTTCCAAAATTCAATGTCACTTGTTGGCAGAGTTAAAAAAAAAAAAAAAAAAAAAATATGTATATATAGGAAAGACAGGGTTGCAGACCTGTCTAAGACATGCAGATGAACATACAGTAATATTTACAGTTGCTTTATGCTTTACTGTGGAGGGTTTTTGTCACTTTTTTTACCCACCATAACCTTAATAATTGTGGTGATTACCTAGTCTATAGTCTCTAACCAGCTTAGCCATTACAACCAACCTCACACTGATGATACCCATCAAGGTTGAAACATGTCTGTGAGTGGCTTTAATGGCTTTGCATTTCATCACAGCCTCTGTCTAAAAGCTGTGTTTAAAACAGCATGCATTGGCTTGAGGATTTGCATGTGTAATACGAGCTTGAGACAAAAGGTGGCACTGAGTGCTCATTTGCATGTAATTTCCCAGAATCCCTTGCTGCAGTGGAAGCGCTGTATGCTGGGCGATAATGGGGAAAGACAGGGTTGCAGACCTGTCTAAGACATGCAGATGAACAAATAGTAATATTTACAGTTGCTATATATATATATATGTGTGTGTGTGTGTGTGTGTGTAAAAGCGGAATCTAACACTCCTGTAAAATCACAAGAGGGTCTGGTGCTAAGGTCATAAAATAACATAAAACATACTTTACCACCAATGCAGATGGCAAAAGAGATGACAGCACTCAGATGTAGAGCAAAGAAACTTGTATTCCAAAGGTAAGACACAAAAATCCAACGTTTCGATCCGCCAGAGGGATCTTTCTCACATCCCCCTCAACATCAACATCAACGATGTATATATATATATATATATATATATATATATATATATATATATATATATATATATATATATATATATATATATATATATATATGTAACCATGCTGTAAAATGGACTACAGTCATCTCTCCTGCTGACAGTAAGGCCTGGTAAGTTATGGCATGCCAGCAGTAATTATGGAGGTTTGCCCTCATACCCTGGTGAGGTGCCCTATGTATGGATGGGAGTGGCCACATACTCTGAATCCATAATTAGTGATGTCAGAGTTGTGCCTGCCCCCAGAGTATACATAAGGCACAGCACTGCTCAAAAGTTAGGAGTTCAGTGGAGTTCAGTAGAGTTGGTTGTAGATGTTGAAGCAAGGAGCAAGTCTGAGTACAGACTTGGGAGGAGGCGGCTCACTAGACTGTGACCAGGGACCTGGCCCAGGGAATATCTCCCTGAGGGGAGATAGGGAATCCACCAAATTGGGAAGAGATACCTTTCAAAGGGAAGTGCGGTGAGCATGAGCGGCTGAGCACAACCGCTGTGAGGGGCAGCTGGCCCACCGCATTGCAATAAAGATGATCTTGTTCAATCATACCCTCGTGTGTAAGTGTGGAGTGATTACACAGAGGAGTGCACCACAGAGGAGTTCCTCACCAGGACCATCCACAAGCGGACGCTGGGATCCTAATGAGGTGGAGGCGCTGCACTGGATCTAGGTAGGACTCATGCACACTACCTCAGCTGCCTGTCTGGGTTGGCAATCCCCACACAACATCATACGGGAGACTCAGGAGTCCTGTTGCCAACAGGTGCACCACCAGACACTACACTGTAATGGGGACTGGCTAGACCACAGGGGCCAATATGAGATTGGGTGGGTCAGGCTAGGCCAGAAAATCCGTTACATATATATATATATTGTGACAGAGTCACTGACTCAGTAGGCTGGAATAGTGAATGGAGAGACGCTGCAGCCAGTTCACAGAGTGTTAATCTCCTCAGAGAAAAAGCACAGCTGAAGACTGATTAAACAGGGGCTGAACTCATCAGTGAAACAAGTGCTTTAAAAAGCAGGAAGTTGTTCACAGAAGGTGAGCTTGTTTTTCCACGTGAGGGTGGAGAGAACTCTCCCGGTTAGGAAGTCGTAGCTGTTGCTCTGGTCCCCCAGTCCTGCGAGGAGCTTTGCTGCTGGGACCAGCTGGGACCCCAACCCAGGATAAAGATAAAGATACAGATTGCTGTGAGCTGGACACAGCCTGCTCCCCGGAACTGTGTTCCTGTTTGCTTTTGGTGCTGCATCACAGATAAGACTTTATTATTATACTTATTGGTTATACTTTGTGTAGCATGTTTTGGGCATAACCAGATTAGCTGGCTGCCCTGTTAGTAAGGGTTCAAGAAGTGAGCTAGTTTCCCTAACGGGAACAGGCTTTATTTTCTAGAAAGTAGTTTCTTAAAGGGACAGTGCACCGTACTTATTTTGGTTGTGGCTAATAAACCACTACAGTTTAAAGTTTCCCATCGTGTCTAGCGTCTTACTGACCCCGCCGTGAGGCCGTCTTGCCACAGGTGGTGTCAGAAGTGGGATGTTACACCTCTGGGGGTCAGAAGATGAAGATGTGTTGAGACACTGAACTCAAGGAAAAAAAATGATTTTTTTGCTGAAGCATGGAAGTTACAGCTAGCAAGCGCTGAGTGTAAATTTTGCCCCATTGGGCATGAAAGGATTGCTGTGTAAAGCTAATGCCTTTTGCTGAAGCGAGTGAATTTGCAGCTAGCAAGTGCAGTGAGTAAAGTTTGCCCTGTCTGGATGAATGAAGTTGCCCTAAGAAGAACCCAGAAGGTTCAAATATTGTAAAGCAAGTAGAACTTACATGTGTTGTGCAAAGTCTGCCTCGTCGGGTGTGAAAAAAAAAGAAAAAAGAACGGGTTTTAAAATGGCTGCCGTCAAGTGTCAGTTTTGCAATGTACATAACATACAAAACAGTGTCCCTTCAGGCCATATGATGATTATGATGACGCATATGTGGCCCCGAGAAGAGAGACGTACCCACAGATGAAAGCTGAAAAAGTGACCAGTGTGTGTGCCCAGTACCACTGAGGTCTCTGGAACTAATAAAACAAAGAGAAAGAAGAAAAATATTTTTCAAGTCACCGAGGAAGTGACCGAACCACTTGAGCCTGCGATATCAGGACAACAGGCGTCAGCAAGCCACCGAGATGTGCTGCAGACCGGAGTGATGGGCAGAATTGTCACAGGAACGGTGGCAAAGGAAAAGGAGGAGCAAAGAGAAGCTGAATCCTTGAATCCTTGCTTGCCATGAGGGCAGCCACTGTGAAGAGACAGTCGCGAATGAGATGGAAGTGTGCCCGTGATCCTAAGAGGCAAAAGACCGCACAGATTGTCCAGCGACTCTCTCAACAGAGTAAGTTAAAGAGTCAAGACAGAACGGCCCAAGCCTATGAGTCTGCTGATGGTAAAAGAGAGGTGCCATGGGGTGCACTTCAGGTTAATAAGAATCCTGACCAAGTTTAAGGACTAAAGATAAATATTGTGGAACCCAACACTGAAGGTACGCTGATGGAGAAAGGTCCAAAAGCCATCACCGCTAAAACAGAGTTGCTGTCATCACAAGAGAAGGCCAAACAGTCACTGGCGAGTGTATGCAATGAGCTGACCGAGGTCAAGGCTCTTCTACAGGGTAAAGGAGACTCTGAACACAAGGAGATAGTGAGGTACCAGTCCTCAGGCCCAGAGGGCCTGGTAATTATCCCCCCCAAAAAATGCCTAAATTGGAAGGCAATAAAAAAAAGGGGGGTGGGAAGGGCCGACGTCAGACATTTTCGCCAAAGATGCTGGTGCACGGGAATGGTGCACGGGACGCTCCACAGGACAATGTTTCGCTGGGGAGAGGGATATGTGACAAAGTCACTGACTCAGTAGGCTGGAATAGTGAATGGAGAGACGCTGCAGCCAGTTCACAGAGTGTTAATCTCCTCAGAAAGAAAGCACAGCTGAAGACTGATTAAACAGGGGCTGAACTCATCAGTGAAACAAATGCTTTAAAAAGCAGGAAGTTGTTAACAGAAGGTGAGCTTGTTTTTCCACGTGAGGGTGGAGAGAACTCTCCCGGCTAGGAAGCCGTAGCTGTTGCTCTGGTCCCCCAGTCCTGCAAGGAGCATTGCTGCTGGGACCAGTTGGGACCCCAACCCAGGATAAAGATAAAGATACAGATTGCTGCGAGCTGGACACAGCCTGCTCCCCGGAACCGTGTTCCTGTTTGCTGTTGGAGCTGCATCACAGATAAGACTTTATTATTATACTTATTGGTTATACTTTGTGTAGCATGTTTTGGGCATAACCAGATTAGCTGGCTGCCCTGTTAGTAAGGGTTCAAGAAGTGAGTTAGTTTCCTGTTGTAGGGTACATGCAACTACACACGTTTTTTGTTTACCCTGTCACATTTCCCTAACGGGAACAGGCTTTATTTTCTAGAAAGTAGTTTCTTAAAGGGACAGTGCACCCGTACTTATTTTGGTTGTGGCTAATAAACCACTACAGTTTAAAGTTTCCCATCGTGTCTAGCGTCTTACTGACCCCGCCGCGAGGCCGTCTTGCCACAATATATATATATATATATAGATACATCATACATACATACATACATACATACATACAATGGCTTGAAGGTCAAAATCAGTTTCCCCCTTTTTAGTCTATAGCAGGGGTGCGCAAAATTCTGGTGCTTTGCCCCCCTGCCTGCTCTCCCCCAGTGCTCGCCCCCCCCCCTTACCTGTTTGCTGGCGTCACACGTCACATGACACCGTGGAATCATTTGGTGCCGCATTGCTATCGCGCCGCTTCGCCCGAAGCCAGATGAATCACGGTAAGTGAGTTACAAAGGCCTCGGGCGGTCCTCCGGCATTCAATTTAAATGCTTTGGAAAAGAGCGCGGGGCCTCTGTAACCACCACGCCTCCCCAAAAAAATCACGTGCCCCCCATTTTGCGCACCCTGGTCTAAATAATTATTCTTGAAAAATGAATAAACAATGGCAAATGTATTTGTAAATGAATTCAAAGAGCACCAGTTTTGCACACAAATAAATGTAACTATAGCCATGCATAATAATGGTATATTACTTTCCTCTCTGTTGGCAGTAAGTCCTGGTAAGTACAGGTATGCCAGCAGTAGTTATGGAGGTTTTCCCTCACACCATGGTGAGGTGCCCTATGTATGGAGGGGAGTGGCTGTATGCTCTGAGTCCCTGGATAGTGACATCAGGGATGCGCCTGCCTCCTGAAGTATATAAGGCACAACACAGTTAGGTTTGGTGTGTGTTCCAGCAGCTGTGGAAAGTTGTTGGGAAGTTGTAGTTTCCTGCATAAGGGATTGTAGGAACACTTTGTGACTCTAGTGAAGTAACTAGTGGTCCAGGTTGACCAATCGGCCTGTCTAAGCCACCCTGTGTCCAGGGACCTGGCGCAGAGAGGATCTCCCTAGGAGAAGAGGGAATCCCACTTCAATTTGGGAGGGCGTACCTGGCAAAGGGACAGCACGGAGAGATGTGCGGCTAGAGCCGGCAGCTGCATGGGGCAGTCTGCTACATCACCATCTACAATAAAGATGACCTTGTTAACGATACCCCCACTGTGTGAGTGTGAAATTACTCAGCAGTGGATGGCACCACCAAGAAGGAGTTCCTCACCAGGACCATCTCCCTGCGGAAGCACAGATCCTAATGAGGTGGAGGCGCTGCACATGATGTAAGTTGAACTCGCACCCACTACCTCAGCTACCTGTCCTGATGACATCCCCTAATAACATCAAGCGGGAGACTCAGGAGACCTATTGCCTACAGGTGCACCACCAAACACAAACACGTAATGGGGGTTGGTTATTAGAGTACCCGGGCCAATGTGAGATTGGGGGGGGGGGGGGGAACCCATTACATAACTTTAATTTAAAAACCTTTAGCCTTATCAATATTATTTTAATTGATATGTGAAGATTATAGTTTAAATGACAATGTAGTTGTAATTATAATATTATTAATTCATATTAGATCCTGATTTTATGTCACCCTAAGTGTCTTATCCTATTAAAGATACTGTAGTCTTAAGACAAATATTTATCCAAAATGTGGTGATATTTCAGTGAAAAATCTATTATATTATTTAATACCCATCACATGCTATTCTATAAAATCTAAATTGCTGCAGTAACTAGATCACATATCATGCTCAAGCAGGCCATAAGGTCTATATCCCGTGATAACAGTAATATAAACTACTGATGGCCAGGTTTGTTGGCTCGTCATCCGAACCCCCACCTTAAACTCCCCATACAGTATCCCTCATCAGGTCACCCTCTTTCTCACCCTCATATCTCCCACTCCCTCTCACATCATATATGTTTATGTAAATCTCCCTGCCAAGCTCCTAGGGAGCTTACATCAGTGTCCACATTGTTGGCTACTCAGAAAACATTACCTTATTCAGAGTGATGGATTTGTGCGGCTGGGTGGTGATAATGGGCTTCAGTAACTTTATTCATTCAACAGCAGCTTTATTGTCACATCAACATACACAGTGATCTAGGTATGGACATAACTGCATTCTCCTTTTTGCTGTCTGAACCTTTTCTTCCCTAGTTGTCCCTATCTAGGTCCTCTATGGTACCTAATGTAGCCATCTTCTGGGTGGCCTGGATATGGTTTGATCTCTTTATGGCCCCTGTCGGGGTCATGAACACACCTTTAGCCTTATCAATATTATTTTAATTGATATGTGAAGATTGCTACTCTCTGAGTTCATATTGTGCCGCTTATACCTTGAGGGGACCCCACAGTTCACAGCCCTGGGGGATAGTTGGACCAGCCCCATAGGAGGGTCAGTAGCTGGCCCATTACAGTAGCTGGCCCATAGGAGGGTCAGTAGCTGTCCCGAGATGGCAAGCACTGCCTCTGAGAGGGACACTGATCACTGACACAGAAGAACTCACTGAAGTAAGTAAAAAAATGGGCCTCCAAATGAATCTCAGCAAGACCAAAGTGATGTTCAACAAATGTGTCAACTCTGTAAATATCAAAATAAATGGAATAGAACTAGAAGAAGAAAACATTTCTAACTTGGCTGGCAATTAATAATGGATGGGAACCTTTTGAATTAAATAAGAGAATGAAGATGGGATAGTGCGCATTTGAAAGAAACAAGACAATCTTTCAATAAAACCTTCCACTGTGGAGGAAAGCTTTCAACCAGTGTACCAGTATTCTACCCATGCCCACATAAAGATGTGAAATTTGGACCCTAAATATGAGGAGAATTGGAAGCTTCAGACAAATCAAAGAAGTATGTAGACATGTATACTGGGTATTACCCAAAGAGACAGGAAAAAGAATGAATGTCCTTGAAATCAAACAAATGACATAAAACAGGGAAGAAATTAAAATGGCATATTGCAAGAAGCAATGACCATTGTTTGACAAAGACTGTACTCGACTGGATTCCAATGGAAATTTGAAGACCAAAACGACAACCAAAAGAATGATGGGAAGATGAAATCAGAAAACTTGTTGAAGCACAGTGGAGACGAGAGGCTTGGAACCGCAGTACCTGAAAGATCCTTTGGGAGGTTTTCATCCAACAGTTGATCAACAAGAGCTGAAGATAATCTGGTTGTGATCCGGTTGTGTTGCTGTTTTTTCTCTGCTCTGGTTTTTCCATTCTCCTCTTGGTGCTCCTGTCCTCTGTCCCTGCCTGTCTTTATAGTTTCCTTTTATTCCTTGACTTTGCTTTGTGTTCCCTAACTTCTGCCTGAGTTTGTCCCTGTATTTTGTTCCTGTTCCATAATAAAGGCCTTTGCCGGCACTATTTATTTTTATTTATAAAATATTTTACCAGGAAGTAATACATTGAGAGTTACCTCTCGTTTTCAAGTATGTCCTGGGCACAGAGTTAAGACAAATAATACATGGTTACAAATACAGTTACATAAATGAACAGGGTATACATTATATACAAGGCATTGCGTGCACAGTTAAAGAAAATATATATTATGGGTGTATGAAACAGTTACAGACCAGATTAAAATGTGAGACAGCCTTAGATTTGAAAGAACTTAAACTGGTGGTGGATGTGAGAGTCTCTGGTAGGTTGTTCCAGTTTTGGGGTGCACGGTAAGAGGAGGAACGGCCGGATACTTTGTTGAGCCTTGGGACCATGAACAGTCTTTTGGAGTCTGATTTCAGATGATAAGTGCTGCATGTGGTAGGGGTGAGGAGCTTGTTCAGATAGATGGGTAGCTTGAACATAAACAATTTAAAGGCAAGACAGGAAAGGTGAACTTTGCGCCTGGACTCTAGTGATGACCAATCTAGTTCTTTGAGCATTTCGCAGTGATGTGTGTTGTAGTTGCATTGGAGAACAAAACGACAAATTGAATTGCAGAGGGTGTCAAGTTTGCTAAGGTGGGTTTGAGGTGCCGTGCCATATACAATGTCTCTATAGTCAATAATTGGCATTAGCATCTGCTGTGCGATACGCTTTCTGACCAGGAGACTTAGGGAGGATTTGTTCCTGTAAAGAACCCCTAGTTTGGCATAGGTCTTGGTTGTCAGGGTATCAATGTGCATCCCGAATGTTAAGTGGGAGTCAAACCATATGCCCAGGTATTTAAAACTAGTTACAGGGGTTAGGGTTGTGTTAGAGTTGGTTCTAATCTGGAGCTCAGTCGCAGGCAGTTTAACAAATGTAGTCTTGGTCCCAAATACCATTGTTACAGTCTTGTCAGTGTTTAAAAACAGTTTGTTTTGGGAAATCCAGTTTTCGAGTCTCAAAAAGTCAGATTGAAATATGTGTTGAAGGTCAGAGAGGCTATGGCTGTGTGCATATAGGATTATGTCATCTGCATATATGTGTATTGAGTCTTACTTACAAGATGTGGGAAGATCATTAATGAACACTGAGAAGAGTAGGAGTCCCAGAACAGAGCCTTGCGGGACACCACAGGTGATATCCAGGTGGTTGAAGTTAGAGCCTGAGATGGACACATGTTGTGATCTACCTGATAGGTAGGACTGAAACCAGTTTAAAGCATGCTTCCCTATTCCAGAGCTCTGGAGTTTGTTAAGCAGGATAACATGATCAACTGTATCAAAAGCCTTTGCAAAATCTAGGAATACTGCACCAGTGAGTTGTCCCCGTTCCATTCCACACTGGATTTCATTGCAAACTTTTAGCAGGGTAGTTACGGTGGAGTGTTTGGGGTGAAAGCCAGATTGGAATTGGTTAGGGAAATTTGTCTTGGTATAGTAATCGCTTAATTGGGAGTGGACACATTTTTCCATGACTTTGGATAGAATTGGGAGAAGGGGGATTGGCCTGTAGTTCAAGACAGTGTTTTTGTCCCCACTTTTGAAGGTTGGGACAACTCTGGCAGTTATCCAGGTCTTAGAGATATAGCCTGCAGACTGGATAGAGTTGACTATGGAAGAAATTGGTTTAGCAATGGCTGGGGCACCAAGTCGTATTAACCTAGATTGTAGTAAGTCAGGTCCACATTGGCTGCTTAGTTTTAATTTGAGGAGCGCTTGTGTAATCTCCTCTTCAGATACTGGGCCAAATTGAAAATTGGGGTAAGTGTTGGGAGGGACTGGAGCTATGTGGGTACTCCCAGGATGAGATTCAGGTTTGTGGTTTGGGTTGCGTTTCACTAATAAATTAGTGGCACACCCCACAAAGTAATCATTGAATGCATTTGCAATGTCAGTGGGGTTTGTCAGAGTAATATCCCCCTTAGTGATATTACTTGGTTGTTGATGGTTAGAATGCTGGAATATATTGCTGATAACCTTCCAGAATTTAGCTGGGTTTGATGTTTTCTGGTGGAGATTGTCAGAGTAATATTGTGCTTTTGCGTGCCTTGTTTGCCTTGTGCATATGTTCCGTAGGCATCTGTAGTGATTGAGATCCTTGGTAGTGCCAGTTACTTTGTAGCTTTTCCACAAGGTATCCCTGAACTGGTAGAGTGCTATAAGGTCAGTTATAACCCATGGAAGGTGGGCCCCCTGTACCCTTATTTTGCGTAGTGGAGCATGGGTATCGCAGAGTTTTAAGAACTCGGATTGGAAATATTCGAGCGCAGAATCAGGGTCGGGAATTAAATCGATTCTGTGCCATGGGCAGTTGGTAAGGTCATCCAGAAACTGTTGTGGATTAAAGTTTTTAAATGTTCTAGTGAGGAGATCTTTAGGGCTTGAATGGGCGGTTTAATTTTCCTTACACAGTACAATATTGCATGGTCACTGAAAATATCAGGAAGGATGCCAAAGGATTGGATTCTGCTGGGGTTTGAGAAAAGAATCCAGTCTAGCAAGGAATGGTTGCGCGATTTCAGGTTTGTCCGTGTGGGTTGGGAAATGAGTTGTGATAGGTTAAGTGACTTGAGTTGTATCTGGATTTTGTGGTTTTTAGGGTCAAGCCAATTGAAGTAGAAATCCCCGAGAACTAGCAGCTCATCTTCTCATTCAGAGAGGAAATGGAGCCAAGAAACTGGGTGATATCAGTCAGGAATTGTAGAAGGGCTTTAGGGGGGCGGTAGATGCCAGCAACAAAGATGGGCTTAGAGAAGGGGAGTGTGGACGGATGTTTACAGAGGTACACACTTGGAGTCGTTTATAATGTGAAATTATAATAAGGCTTTATTGTGCCTTTTCCTTTTCATCAGGAAATTCATCCAAACAAGGGGGGGGGGGGAACAAAGCTTCTAATCACTTGGGAGTATTTCTAGTGAAATCCTTGCAATCAGTTCACATCTCCATTAGTTAAGCTTTTCCCAGCCCAAACACATAACATGAAAATAAGCAGATATAAGCAGTCTCTTAATACTGAAAGTCTTATCTGTTTCTTGGAGGGAAAATCTTGTCACTTCCTGGTTCAGCTTCAGGTGTAGTTTTCCCTGTGTCTTGAAAATCAGCTCTGCGGTGCAGAGCTTAAGACCGGTCAGCTCCAGAGATCTGGGTTTCTTTTGGTTAGTCTCTCCTGTGACTCAAGAACCTCTGCTCTGTCTCCACAGGTCAGCTCACACGTGAGCAAAGGAGGAGACACTTCCTGTCTCAAAGGCAGGCTTTTTCTACTACCTGTACTCAGTCAGGTGGTGCTAGTTAATTTGCTACCAGCAGTTAACCACCACACTGCTGGATTAGAGGCACCTTTGTGACAGGGATAAGTCCACTGTTACATACCTCCCCTGTTTGTGGGAAGCTCGGGCTTACCACGGCCAAAGCCCATCCTTCCACTCTCATTCGAGATCTTTCTGTGATTTGAATGAGAGTGGATGGAGGAAGAGAACCCTCTGTCCCGCTGGATTGGAGCCCATTCTCCAGTTTATTTTTGTCTCCTCCCGAAGGTGTTTGAGATCAGCACTCCTCAGTCGCTCGAGGAGAACTTTTTCCAAGTACAGTCTTTTTACCGAGTGAACGGGCATGAGATTTCCCTTGCGTCGGGCGCTCCTCTTTTTGTAGGCAGATTGTATGGCGACAGTTGCAGAGCGTTTGAGAGTAACCCTTTCAGTTTTCCGCTCTTGAAGCTGTCCTTCTGCACTCTTTCCACTCCATGGTGTTGCCAGTTCAGATTCTTTGGGATTGAGTTGCAATTCCACCTCCAGAGAATGTCCCATCTTTTCAGCTTCATCCACTAAGGATTCTTCTGATTTTGATTCTGCACGTATACCTTTCTGTTTTGCCTGGTGGTCAGCTGAAGGTTTTGCTAGTGCTTGCTTAGGTGGTTTAGACTTTGCAACCTTGTTTTTCAGATGAGCGGTGTTCCCAGCTCTCACTGTACCCTTGTCTTCATGGGTTTTTGAGGCTGTGGGATACTGACGCTTAGTCAGGGTCAATACTTGTCCTTGTAGGACTGTAATCTCATCCACGAGTGATCCCTGTTTTTTGAGTGCGTCTTCAATTTTAATTGTCAGCCAAAACATATTAAATATCTGGGAGTTAACATAACCAAAGATTGTAAGGGCAGTGTGAAGCACTATGAACTTCTTTGCTTGGGCCACAGTTACTTGTTTCAGTTTCTGGACCTTCTTGTGCTAACTTTTGTGCCGCGTCACCTGGGTTCTAAGCTTGGCTTTTAGCGTTGCTTTGGTGATGCTCAGGGTAGCCTTCAGTTTCTGAGCCTTCTCACGCTCCCTCTCATACAGAGTCACCTGGTATCGAAGCTCCGCCTCCAATGATGCTCTGAAGAAATGCAGCATGGCCTTTAGCTCCTCATACTGCTCTGTGGGGACGTACTGGGTATTCAGACGTTCCTGCAGTGCCTGTACCTCTTTAGCAGCCTGCAGCTTTTCTTCCTGCAGCGTTTGCTGCTTCTCCTCAGCATACTGGAGGTGTGTATGCAGACCTTGCAGTTGGTTCTGCAGTCGGTGCTCTGCTTCAAACATTTCCTCTTTCAAAAGTTTATTTGTTTCTTTAAGAGCCTGCAGCTCTTCATTCTTTCCCTTGACGTATTCTGTCAACTCAGAATTTTCTTTTTTTAATCTTAAATGTTCTCTTTTTTCAGTCTCTGTACTATTCAGGGCTTCCTTGCAGTCCACCTTCCATTTTTGCACATCTGCTTGGAGGCGGGCTGTCTCCTGGCGTGAGACTTCCATCTCCAGGTTTAAGTTCTGAAGCTCCTCCTGAGAGACTTTGATATCTAAGTTAAGATGTAGGATAGTTTTCCTTGAAATGTCCAGCTCCTCAGTGAGACTGTGTAGTTCCTTTCTGGAAACTTCCAGGTCTGTGCGGCAGCTGTTGGTCTCATGATGTGAGGCACCCAGTGCTCTGTGGAGTGTCTGAACCTCTTTCTGAGCTATGTCCACTTCTATCCGGCCACTGTTGACCTCCTGTCGTGAAGCATTCAACTCTATGCGCAGAGTGTGAACCTCTTGCTGGAAGACTGTCATCTGCTTCAGTGCCTCCTCATACTTCCGCTTTAGCGTAGCCACCCTTTTGTCAGACTGGCTCTGCTTTACATCCAGGGCGGAAATAGTAGCCTTTGCAGTATCTAGCTCATGCTTGAGATCCTCCAATTCAGTCTTGGCCGCAGAGTAAATTGCGAGCACAGTCTTCTGTAGCTCAGCATTATTATTTTTTTCCCTTTCCAATTCTTCACAGAGCAGATCACAGTCATGCCTGGCAATTTTCAGGGCGTCTTCAGGGCTGGTCAAGAGATCGTCACTCACTGGTTCCGGCTCCACTTCCCTGGGATGGTTGGTTGAGGGTTCCTCACTGTTGGCACCGGACAGACACTCCTTTGGGGTACACGACTTCTGCCTTGGGCCCTCTGGATATTCGGTTAACCGGGGGACGAATTCTCCATTTTCTCTAGGCTGCAGGGCAACTCAGTCCCCCTTTTTCTCCAAAGGATCTGCGGACGTGTCTGTTACTTCCACGGTAAGTGAAGAACCGCTTTTCTTTTTCTTCCTTTTTGATTTCGATGACGCCGTCCCTTCAGGGCTACTGGGGTCTTCATCTTCATATGAAGTTTTAGCAGTTTCATTATATACACCAGGCTTTTCTTGCAGCTGCTTTAGCTGACAGAAATATTCGGTGATCCACTGCTCCCGCTCTGTCTCTTGCTGATCATATTCGTCATCAAAGGGAGCGGTCTTTTCTGTTCGTGCCGAGTTCAGGCACCCCCACCATTCTTGGGGTGTTTTGTGGGTGTGACTCGGTTTGGGTTCCCCGTAAGAGATGTCTTCCTCTTTATTGGACTGGAAGGGCCACTCTTCCGTGGGGTAGGGTTCATTACAGGAACGCCGCATCTTGTCCTCCTTTTTAGGCTATCAGGTGTCATTTTCTTCCTGACCTCAGGAGGCGCTATTGCAGCTGTTGCCACTGTATTTGCTAGAACCCCCAATTGTGGTAGTCCTACAGGTGGGCATATCCTGTGTGTAGAGGTCGCAGCTCTCACAGGCATCTTCGTAGACTTTTCTTTCTTGGGTAATTTTTTTTTTTTTTTAATATCAGCAGTGCTGTGCATGCATTTTCTTTTATCAGGTGTACAAAATGTGCAGTTGCTAGGTAAAAAAAAAAGTCTATTTGCTGTACACCATTTATTTTCTAGGTGCAATCCCTCCGCTTCAGCAACAGAATTTGGTTTTCTGCCTGAGTTCAGTAATTTTCAGTCTCACCTTTGGGTATCTATTTTCTTTCTACTTAATCTCTTTTATATATATATATATATATATATATATATATATATATATATATATATATATATATATATATATATATATATTTATATATATATATCAATCAGTGTTTCCCCCACCCTCTGGGAGATTTCACTACTACGTGGTGTGGTGTGGTGCATACCTGCTGGCTTACAGTAGATCTGAGTCTCCTGCGATGTTGTGGAGGAACACAGGACAGGTTTCTGGGGTAGGATTTGATTCTCTCTCTCTGTCAGCACCTCAATCTCTTGCAGGCTCCAGGGATTGGATACAATCCCTGCAGGAGAACTCACTTCCACTCCCCCTGATAGATTGCAGACTCAGGCAAGAGGATATATTTCAACAGGATCATTTTATTTAGTGCACTGGCAGATGTAATAGCATAAACAACTCACTTCTTGGTACTTAAAATAGATTTTTACAGTACCATTCTCAGGCCTATAATCCACCCGATCCATGTAGATCCCACTGCCTGTACTCCATAGTCTCATGAGCTCACATATCCTCTCCTCAGTGTTGTCTTGGACCGCAGATAGTCCAGAATAGTCTCCCTAAAACAGGACTCTCTGTTAGCCTCAATCTCCCGCATGATGGGCTCGGAAACATACACTCAATTTGCAAAGACTGTATATGGGATTTGGATAATCCCAGAGGATTCATGGCTGCAGGACTTTTTATAGCAAGTAAATACTCTACACTTGCAATTCAGGTTGTATTTACCAATGTTTGACTGTTCACAGTTCATTGGGTTGTTTTCTGAACAGTATTTATATAATTGATATATCTGATTGTTAAAGGGTATAGCGCTATAGTTGTGTATTTGTTCCAGTCGGGAACATAGGGGTACTCATACCCATGAGATTGCCTATACCTTGCTACAATAGCAAGATCTGCCCTGTCCAGCTGGTCAATTTCTTGCCATTGTCTTGTCCTGCAAAACCCAATATTCAGGTTCTTCTTTGGACACCTCCTGATATAGTATGGAGGGTCCTGCATGCTTAACAATACCCAGCTGCATTTCACTAACTTACTTCCCTAGTGCCTCCGCTGTTTCCTCAGCAGTAAAGGGTCCCCCTCCCACCAGTGATCTACTACCTCCTCATCTATTAATACAAATCTGGTGAGGTTCATAGACAAGGAGTACCCCTGAAAGTGAGGATCCCACCACTTGCGTGTAGTACCCGGGGACACAATAGAGGAAGCAGTATATATTCTGGAGGACAGTACTCACCGGAGCAGTCGCAGCACAGTCCCGGTCCGCTCCAGCAGTCATCTCGGAAGTGATGTCATCAGTCGGAGACATCGTGTGATCTCGGTACAGGTCCAAGTCCCGCACTGGAAGTACATCATCAACAGGGTGGGGTTCCAGAAGGTCGGTTTGGTCCTCCACACGGAAGTAAGCTCAGGGCAGGGCCTCCTCACTGTACACCTCCTTTGCTGTCTGCCTGGAGTAAGGGGTTAGTACCTCCGCTCCACTGACTCAAAATGGGCATTGAGTTGTCCGGGACGTCGATAGGTACCTCCTCCACTGCACTGGGCACCGCCATGGCTGTGGGAATTCTCCGCGGTTCTGGACGCACCAGCGCTCGCTGTGTGATGGTCTCCAGACTCTGCCTCTCTACTTTGAAGGTAAGTGTCTGTTTTTCTGCAGCATTATGATGAGGGTCCACTGGTTGGAGCATCACCCTGGATCTGGAGCTGTCGTAGTCATCTGATGATGGTGGTGGTAGGGACGGCTCTTTAGGGGAGAGGTACCGCGGCGCTTCACCCTCACTGGTGGCAATTGGTCTGAAGCTTTCCAGCTCCGATGCCACCAGGGGGTGGGCTCTGGTCTCTCTTGGGCCTGTCACCCCAGCCGAGGTGCATGGATCCTTGGTGGTGGTGGTCTCCTGGCCTTCCACCTCAATAAGTGTAGCCGCGGGGCCTTCAGTCTGGATGCCGATGGCTAGTAATGGCGCTACCAGCTACAGGTAGTAGGTTCCGCACTGCAGGCAGCGAGAAGTAGTACTGTGCTAACCTTCGGATGTTCTACACTGCGAGCACAGGCTCCTCAGGAACTCTCGGCCCGCCATCTCAACCACCTGGAAGCGTCCTAGAAGTTGGTACGTGGTGATGACACACTCAGCCATTTTAGAATGGGACAATGCGACGTGAATCAGGAGCTTGAGTAGGATAGATCTGTCTCAATCGCTGGCTCCGAGGAACTAAGGGTGCAGCAGCTCGCATCCGTCTGCTCCTTCAGTGTAGAGGAGCTTCACTGATTGGTGTTCACTTTGCCCCCTCCCTCTGGTGGAGTTTTACTTAAGGAAAGTATCCCAGTGTAGGGGCCCTATAGATAATTTTTTTTAATTGGTCCCCTGCCACAGTAGAAACCTTGTTACAGGTTCTCTTCAGGGAGACCTGCAGGAGTTGCTGGGGAATTACATAGGATAGGTCCCTTAGTCATGATCCCAGTAATAGGTGTAATGCTTGTGAAATAGATTGCCCCTACTCATATCTCTCATGGTTGAAGATTACCTGTTCATATCTATCTAATCTGCAACAAGAAGCTACCCTCTATATAAAAACCGCTCCTGTTTATCGTTGCAGTTGGACTGTTTATATAAGGTTACAGAAACGTTCCTGGCGCCCTTTTAATTCTTGCTCACCATACCAGCCCTGCATGGACCATCTACCTTTGAGAATAAAGGTAAACGAACCACTGAGCATCACCTATACCACTACCAAGACATTGAGACACTTTGGTGTCACATCTCTTCTGTTCTCAGGAGGAAGAGGTGTTACATATATATAAAATAATTCTTATACCACTGACTGCAAGTACAGTCCCACACTGCAGTAGTATGATGGTTTTACAACAACAAAATAGCTATATTATGCTGAAACTGATGACAAATATATATTATTATATAATGCCATAAAGAAATAAGTAAACACAAATGGATATTTGGATCATCTACCATTTTAATAAATAATTAATTTGTTCCTGGAAAGTTGCATGATTGAGAACACCAGTCTGTGAGCTATAAGTTCCTCAGTCTTGCATCTGCCCACAAATCTGCCAAACCATCTGGTCAAGCCAGGGGAATTTCACACTACTGAAAATAGCCTGCACTATAGTAAATTTAACAACAGTTTTGAAAATGGATGGAATTCTTTATTAAGAAATACTTTTCAATTTGAAGTTAAAACCTAGACACTAATTTTTTCATTAAATCAGTTAATTGCTGGAAGAGCACACTGTAGTATATTTCAGTCTTGTGACTTGTCCAGCACTGAGAGGGCTGTGCAATTTGACACCAGGAAAAATGTAAGTGAAACCTAGTACCAAGAAGAACATTAGGGCTGGCAGATAGTTGCGGTTGTGCACTATGTTTCACAGTTCATAGAATTTCACGGTCTCAAATATAACATTTACAGTACTGTAAGATCAAAGGTCATCCTTTAAGGTCCTGGTGCCATCTGTGCCCACATACAGTGTTTCTTTTCAAGACGTACTGTAGCTCTAGCACAATACAATGCCCTTCTAAACATTGAATATATAGATACAGATAAGCCCTATTTTTCTGTAGTTTTGTTTGTTTATTTGTTTTCACTAATATCATTTGATTTTCCTCTTAAATGTTAGAATAGTTTGTTAGTTTTTTTTTAGAAGTTTTGTGTAATTTTATGAAGATACATTTGTTTTGCCCTGCATCTGTTAAAAAGAGGGTTTGTAGAGGAATAGTAAATTGGTTTAAAGACTTGAGGTGAGCACATTGATACATGGTATGAAGCCATTTTTGCACATCTGACTTTTGTATTACATACATTAACTCAGAAAGCAATGCATACACTTGGTTTTTATAGGAGATGTATGCAGAGGTGAAGACTGGAGAACCTTTAAACTAGCCTTTGTTCCCAAGACTCGTGACACTGCCTCCTTCAATGAATGTTGGAGACCCATATTCGAAATATCCGTACCAACCCCTAAAAGATTAATACCATCTCGCCAAAACAAACCAGTCACATGCCCTTCTAGATCAATATGACGAACTACCAAACCCCCAATTCTGATGACATGACCTACTTAAGTCTATGCCTACACCACTCAATTGCCCACACATCTCTGGCCCCCCTTCCAGCACAGGCATGGTACCACCTCTGATCACACACACAATTAATACCTGCAAAAGACACCAGAATGTCAGATGAATATCTTTTCATGTAATTAATTAAGTCAAGCGAACCATTAAAGCCCAAATTATTCCTACCCATGTGGAGTAACAAAACTTCAAGGCTTTTCAGCTAAACAGAAGGCCGTCAAAGATCTGGTAAAACGTAAACCCAATGCATGTTGCGATCACCCAGCTTTAAAACCTTGGAGATCCATAGCACAAGTCCCAGATAACTCCCGTCCATCCGTACTTTTGCTCTCTTGAATGTCCCCACAATGTATGAGTCTCCATAGACCCAAATCACTGTCAAAAAAACCAGGGAGCCTACCTAATTCATACTGTAGCTACGTAATACCAGCATGGGCAAATAGATTACACCTCCAAGCCACTGATATGGACCCAAGTCCATTTATCATCCTGGTCAATCTGTGATTTGCAAATAAAAATCTGCAGATAATGATCTCCCCTAAATAAAGCCCAACAGCAGCCCATTTTGAATCTGGTACCAATTTGCCCACCCTTAATGCACCAAAAAAGGTAAAAATAAATGCTGCTTTAAACAGACTAGATTTAAAGTCTGAGAAACATAATTCCTGAAGAATAACAATAGTAACTGGCCTGCCATCTCTGGCTGTCAAAGTTTTTCCAGTCCAACAACATTCTCCTAACTATAAATAGTTTGGAAAGATCCTCCCAACCCATAACCGTAAACATTAAAGACAAACCGGGCAAAAAATAGTCAACTGATGCAGGAGCAATATCATCCTCCCTTTTAATTTTAAAATAAGCAGCACATTTAAGGCTGAAAATCTTCACCCTCCATTGGACAACCCAACTCCGCAGCCACCCCATAGCATTCCTGACAAGTTTTAAAGTATGCCTGTCAAGTAGAATTTTCCAACAAAACCATAACAAGCTCCATCAGTTTCCTGGGCCAAAGCTCCACAGGTTAGAAGGCGAACCCGGTTACCTCCAACAGGGAACAGCCTCTGAAATAAGGGCAAATGCGAACAAGAAAGGGTATCTGTAATCACAGTAGTGATCCCTGGAATGTCGCTAGCCCCGATGCATACTGTATATTCAACTCTAAACCACGCAGGACGGAATGCCTAAGCAAATGAACTTGATAAAGGTTTGCCAGCGGACGAAAGTTCGATCTCTGTTCAATAAACTTATTGCTTCTTTTTGAAGACCACTGGATTGTCACTACTTTTAATTCAAAGCAAATAATCTACCAAGGGAGACGAAGCTTGCAGATTATTTACAGCAGTTACCACTCCCATATTGTTTGATCTGAACACCACATGGCTGTCTGCCAACTCATCTCCTCACAGCTCCATCGCAAATAGAACTGGAAAAAGCTCCAGGAAGACTCTGGCCAATCACCTGTACACCTGCGTCCTGGAAAATATGCCCCAAATCTAACTGCTCCTGAGGTATCCGTAAAGAGTCCAGTATCATCATCCAAATGGCATAACAAATGCAGAGTTTATACATTCTTTTATACATTCTTCTTTATTATTATTATTTTGGGAAAGAAGATTGAGCTATATGCGCAAATCTTTTCTCATATCCCCAGTAATCCTCCAAAAAAGGTGTGGCTTTAAAACTCAAGAAGGTGAAGCTGATAATAGTATTGAAATAAATGCGGCCTGTGAGGATAACCCAAAAGGCAAAAGCCAAGTGTCTTAACAATGCCTGTTATAGAGTAAATGTTTACTTCCTGCAATGGAACTTAACAAATCTCACAAAACCTACAACTTACGCACTGGTAGGCGATAAACCATATTCACAAGATGTATTTCAATGCCAATAAAACTGAGGACTGTACTTGGCCCCTTCATTTTATCCCTAGCCAACGGAATGCTGAATTTCCTTGCTATCTGCTAAAGCATTGGAGAAACCAAAAACAAAATTGAGTACCCTTTAGGGCTCACAAAAAGAAAGTAATCCAGGTAATGTTAGGCATACCAGAGTCCCACTGCACCATCAGAAATTAACTAAAAAGTTCTAAATAAAAAAAGAAATCAAGCAGCCCATAGGTAAACAAAGGTCGAGGAACAACTGACTGTCAAAACATTACGCAACCTCTACTGTATATTAATAAACAATTGGTTAACTGAGGAAGAAGTTCATAGGTGGCTTGATAAAATTAAAGTAAATAAGGCACCTGACCCCGATTTCATACATCCAAGAGATTTAAGGAGTTAAGTTCAGTAATAGATAAACCATTGCATTTAATATTCAAGTTATCAATTTCCACAGGCTCCGTACAACAAGATTGGCGAAAAGCACATGTGGTGCCTATATTTAAAAAGGGAGCAAGATCACAAACGGGGAATTACAGACCTGTAAGCCTGACATCAATAGTGGAGAAGCTACTTGAAGGTTAATACGGGATAATATTCAGGAATACCTAATGGGAAAAAAAATAGTAGTAATAGTCAGCATGGATTTATGAAGGATAGCATTATTTGTTTCTAACATTATTTGTTTCTTTGAGGAGATAAGTAGGAATTTAGACCAGGGAAATGCAGTTGATGTGGTCTACTTAGATTTTGCAAAGGCTTTTGATACAGTTCCACACAAGAGGTTAGTGTACAAAATAAACCAAATTGGACTCGGTATAAATATTTGCACCTGGATTGAAAACTGGTGGAAGGATAGACAACAGAGAGTTGTCATAAATGGAACTTTTTCAGGTTGGGCTAAAGATGTGAGTGGAGTATCTCAGGGATCAGTACTGGGACCACTGATTTTTAACTTGTTTATTAATGTCCTTAGCGTGCTTTTAATAATAAAATTGATTGGTGGGCTAGTGGTTTTATTTCTTGAATAGTTTGCTTGGATAGGTGTTTATTTAATTGTATTGTAATGTTTTGGAATAACATTATTTTAATTATTTCGCTGTTTTGGTGAGAGATACATTTTAGTGATGTGTACTATTAGGCTATTTAGTTATTTTATGGTTGGAGTATTTAGGTGCTTGTGTATTTATTTTATTATTGTGTATTTTGGCCTTCATGATTTGTATTAGGTTGACCATTGACTGCTATAGTGGCTTATCATGCCCATTTTATATGTGTATGATATACCACTGTGCCAATCAATGGGTAGAGGGTGGGTATAGTGGCCCTTGGGTGGGTGGTTAGGCCTCCTGGCTTGGTAGCGGGGGAGGGTGGTTTAACCCCTTAATTACTATAGCGGTTATTAATCGCTAAGGGGATTAAGGGATTAGGGGCCATTAGATTGTATTTTTTCATGTACTCTTGCTGGCCACGAAGGACATGGATCTGGAGTATGCTGATGAGGATGCCCTTCATAATGGCAGGGGTAGATAGTTTTATTTACTTTATTTATACTGGCAGGCTAATGTTTGATTTTATAATGGGCAAATGAGCTATTATCCATATCTGGATAATAGTTATTTTTCCCATTAAGTTACTGTATGTTTTGTGGGGGGTTGTTGGGGGTAGAGGAGGTGGGTAGTGGTGTTGTTGTGTTTTTGAATGTTTATTGTGGGTAGCAAGGATGGGAGAAGTTGGTATTTGGCCCTTGGTGGGTATTTATACCTTACGGGTGGCTAGCGGTAGGGGTAAACCCTTCATTACCTTAGCTGTATTAACCGCAACGGTAATGAAGAGGTTAACACAACCCACAACCCACAACCTCCCGGTAAAGCCTAACCACCCACCAAGAGTCAAATACCATCTTCATCCACCCCCGCTACACTCAATAAACATGGCACTGGTAGTTAACCCCTTCATTTCCTTAGCGGTCAGCCGCTAAGGTAATTAAGTTGCCTGTAAATACATTTTTATTGCATGGGATTCATGCCGGTAGTCTCCGGTGCTGATATTAATGGGTATCAGCTCCGAAGACTCCCGGCATCAATCCGATGCAGAAAAAAGGCATTTTTTTTTCTAAGTCCTCTCTAGTCGCCTTCTCAGCAGGTTCTCCCCAGCTTCACGCAAATTATTCCTGGCGTGAGGATTTTGGGAGAAACGCACCACTCTATAGCCACGATTAGCCTCGATAAGCTAATCAAGGCTGCTAGAATTGCACGAGTTTCAGATCCTGCCGATAAGTGGCTTATCGCCACTCACCCGGCGATGTGTTTTTGACGGCTGAAAAAATTGGTGATTCATGACTTTATCGCCCACTTATCAAGGCTTACAGAATAGCAGTAGTCAATTTGGCCAAAAAGGCCTCGATAAGTGCGTTATCAAGGCTTATACAATAGGCCCCTAAGTGTCTGGGAAGTTACATAGTTACATAGTAGATGAGGTTAAAAAAAGACTTCCGTCCATCAAGTTCAACCTATGCTAAATTTAGACAACAGATACTTTATCCGATATCTATACTTATTGATCCAGAGGAAGGCAAATAAAAAACCCCATTAAGGGGAAAAATTAATTCCTTCCTGACTCCAAGAATTGGCAATCGGATTAATCCCTAGATCAACATCCTTCCCATGTATACTTATTTGGTATATCCCTGTATACCTTTCCCATCTAAAAAGATGTCCAACCTTTTTTTGAACAAATTTATTGTATCTGCCATCACAGTCTCCATGGGTAATGAATTCCACATTTTAACTGCCCTTACTGTAAAGAACCCTTTACTTTGTTGCTGGTGAAATTTCCTTTCCTCCAACCTTAAGGGATGGCCCCGAGTCCTTTGTACTGCCCGTGGGATGAATAGTTCTTTTGAAAGCTCCTTGTATTGTCCCTGAATATATTTGTATAGAGTTATCATATCCCCTCTTAGACGCCTCTTTCTAATGTAAATAAATCTAATTTAGCTAGCCTCTCCTCATACACTGGCGACACACTTTATTCGAGCTCGGCTAGTCCCACGAATTCGGGTATACCCGGGTGTATTGAGGTTTGTGACTGTTTTCTGCCCGAGTGCATTGAGGTATTTTCCAGGCAGGGATTGAAGCATTTTATTCCCGCTGGCTGCAATACTGCACAGTATATATATATATACTGCATTACAATTCATGAATTTATGCCATCTGGTAGACACGCGAAGCATTGCAGCCTATTAAATCCTAATCATTATCATTTAACAGATCAGCCACCCGTCAGCCAGGCATGAACCCAGGCTGGGAAGGCAAACGCAACGGGGCTTGTCAGAGGTGAGGAGCGGCGCATTCCAGGTATCTGCCAGGTACATACTGGGTATTTGCTCGAATAAAGTGTGTCGGTGCAGTAAGTTAGAATGTCCATCCCCTTTATTAATTTGGTGGCTCTTCTCTGCACTCTCTCTAGTTCCATAATGTCTTTTCTTAGGATTGGCGCCCAAAATTGTACTCCATATTCAAGGTGTGGTCTTACTAATGCTTTGTAAAGGGGCATAATTATGTTTACTTCCCTTCCATCCATTGCCCGTTTGATGCAAGATAAGATCTTGTTTGCCTTTGCAGCTACTGCATGACATTGGGCACTATTGCTAAGCCTGCTGTCTACAAGCACTCCTAAATCCTTCTCCATCAAGGATTCCCCCAATATATCTTCATTTAATTTGTAAGTCGCCATTTTATTCTTGTATCCCAAATGCATAACCTTACATTTATCCGTATTAAACCTCATCTACCATTTACCTGCCCACGTTTCCAGTCTCTCCAAGTCCTTCTGAAGAGAAATTACATCCTGCTCTGATTCTATTACCTTACACAATTTAGTATCATCAGCAAAGATGGAGGCTTTGCTCTCGATCCCAACCTCAAGGTCATTAATAACCAAGTTAAAAAGCAGGGGTCCCAGTACCGATCCCTGAGGTACTCCACTCACGACTTTAGCTTAACCTGAAAAAGTTCCATTTATGACAACCCTCTGTTGTCTGTCCTTTAACCAGTTTTCAATCCAAGTGCATATATTATTACTGAGTCCAAATTTCTTTATTTTGTACACCAACCTCTTGTGTGAAACCGTATCAAAAGCCTTTGCAAAATCTAAGTAGACCACATCAACAGCATTACCCTGGGCTAGATTCCTACTTACCTCCTCAAAGAAACAAATAAGGTTAGTTTGGCAAGATCTATCCTTCATAAATCCATGCTGACTATTACTAATAATTTTGTTTTCCATTAGGTATTCCTGAATATTATCCCGTATTAAACCTTCAAGTAGTTTCCCTACTATTGAAGTCAGGCTTACGGGTCTGTAATTTCCCGGTTGTGATCTTGCTCCCTTTTTAAATATAGGCACCATATCTGCTTTACGCCAATCTTGTGGTACTGAGCCTGTGGAAATGGAGTCCTTGAATATTAAATATAAAGGTTTTGCTATTACTGAGCTTAACTCCTTGAGAACTTTTGGATGTATGCCATCGGGGCCAGGTGCCTTATTTACTTTAATTTTTTTAAGTCGCTTATGAACTTCTTCCTCTGTTAACCAATTGTTCATTAATATGGAGGTTGTGGCTTCCTCCTGCGGCACTACTATTGAACTTGATTCTTCCCTGGTAAACACAGAGGCAAAGAATTTGTTTAATACCTCAGCTTTTTCCTTATCTCCAATAATCTGCCTACCCATCTCACATTGAAAGAGTCCTATATTTTCTTTTCTCATTTTTTTGTTATTAAGGTACTTAAAGAATTTTTTAGGGTTGACCTTACTTTCTATTGCAATCCCTTTTTCATTATCCATTTTTGCTAATTTGATTGCTCTTTTGCACTTTTTGTTACATTCCTTATAATTCTGATACAATGTCCCTGTCCCTTCTGACTTAAAGAATCTAAACGCCTTCCTCTTCTTGTCCATTTCCTCCCCTACCTGTTTATTTAGCCACATTGGTTTTGACTTATTTCTTTTATACTTATTACCCAAGGGTATACACTTATGTGTGCTTTTCTAACAATGTTTTAAAGACTGCCCATTTATCTTCTACATTTTTCCCTGCAAAAACATCATCCCATTGTATTACTACTAGATAAGACTCAGTTTATTAAAATCTGCCTTTCCAAAGTTGAAAGTCTTTGTTGAACCCAAGTAATCTGTTTTTTGATCATTTATTTCAAATGAGACCATGTTATGATCACTGTTACCCAAATGTTCCAGGACTTGAATATTTGCTATTACTTCTACATTGTTTGATATGACCAAATTCAGAACTGCCCCTCTCCTGGTTGGTTCCTCAATAATTTGGGTCATATAATTGTCTTTAAGCACCCCCAAAAACCTGTTCCCTTTTGTTGTAACGCTAATCTCATTGCCCCAGTCTATGTCTGGATAATTAAAATCCCCCATTATGCAAACATGACCCAGTTGTGATGCCTTCTCCATTTGCAAAAGTATTTTAGCTTCCTCAATCTCACAGATATTTGGTGGTTTATAGCATATTCCCACAAACATTTTCTTTATACTTTTAACTCCACTGCTAATTTCTATCCACAAAGTCTCTACATTTTCATCATTCCCTTCATAGACATCATCCCTTATAATAAGTTTTAGATCCGGTTTAACATATAAACATACTCCACCTCCCCATCTATTTGTTCGATCCTTCCGAAAAAGAGAATAAACCTCTAAATTAACTGTCCAGTCATTTGTTTCATCCCACCATGTTTCATTAATGCCTATGATATCATACTGCACCCTTGCAGCTATTAATTCAAGCTCCCCCATTTTATCTGTCAGGCTTCTTGCATTAGCAAGCATGTATTTCAGTTTTTTTTCAACCTGTACTATTATCTTATCTGCTACTTCCTTTCTGCGCCCACTTTGTTTAGTCTTTAGAAGTTTTCTAGTATTATCTGTATTTACTATGGGTGTCTCACTGCTTGTCAAACTTGCACTTGCCCCCATTCTACCTCCATACCACCTTGTATCCTCATCTATTTTATTTAGTTCATTATCTGTTTCATTCCCCTCCCCCCTCCATCCTAGTTTAAAATCTCCTCCAACCTTTTTAGCATTCTCCCCCTAGCACAGAAGAGCCCTCTTCCTTGAGGTGCAATCCGTCCCTAGAATATAGATGGCACCTTTCAGAAAAGGAGTCCCAGTGCTCTAAAAACCCAAACCCCTCCTTCCTGCACCACTTTCTTAGCCATGCATTAACCTCCCTGATCTCTGACTGTCTCCCTGCGGTAGCGCATGGCACTGGTAGTATTTCAGAAAATACTACCTTGGAGTCCTTGCCTTAAGCTTCTGGCCTAGATCCCTGTAATCATTTTTTAGGACCCTCCATCTTTCTCTAACTTTGTCATTGGTGCCAACGTGTACCAAGACCGCCGGGTCAATCCCAGCCTCCCCCAACAATCTGTCTACCCGATCCGCAATGTGCCGCACCCAGGAGACAACAAACTGTTTGGTTCATGCGGTCCTGGCAACAGATTGCCCTATCTACCTTCCTAATAATGGAGTCCCCTACCACCACAATCTTTCTTTGTATCTGAGCATCCTGAGTCCCCTCTGTGCTGGAGGAACTATTCCCCTGGCTGCTAGAGAAATTAGTCTCCCCCAGCCTTGCCATTTCTGCCCCAACATTCCCAATATCTTCACTCAACATGGCAAATCTATTGGGATGTGTCAGCTCAGAAACGACCTGCCTCTCCCTATTGCCCCTGCTTCCCCTTCTAAATGTCACCCAGCTACCTACCTGCTCCTCACTAACAGCAACCAAGCTACCTACCTGCTCCTCACTAACAACGCCACCATCTGCACCACTAGTCGAAGCAAGGGCCTGCTCAGTAAGCTCTAATTCCCTTTCAAGATTGCCAATGTCCCTCAATATTGCAAGTTGCCTCTTCAGATCAACAATCTCTGACTCTAAAGCGACCACCCGCTCACACTTTTCACAGCAGTATGCTCTTTGGAACAGCTGCTCCAAGTGCACATACATGTGGCAAGATGTGCATTGAGTGGCATTTTCAATCCTGCTCATTCTAGCAACTATGAAGTTTAGAAGTACTAACAGTAAACTGTACTTCAAAAACTATACCTTGTTTAACCGCTTCCTTGTTCAAACTCCTTCTGGTTCTAATTGCACACACTTTAACCAACCAGCACTTGAAATCAACCACACATATCAGTCAGTACACGCAAGCTCAATGCGTGAAAATGGATGGCTCTCCAGAGTCCAGTGCGGTATGCATTTACCATAGTAGCCTTAGATACTAGAGATTAAGTAAATATTTATTTTCAAGAGCAGGAAATGCTGTTCGGGGAAAATACTAGCATTATAAGTTAAACAGCAGCTCATATAGACTTCTGGGGAGGATTGCAGTATACATCATAGATCAGGTTAAAGGTGTAGTTAAAACTAGAGGCAGAACATGAAGCACAGACAGAGCTCAGTGCACATCCAGTGAAACTTATATACGGTACAGTGCCTAAATATATATGTATAGATATCTATTAAATAAAATGGTCTTTTAGTTTAGCATTTTGGCCAAAGTGTTGTAAGCCCCTGAGCCACTACATGGCAGACCACATCTCAAGGGTCCCTAAAACTAATATAAATTCTTAATAACCTGTGTTATCCATAGCATCTCCCACTCTCTGGGGAACTTGCTTGCTTGCAGTATGATTGTGACACATCTAATACAGAATGCTTTTCCTGGTAATGTACAGGTTAATAAAAGCTTCAATCAGACTTAGAACTATGTAACTAATGTTGACAGATTTATTATAAATCATTCTTCCTGGTAATACACAGGTTATTAAGAATTTATATTAGTGTTAGGGACCCTTGAGATGTGGTCTGCCGTGTAGTGGCTCAGGGGCTTACAACACTTTGGCCAAAATGTTAAACTAAAAGACCATTTTATTTAATAGATATCTATACATATATATTTAGGCACTGTACCGTGTATAAGTTTCACTGGATGTGCACTGAGCTCTGTCTGTGTTTCATGTTCTCTCTCTGGTTTTAAATATATATTGCCATGCTCAGTAGCACTCCTCTGTGACACTTATATGCTTATATATATGCTGTGGTTAATTTGGGGGTTTAATATGAGCTTGCAGTTGTCCTGTATGTTTTTAAAGGTGTAGTTAAACCTGACAAATTCAAAGGTGTACATTGCAACACTGTAACTTGTCTTTGTCCCCATGATCACATACTGTACCTACATGTTAAATTGATGTAAAACATTTTGAAGGATGTGCACAAGTGTCCCACTGCTGTAAAACTGGAGCAAGTAAACTGGAGCAAGTAAACTGCACCAGATTATCACACAAAAAAGGTCCTATAGAAAGCAGTGGGGTTTTTTTCCACTCCACTTCACTTTACTTAAATTACCACTGTGCATTTCTAATACTGCTTCATACCTAGATCTGATCCTTGTTACGTTCTTGCTGCCTCATCATCTCAGTTTGTTTTTATTCATTTTTTGCGCTTTGATACATTTTTACTATATTTTCCGAAGTAGAACTACACCGGAAAAGATCTTTTAAAAACTAGCAGAAATAAGACGTAGACCTAATAAATATTATAAAGCTGTTGTAAGCATAGATTACAACAATGTGTAACAAATAGTTTTTTATTCCAGTACAAGTGCAAAAGAGCAACAAAGAACAGCATTTTACATTAGTAAAACACTTTGCCTGTGTAGCATCTTATCTATTATGTATGACATACTGTACACATATAGGGTCTGGACTGCATACATAATTGACCTAGAGAAAACCATTTCTCTGAAATAAATGTCTGGATAGAGATCTAGAAAGCCTTATTGACTGAAAATATTTTTTTTCTGTGATACAAGTACAGTATGTGTTATAAAGAGAAGTATTGATGTATATTTATTTATTAAATGTTATGACTGTAGTCTTTAAAGGTCATACGCAGATGGTCAGCACAAGACACAAGATTGCGTTTCTGTCTGGTGGGATTTAGCAATTAACCGACAGCTGCATTATGACCCTATTCCTCCTAATTGTCCCATGTAAGCTGTAAATACTTTGAAAGTGAACTTGTACAAGATTATAATGTATTAAACTGGGATATTTGCTCAATTAGTACTTCATAATAGCCTTGTATATTTCAAGATATTCATCATAAAATCAGGCGCTTCATTTTAATACGTATTTGTATGCAACTGTTCATATAATTAGCAAATCACTGTACCCCCATTGTACCGCACTGCGGAATATGTTGGCGCTTGATAAATAAACAATTATAATAATTCCCATATGACATGGTTTTTTTTACTAATTTGTATATGAGTGAGGCAAACAAGTATATAGATTCATTTGTATACAACTGTATAAATGCAGCTTCCTGGTCAAACTAATAATTCATTTTCCTGCATGAGGCATACTACCAAGGATGGATGCAAGCAGAGGGCGATCTAGTGCAGGGCGAGTGGGGCAGCCGGAAAGAATGGCCACAGAGATCGAGATCCAGCTATCGAAGGTCCCGGAGGTTCGATGTTCGATGCCGGAAGTCAGGCCCAACTAACAGTATAAGCTACGTGGTTGGGCCACCTTCTGCCACCAGGATTGACCTCTCTTCCCACTCTACAGGTAAAGGCCCAAATGGAGAAGGTAGAGCGTGGGAGGTGCGAGAGAGGGCGAGTTAGAGAGGATAAAAGTGAGAGATAGAAAGGGTGACGTAAGAGAGAGGGGGAGAGTGAGAAGTAGGGGAGTGAGAGGGAAATAGGGGTAAAGAGAATGTTAGTTCTAATAATAGATGGGGGGGTATGCAATTTGTGGAACTTGCCCCTGGCAGAAAAAAAACTACTACCGACTTCAAATGGCCGTTTATAGAATAGAGAGGGTACAGGTGCGCCGACGAGTATTCTAAAACTTGCCTTAAACTTGCCTTGGAAAATCTGGGGCTATCACCATCAAGATCCGGGTACATGCTGGGTACATGCTGGGCACATGCTGGTACATGCTGCAACATTTCAGTGACATTTATGCAGAGACTAATGGCCCATCGGATTAACACAGTTTGAATGGGACTGCCAGGGACCCCCACTATAAATCCGATGGGCCATTAGTCTGTCTGCAGAAATGTCACTGAAATGTTGCAGCATCTACCCAGCATGTACCCAGGATGTACCTGGGTCTTGTTGGTGATTGCCCCAGATTTGTTTTAGAATACTTGTCGGCACTACAGTATATCATGAATTAGGTGGATAATTGGTAGTATTACAATAGCACAAGTAAGGGCATTTACTGCACTGTTGGTGATTTCATGTATTTTTGCATAAAGGACCTTTCAACTGCTTCATGCCATTTAGCAAATATGCCTACAATGTAAGACATAAATACATAACCCTTACCTTAGCCAACCACAAAGTTTAATCCCATTGCTAGCCCTCAATTGTAGGAAAATCACAAAAAAAATAAAACATATTTTTTAAAGCTCTCAAGGACAAAAATGCACAGAAATGCAATAAAATGCATTAAATTGTGACACAAGAGTGTGATGAAAGGCGGCTTGAATGATGAATGTAATTGGCCTATTTTTCTGTGAATTTTATTCCTCTTTTCTATAATCTTATATTAATATTTTTCTCTTCAAATTTTGACTTCAAATATTGTGTGACGTAGTAACCGGAACTCCCCTGACAATGAAGCATATGCGTCAAATATCGGTTGGGAGGTGTGCTGATAGATTTGAATGCTGCATGAATAAAAATTGTTTTTATGCTGCAAAGTACACTTGTACCAGTATGATTAGGTGTATATCCTGCAATCAATCATGAGAATGTTTATTTCCTGTCTGAGAATTATGGAGTGCGGCAACCATATTCGTCCACTTTGTGAATGAACTATGTATTGTACGGATCGAAGGTGAAAATCTCACGCTTGTTTTTTTATCTATAAATGGATGTCTCTGGTAACAATGTGATTAACATTTATTGTGATCACGATATAAGTAGCAAATGTGTCTGAAATGCATCTGCCCTGGAACCTAGATGTTTGCAAATTTCAATTAATACAGTATATTGTATACCTTGAGCATGCATTTGGCAAATCATTCTTCTTAAAAATAATGAGGATATTTTTCAAAGCAAAAAAATAACTTTGTGTCCTGTGGGAACTTATTGTTGGATAAGGAAGGTGCTATTCATTTTGCCTGGTGACAGGATACTGGGGAGCGCAGGTATATATAAAAGAGCAAACACAAGCATATAGTGCAAATATGTCTGTTCAAGTGGTGTGGTTCTTAGAACAAAATAGCCCTACGAGATTTCTACTTAAAGATTTCTCAGAGGACTTGTGTGTGTAAAATCTTCCCTGGATCAATGGGATGGGACCTTAGCAAGATGAAAGAGAGGCACAAAACATAGTGCAGACTGTTCCAACATTTATGTAAAAATCAATATAAAAATTTGCACTCACATTTGGCAAATATAAACAAGCAGATTGGGATAGTATCCCCGCCAAGAAGTGTATCTGCTCCCGTGGGTGAGCTGATGAACAGTGCCGATGGTACCGTGGATGCGTACGGATTCCTCTGAGGCTGGGAAACATGCTTTCGATCAGCTGTCAGCCATATAAGCGTCTTCCCACTGCCTGACCCTGGGTCCTCACGTCTCGCTTCTCGCGTCTCATGTTCAGCGTCACCGGAAACGGAAGCAGGAAGGTAGGCGGGCTGGAGTCTTCCAGTGGATCCTTCTGCTGCCACTCTACGCATTTCACCATAAGGGTTTAATCAGGAGTCTACGGTGAAACGCGTAGAGTGGCAGCAGAAGGATCCACTGGAAGACTCAAGCCCGCCTACCTTCCTGCTTCCGTTTCCGGTGACGCTGAACATGAGACGCGAGAAGCGAGACGTGAGGACCCAGGGTCAGGCAGTGGGAAGACGCCTATATGGCTGACAGCTGATCGAAAGCATGTTTCCCAGCCTCAGAGGAATCCGTCCGCATCCATGGTACCATCAGCTCACCCACGGGAGCAGATACACTTCTTGGCGGGGATACTATCCCAATCTGCTTGTTTATATTTGCCAAATGTGAGTGCAAATTTTTATATTGATTTTTACATAAATGTTGGAACAGTCTGCACTATGTTTTGTGCCTCTTTTTCATCTTGCTAAGGTCCCATCCCATTGATCCAGGGAAGATTTGAATGTCTATCATACATCTTACAAAGATACCTTTACACACATAAGTCCTCTGAGAAATCTGTAAGTAGAAATCTCATAGGGCTATTTTGTTCTAAGAACCACACCACTTGAACAGACATATTTGCACTATATGCTTATGTAACGGGTATTCCCTCTACCCCAAGCACAGATATAGTGTGTGTGAGGGGGAACCTATGTGTTTCCAGGTGTGGTGCATATACCTGTAGGTTCACAAGAGGCCTGAGCCTCCGCTTGTTGGGAACCTGGGGTGAGTCCGTCGGATCGATCTGGTTTGCCGCGCCTCCACCTGTACAGGGTTCTAGGAATGTAGAAGGTTGCCTACACAGGACCCACATACACAATAAGTACATACACAGATGTATATAACTAGTTTATATATATATATATGCGGGAATAATCACACACTTTACACACTTATCAGTAACCACTACTGCGTATTTGTAATATTACTCCCTCTAGGGGGTAACTCCACACCATGTACCGTAGTACCAAATGTCATTCACTCCACTAGGAGTGTACCTTGCACCCACCACCATGTATCCCCACACCGTGTCCACAGTCTAACCCCTTTGTCCCATGGTCAGCGCTGCCACTATGTGTAAATATATATGGTGATACACAGGTATGTTCCTGATGTGCAAGTCCTGTTTAAAAGATTTACTCAGCGGCATTAAGCATTGATAAGTTTGGTATGTTTGAATATCAAAAGGTGGTTTTTTTCCCCTCTTAACTCTGTGCTATTAATTGACCAACTGGAACAAGCTGATTTATTGGGGCGGGGGGAGGGTCATGTGACTGCTTTAGATGTATAAAACAAGGTAGCATTGGCATCTTAAGAGTGACAATAATAGTTAGACTATAGTTTGACTAGAGGTGACTGGGGACTGCATCCTTTCTGCAAACTCTTACTCAAGGCAACAAACGGTGAGCTTATATGACACACTTTGATCCCATGCTTGTTAACCAGCATATTTTAACCCCATACCCCTTTACAACTTATTTCACTGCAGCCTCTCCCAAAACTGACAGCACAAAAAGAACTCCTACACCAACTCAGCCCACTGAAACCCAGAACTGACTAGCATTGCAATGCAGCAAAACATTTGACAAGGAACAGGCACACCACTGCTGTTTAGTCTGCACACACTCACAACAGCTCCATGCAGCACTGCCTACCTCTGGCATCATGAACCTGCTATATATCTTAACTTTTTTCTTTCTCCTGGCCTCATGGAGATGTTACTCCCTCTATACACTACAAACTCCTCCATCCTGGCCCACACCCAACAACACCATACACCCTGGACTACTCAAAAGCCTTTCACTATCTATGGAATGTTGGTGTAGAACTCTAAAAACCAGCACACCAACCACTGCTCACTCTATGTCAGGAATCGGCGTTATCACGCTCCCCACACAGAGCACCCCCTTCCCGCAGGGAGCCCCTGGACACACAAAACAAACCTGCCTTACCGGCCTCCACGGCTCCTCGCTCCTGTCGCCGTCGCGGGATCACTCCTCTCGGCGATTCTTCTGCTCAGCGCCGGGCGCGCCCATTCCCTCCTGCACACACATGCACGCACACCTGCACCATCCACTGGCTCAGTTCACGCGCGTACACGAGTTACAGAGCACGCTCAGTCTTCACACTCTTCTTCCCGTCCCCCGGACCTCAGGCTCCGCCCCCGCACACTGCACGGTCATACTCAGGTTACCAACAAGACTCACCTGGCCTGTTATGCCTGCACCAATCTGCAGTGTCTCCCTGTAGCTCTTCCTGTCCCGCCTCCATTCCTAATTGGACCTTCCTGCTTTATCTATCTCCTCTCTGCTCTCAGTCTTTGCTCGACATAGTCTCTGTATGGAAGTACTTCTGGATTCTCTCAGTGTTTTCACAGGTTCTGATGCAGCTCGTACAACTACCCCCTCTGGCTCTCGATCTCGGCACTCCTTGGACAGCGCTCACTCTGGTAACCCCTTGAACACGGCTTGGACAACGACCTATCTCCATTCTCACTCCCTGACTTCGGCGAGGCATCCTTCACTCTATCTCTACAGCCGGTACCGGCAAGTATTGTCTACCTCACTACACCTGGCCTGGCAACGCTTCATACCACACTCCGGACACGCTCCCTTTGCTGTGGGTGTGTGTATTACCACTTCCCCCTTCAGCTCAGGGGACGGGTCTGGTCTGCGGGCAGTACCGCGTAACATTATGTCGAGCCCACAAGACGCAGACCAGACCGAACTTCAACAGTTTCTCTCTAATCTGCTTCAGCAAAACCAGGCCATGGCGGATCAAATTGTGGCACTTACACGCCAGGTCGCAGTACTCTCAGACAGGGTACCGACCGTGACCCTGCCAGATGTAAGCCCCCACTCCGCAAGCGCAGTTAGCAGGTCAGATGTAAGGATTCCTCCCCCCAAGCCTTATGCAGGTGAACCGCAAGATTATAGGGGGTTCCTAAACCAGTGTAAGGTGCAGTTTGAAATGGCCCCCCATCTCTACAATACTGATTGTCAGGCGAGACTCATCAACTGCTGGCCAATACCTCTGTTCCCGAAGATATTCTACCTTCCATTTACCATCAATTCCGGGACGTTTTCAATAAGGTACAGTCAGACCTCTTGCCGCCACACAGGACTTACGATTGTCCGATCGATCTAGTTCCAGGTTACTCCCTACCCAAGTCCAAGACCTACCCCTTGTCGTTACCAGAATCTCACGCTATGGATGAATATATCCAGGAGAATCTCAAGAAAGGCTTTATTCATCACTCCAATTCCCCAGCAGGGGCTGGGTTTTTCTTCGTCAAGAAAAAGGACGGGTCATTGAGGCCTTGCATCGACTACAGTGGTTTAAACCACATAACTATTAAAAATCGTTACCCCCTTCCCCTTATTACCGAACTGTTCGATAAATTACAGGGGGCCAAGATTTTTTCCAAGTTGGATCTACGGGGTGCCTATAACCTGGTGCACATTAAGAAGGGGGATGAATGGAAGATGGCCTACAACACGCATAGTGGACACTACGAATATCTGGTAATGCCTTTCGGCTTATGTAATGCTCCCGCTGTCTTCCAGGATTTCATCAACAACGTCTTTCGTAAGGTACTCAATATTTGTGTTATTGTATACTTGGATGATATCCTGATTTTTCCAAAGATCTCCAGGACCATATACACCACACCTCCAAGTCCTTTCCCATCTCCGTGAACACCATTTGTACGCCAAACTGGAGAAGTGCACCTTTCATCAGACCTCTACTCCGTTCCTGGGGTACATAATTTCCGATGAGGGGTTTATGATGGACTCCGGTAAACTTCAAGCAGTCACTGAATGGCTAAGACCCAACTCTCTCAAGGCCATACAACGTTTTTTAGGGCTCGCTAATTATTATCGTAAGTTTATACGGAGTTTTTCCACCATTGTGGCACCCCTTACTGCGCTCACCAAAAAAGGAGCTGATCCTTCTGCTTGGTCATCCGAGGCCATCTCCGCCTTCGAGACACTCAAGGAAGCCTTTATATCCGCACCTATTCTCCGTCATCCCAACATTGAACTTCCCTTCGTCCTGGAGGTCGACACTTCTGATTGCGGCGCTGGTGCCGTTCTTTCTCAGAGACCCACGCCCCAAGATAAGTTACATCCCTGTGCATATTTTTCCAAGAAATTCTCGTCTGCCGAGAGGAACTATGACGTGGGTAACAGGGAACTTTTGGCCGTGAAGATGGCTCTTCAAGAGTGGAGACACCTGCTGGAGGGGTCAAAAAAGCCGTTTACTATTCTCACGGACCACAAGAACCTTCTTTACATAGAGAACGCTCGACGCCTTGGTCCACGACAGGCTCGTTGGGCTCTTTTTTTTTCTCGATTCGATTTTCACCTTTCCTATATCCCCGGGACCAAGAACGTAAAGGCAGATGCACTCTCCCGTATACATTCTTCTGAAGAGAGGCCAGAGGAATCCTTGGAGACTATCCTTCCGCATGAGAGGATTCTCGCTACGTCTTCTTTCAAGAATCTTGACAAGATTTTGCACTCCCAGAGACGCATTCCCAAGGACTTGGTCGTTCCCGACAATAAACTCTTTGTACCTTCCAAATTTGTTCCAGAGGTCCTGTCTTGGGGTCACTCCTCTAAATCTGCAGGTCATCCAGGTTTTAAGAAGACTACTGATCTCATTCATCGGAATTTCTGGTGGCCAAGGATGTCTCAAGATATTCTGGAGTTTACCCGCGCCTGCCCCACGTGCGCTCAAAGCAAGACTCTGTCAAAAGCCTCAGGGTTTTCTTTTACCCCTTCCAGTTCCCGACCGCCCCTGGTCCCACATTTCGATAGACTTCATCGTGGAGTTGCCCGGGTCCAGAGGAATGAACACTATCTTGGTGGTCGTGGACAGGTTCTCAAAGATGTCCCATTTCATTCCACTTAAAGGATTACCCACCTCCCCCACCCTTGCTGATATCTTTACGGAGCAGATTTTCCAGATTCATGGGATCTCTTCGTCCACTGTTTCTGACAGAGGTTCTCAGTTCGTATCCAAATTTTGGAGAGCTTTTACGAAGAGATTGGGCATCTCTTCTTCTTTCTCTTCCGCCTATCATCCTCAGTCCAATGGACAAACAGAGAGAATCAATCAATCCCTGGAGAAGAACCTGAGATGTTTCATATCTGATTTCCAGGATAATTGGGCTCAACTCCTCTCTTGGGCAGAGTATGCCGTCAATTCTGCCAAAAACGAGTCCACCCGGGAGTCGCCTTTCTTTATAAATTATGGGTTCCATCCTCCCTGTCTTCCCATCCCCAACATCCCTTCTGGAGTACCAGCCGTAGATGAACGCATTTCTTCCCTCCAAACCGCATGGTCCAGGATTCAGTCTACCCTTCTCAACTCCTCTCGCAGATCGAAACTACAGGCCGATCAGTGTCATTGTTCGGCGCCCAGTTACAAACCAGGGGATTTGGTATGGCTCTCCTCTAAGAATATCCACCTCAAGGTACCATTTACTAAACTGGCACCTAAGTTCCTGGGTCCCTTCCCTATTTGCGAACAAATCAATCCCGTGGCATTCCGGCTCCAACTACCACCCAGTATGAAGATTCCCAATGTCTTTCATGTGTCCCTCTTAAACCATTTATCTCCAGTCACTTCTTTCCGGTTCAGACTCGTAAACCGGATCCCATTACTGTACAAAATAGCGAGGAATATGAAGTTCACTCTCTTTTGGATTCTCACCTATCCAGGGGTCAGCTCCAGTTCTTGGTGCAGTGGAAGGGCTTTGGCCCTGAAGAGAGATCCTGGGTACCTTCAAAGGACATTCATGCCCCGGCCCTTCTTAAGTCCTTCAGGAAAAAGTTTCCAGAGAAACCGTTCTTGGACCGTCCTGAGGCCGTTCCTGAAGAGGGGGGTACTGTCAGGAATCGGCGTTATCCACGCTCCCCACACAGAGCACCCCCTTCCCGCAGGGAGCACCTTGACACACAGAACAAACCTGCCTTACCGGCCTCCACGGCTCCTCGCCCCTGCCGCCGTCGTGGGATCACTCCTCTCAGCGATTCCTCTGCTCAGCGCCGAGCGCCCAAGCCCTCCTGCACGCACACCTGCACGCACACCTGCACCATCCACTGGCTCAGTTCACGCGCGTAAATGAGTTACAGAGCACGCTCAGTCTGCACACTCTTCTTCCCGTCCCCCGGACCTCAGGCTCCGCCCCCGCACACTGCACGGGCATACTCAGGTTACCAAAGACTCACCTGGCCTGTTATGCCTGCACCAATCTGCAGTGTCTCCCTGTAGCTCTTCCTGTCCTGCCTCCAATCCTAATTGGACCTTCCTGCTTTATTTATCTCCTCTCTGCTCTCAGTCTTTGCTCGACATAGTCTCTGTATGGAAGTACTTCTGGATTCTCTCAGTGTTTTCACAGGTTCTGACGCAGCTCGTACAACTACCCCCTCTGGCTCTCGATCTCGGCACTCCTTGGACAATGCTCACTCTGGTAACCCCTTGAACACGGCTTGGACAACGACCTATCTCCATTCTCCACTCCCTGACTTCGGCGAGGCATCCTTCACTCTATCTCTACAACCGGTACCGGCAAGTATTGTCTACCTTACTACACCTGGCCTGGCAACGCTTCATAACACACTCCGGACATTTTCCCTTTGCTGCGGGTGCGTGTATTACCACTTCCCCCTTCAGCTCAGGGGACAGGTCTGGTCTGCGGGCAGCACCGGCGTAACACTCTAATGGCAAACACCACACATTTACAGCTTGCAAACAACTACCCAAATTTCTGCTCATAGTATTACTCTCTTTAGCAGGTGATATTGAACCTAACCCAGGTCCTCCCATTTCAAATCTGTCCCATGCCCCTGAGAATTCCACCTTTAAATTCCAAAAAGGGCTACCTGTCGCCCATATAAATATTCGGAGCCTGCTGCCCAAACTGGACGAACTAAGAGTATGGTGCCTTATGCATAAACCCAAAGCCATCGTTTTTACAGAAACATAAAACCCATAAAACCCCTGATGCAAATATCGCCATCCAGGGATACTCCATTTTTAGGAGAGATAGGTCAAAGAGAGGAGGAGGGATGTTATTTTATATTGCAGACACATTACAATTTACACTGTTAAATTGCCCCCCAAGCCCACGCTCTTTTGAAATTCTAGTTGGCAAAATCTGCCTCCCCTTTTCTAAGCCCATCTTGCTCGCTGGCATCTACCGCCCCCCTAAAGCCCATCTACAATCCCTGGCTGATATCACCCAGTTTCTTGGCTCCATTTCCTCTCTGAATGAGAAGAGTGAGCCACTAGTTCTTGGGTATTTCAACTTCAACTGGCTTGACCCTAAAAACCATAAAATCCAGATACAACTCAAGTCACTTAACCTATCACAACTCATTTCCCAACCCACATGGACAAACCTGAAATCGCATAACAATTCCTTGCTAGACTGGATTCCCTCCTCAAACCTCAGCAGAATCCAATCCTCTGGCATCCTTCCTGACATTTTTCAGTGACCATGCAATAGTGTACTGTGTAAGGAAAATTAAACGCCCCATTCAAGCCTTAAAGTTCTCCTCACTAGAACATTTAAAAACTTTAACCCACAACAGTTTCTGGATGACCTTACCAACTGCCCATGGCACAGAATCGATTTAATTCCCGACCCTGATTCTGCGCTCGACTATTTCCAATCCGAGTTCTTAAAACTCTGCGATACCCATGCTCCACTATGCAAAATAAGGGTACGGGGGGCCCTTCTTCCATGGGTTACATATGACCTTGTTGCACTCTACCAGCTCAGTGATACCTTGTGGAAAAGCTACAAAGTAACTGGCACTACCACGGATCCCAATCACTATAGATGCCTGTGGGACATGTGCACAAGGCAAACAAGGCACGCAAAAGCACAATATTACTCTGACAATCTTCACCAGAATACATCAAACCCAGCTAACTTCTGGAAGGTTATCAACAATATATTCCAGCCTCCTAACCATCAACAACTAAGTAATATCACTAAGGGGGATATTACTCTGACAAACCCCACTGACATTGCAAATGCATTCAATGATTACTTTGTGGGGTGTGCTACTAACTTATTAGCGAAACGCAACCCAAACCACAAACCTGAATCTCATCCTGGGAGTATCCCTATAGCCCCACCCCCTCCCAACACTGCCCACAATTTTCAATTTGGCCCAGTATCTGAAGAGGAGATTACACAAGCGCTCCTCAAACTAAAACTAAGCAGCCAATGCGGACCTGACTTACTACAATCTAGGTTCCTACGACTTGGTGCCCCAGCCATTGCTAAACCAATTGCATCCATAGTCAACTCTATCCTGTCTGCAGGCCATATCCCTAAGACCTGGAAAACTGCCAGAGTTGTCCCAATCTTCAAAAGTGGGGACAAAAACACTGTCTCAAACTACAGACCAATCTCACTTCTCCTAATTCTATCCAAAGTCATGGAAAGATGTGTCCACTCCCAATTAAGCGACTACTACACCAAGACAAATTTCCCTAGCCAATTCCAATCAGGCTTTCGTCCCAAACACTCCACCGTAACTACCCTGCTAAAAGTTGGCAATGAAATCCAGTGTTGAATGGAACGGGGACAACTCACTGGTGCAGTATTCCTAGATTTTGCAAAGGCTTTTGATACAGTTGATCATGCTATCCTGCTTAACAAACTCCAGCGCTCTGGAATAGGGAAGCATGCTTTAAACTGGTTTCAGTCCTACCTATCAGGAAGATCCCAACATGTGTCCATCTCAGGCTCTAACTCCAACCCCCTGGATATCACCTGTGGTGTCCCGCAAGGCTCTGTTCTGGGACCCCTACTCTTCTCAGTGTTCATTAATGATCTTCCAACAGCTTGTAAGGAAGCCTCAATACACATGTATGCAGATGACACAATCTTATATGCACACAGCCATAGCCTCTATGACCTTCAACACATACTTCAGTCTAACTTTTTGAGACTCGAAAACTGGATTTCCCAAAACAAACTGTTTTTAAACACTGACAAGACTGTAACAATGGTATTTGGGACCAAGACTAAATTCTTAAAGCTTCCAGCGACTGAGCTCCATATTGAAACCAACACTAACACCACCCTAACCCCTGTCACTAGTTTTAAATACCTGGGCTTATGGTTTGACTCCCACTTAACATTCGGAATGCACATTGATACCCTGACAACCAAGACCTATGCCAAACTAGGGGTACTTTACAGGAACAAATCCTCCCTAAGTCTCCAGTTCAGAAAGCGTATCGCACAGCAGATGCTAATGCCAATTATTGACTATGGAGACATAGTATATGGCACGGCACCTCAAACCCACCTTAGCAAACTTGACACCCTCTACAATTCAATTTGTCGTTTTGTTCTCCAATGCAACTACAACACACATCACTGCGAAATGCTCAAAGAACTAGATTGGTCATCACTAGAGTCTAGGCGCAAAGTTCACCTTTCCTGTCTTGCCTTTAAATTCTTTATGGGCAAGCTACCCAGCTATCTGAACAAGCTCCTCACCCCTACCACATGCAGCACTTATAACCTGAGATCAGACTCCAAAAGACTGTTCATGGTCCCAAGGCTCAACAAAGTATCCGGCCGTTCCTCCTTCTCTTACCGTGCACCCTAAAACTGGAACAACCTACCAGAGACTCTCACATCCACCACCAGTTTAAATTCTTTCAAATCTAAGGCTGTCTCACATTTTAATCTGGTCTGTAACTGTTTCATACGCCCATAATATATATTTTCTTTAACTGTGCATGCAATGTCTTGTATATAATGTATACCCTGTACATTTATGTAACTGTATTTGTAACCATGTATTATTTGTCTTAACCTATACCCAGGACATACTTGAAAATGAGAGGTAACTCTCAATGTATTATTTCCTGGTAAAATATTTTATAAATAAATAAATAAATTGTTCGTGCACTTAGGAAGGTACCTGCCGTGTGCTCCTGCACTCGGGCCTGCAAGCAACTTCGAAGAGGATCCACCGCTGGGTGATCCCATCTGTGATCCGGCCCTTCTTTGCACGAGGGTCCACCAGGGGCGATCCCACCCTGGAGATAGTCTTTGTCTCTTTGGGGGCGTAGGCTTGAGCCCAAGCCTCTTCTCGGGGAGCGCAGCATCTGCTGTGTCCCTAAGTAACACTGGTACTAAGGTGGCAAGGTCCCTAACCTAGGGCCTGCCCCTGTAGCACCACAAGCTGTGAGGGGCTCAGGACCTAACTGGGGCCTAGGGGGCCGCTGGCCTAATGCAGTGGGTCACAGACCCTGCACTCACTTCCTTCCCCTAGCTCTTCTTGGTCCAGACTGATCTGTGTCCCGCGTGCACGAAATGTATCAAAACCCTGCAAGCAGGGAGCTCCTCCAGCCCTATTGCTCCCTGGCATCATGGGGCCACTCCTGAGGCTCATGGGAATTGTAGTCCCGTTCAAGAGCCTTCCCTGGTAGGCTAGGGTTCGCGCTTATCACTGCGCATGCGCATCTCCTCAGGGCTGCCGAGACTTACTGCGCATGCGCGAACTCGCGCAAGATGGCGGCGCCCTGCTCGGGAGCCGCCGGGGACCTACGAGAGCCAGAACACTCGCTGCACTCGGCCCCCACCCTCCTGTCATGCCGGCGGGTCTGCCGCTGACTCCCGGCAGCGGAGGCGAGGGAGAGGGGATCGCGGAGCAGAGGGGGAACCTGGTTACACTTGTGTTTTCTCTTTTATATATACCTGCGCTCCCCAGTATCCTGTCACCAGACATCTCTCGGATTGAAGAAAAACAATCTACACAAAGGGTTATAGCTGCATTTATTATTATTTTCACTGAATCACATTCACTGATGTTTTCACTTTGAATCACTGTAATAACCATTCACGTGCACTAATTGAAGTCACTACAATTAGATTTACACGCCACTCTTTAAATATTTGTTCACTCTATTCATTTCGCACCAGTTTGCACTACTTGAACAGCTGGGAGACTTTGATACCTAATCCCCTATGTGCTATGCATTTCAAAACAAAAGTCGTTCAACTACTGTATGGTGCGATAAATTACACCAGATGTTTCAATGAATAAAAATCTAATCGTAGGGTTAGATCCACAGAGCTCCTTAAGTGACATAATGAAACGTTAACTTCAGTTAACGTCTCATTAAGTGCAAACAGGGATCTTCAAAGCTCAGTAACGATGTGTTAATTGCTGTTTTCAGCTGGAAGGAGCTCTTGTACTACTATAATTGACATTAATGCTAATGATATGCAAAAGAGGCATTTCCTCTAACAGCGTATAGACCTCCGTTATACTTAATGTATGTATGTATATGTATGTATGTCTTTATTTATATAGCGCCATTAGTGTACATACTGTAGCGCTTCATAGCAGTAAAACACGTGACAATCATATAAATAACAAATAACTACAAATAACAGATCATGGGAATAAGTGCTTCAGACATAAAGTAATATTGTGGAAGAGAAGTCCCTCTCCGAAGAGCTTACGGCAGTAATTTAATGTTATGTTAGTTAAGTCATAGCTAAACTTGCCGTTACTCACATCCAAAACCTTCACATAGCATCACATTATGTGTAACATCATGTTATTGTAGCATTAAAGAGACATCTCACTATTTGACAAAAAACACAGGCAGAGTTTCCCCATCCAAACCTCACTAATCACTGCAGCAGTTTTTAAAATAGGCAATCACATGCAATAATATTTATATTGTTATACTGCACCCTAAAAAGGATCCGTTTTATTGTTAAAAAAGGATGTAAAGAAATAAAATAATGTAAAATAAACAGTCAAGTACTGTACCATTTTTTAGGCTTTGGTTACCTACTTTACTGTAATGTTTACAGTATTTAATGACAAGCAGCATAAGCTCTCTTAAATTTTTTTTACTTTTACCTGACCCCTTAAGCGTGTTTTTGATCAAGAAAAACATTAATGAAACCATGTTTTGAAATAAAATATTTGTTTTACTTCAATGTAAAATCACACTTCAGCAATATAATAGAAAAAGCAAAATTAATATTTTTAAGAACATCTTGTTCTTTTACTTTGCTTAGGAGTGGAAGCAGGACCCTGACGATGGCGACACGCCATATCGCAGTGAGGCACTGGTGTTGGCGAGGTTGGCATACCTCGATGTGTTTACATTCCACTACGGTGTAATAGTTGGCGTGGTAAGGCGAGATTGTGGCCTAAGAACCTCTATGGCCTGTTCAATTACATTAATTAATTGTGTTCTAACAGAGCTGCTGACCTGACTTAAGCTATGCCATGGAATGGAGTGACAAATGAAATAATATATACTGTATGTATATAGACATGCACGTTTATATTTTATAACTAGGCACCAAGACAGATACAAGTGTTATGTTAGTTGTGTTGTTCTACCCAACTGCAAGTATTTTACTGGTATATAAAATTACAAGAGAGAAGACAGGTCAGATTGTCCCAGTTACCAAATCCAAAATGAGCTAGTCTGGATTCAAACTGATCAAATGAGACATGTCACATTATTATCCATGTCCATTATAAATCAAATTCATATATATATATTTATATATTCATAAAAATCAAAAAGTAATATATTCTTGCATTTGTAGCTTTCCCTGTATTTATCTGTCTGTGTCTCCCTGTCATCCTTTGCTGTCTGCACTGCACACACTCCCTCCCACCTCCTCTTCCACTGCTGACACTGCCAGTGCTGTCACTAAATGGAGCAGGACAAGGGCTAGCAGTTTTATACATGAAAGGGGGAAGTCTGGCGATATCCGATCGGAACGGATACCAAAATTAGGGTTTTGCATTGTTTTTTGGCTCTGTAAACTCTGACTCTGATTGCAGTACTTAGAGGGGGTTCGGATTTCAGGAATCCAGACTACCTTATCTCTAACTGGAATACCATGTTATGGTATTCTATGTTAGATCCTACTTCAATATGCCAACTTTGATTGTGATTTTTGTATATGTTTAACAAAAGATGTGATTGCCGTGAAATACTATAGCAATTATATGAAATGCATTAGTACAGTATGTTATAAAGATATAGATTTTATAGTAAAAGTTGCTTATCAACAGATTTTGAAAGTAGAAAGTAAGTAATGTGTCGAAAGTAGGTATCTTCTTAAAATATAGAGTTGTATTGTATTGCATGTCTTTATTTATATAGCGCCATTAGTGTACATAGCGCTTCACAGTAGTAATACATGTGGTAATCAAATAAATAACAGATAATATAAATAACAGATCATGGGAATAAGTGCTTTAGTCATAAAAGTAACATTTCGGAAGAGGAGTCCCTGCCCCGAGGAGCTTACAGTCTAATTGTCAAACATTGTTTAGTAATTGAATTTTCCTAATTAGTTGTTCCAGCAAAAGCTTGCACTGCATGTCACTACACCCGGGGACAACTGGGGGAATCATCATTTCATTCAAGTAACACAAAATAAGAATGGTTTGTGTAGAGGTTCTTTTTTTTTTTTTTGGGGGGGTTTAAAACCCCAATGCAATGTAGAGTCATTGAAAGTAGAAGCAACGTGGCATTAAAATACTGCTGTGCTCCTCATTGCCCAGGACATACTTGAAAATGTGTGGTACAGAAACTCTCAATGTATTTCTTCCTGGTAAAACATTTTTAGAAAATAAAAAATAAATGTATATGTAGTCCCCTTCCCCCCCCCCCCCCCGTGTCTAGGGACGCTACCGTGGTGCTTTACCTGGATGGCTTACAGGAATCCTGATTATCTGCTGAAGGGAGCCTGGGGTGACCTATTCACTTACACAGATACAGTGCCTCCACCTGGAAGGGATCCGCACGCAGGGGGTTAGCCCCTTCCAAGACAATGTACCCAGTAATTACACACAGGCTATGGTATAACAGTATTTACTGAACACTCTATTAGCATAACCGATGATACAACACAACGCCTATAATATATGTATATACCCCCTGGGGTATCTCCACCGTACTTGGGGTGCAGGGGCACCAGAGCCCTAGTGTCCTTCCCACAATGTCAAACCCACCCAAGTATGAGGCGTAGTGCTAGCCTGTGAATGGTTGGTGCACTTTAGTTGAGGTACCTGCCGAGTACTCCAGTACATGTTGAACCTTACCTAGTAAGCACCTCACTTATATACACCAAGGCTGTAGCGGGGGCTCCCTGTTCTGTGTCCCTGACACTAAGCAGTAACATAGGGCATTCTAGGGGCTTCCCTGAAGCAACCACAAGCTTACTTTGATTAGGGCCAATCTGGGACCTAGGGGGTAAATCCGGCCTAGTCAGAGTGCCACTGACACTCAGACACTACCATTCCCTTCTTGGTCCTGGCTCCAACTGCTGCCTTGCGCTATAAGCATGCCAAATGTAGCAAAACCCCTCACAGCCCGATCCTCTGCATCAAATGTAGTTCCCCTGCGGAGCCCTATTGTGAGATGGCCGTCGATTCTAGACTCATTCTGCGCATGCGCACCTTATCGCGCATGCGCGAACATACACAAAATGGCGGTGCCCTTTATATGTGCCGCCGCAGAGTCCCGGCGATCCGGTTGCCCCATCTATGAGCTGCAAACCCCCACCGTAACTTCCCGCACTGCCGCGCACCTCCTTTTCTCTCCCGGCGAGCAGGTACGCCACTCCGGCGCCACCTACACATTCCACTGAGCAGCCGCAGCGCTCCGGACTGCCGGCAAGGACGAAAGGGGGGGAACACCTGGCTACATCTATATGTAAATCTCCTTGACCATCTCTAAAGGCATTTACATCGAATTGACAATGTACCATGTTTCATACCTTGTCAGGGTGCTGCGATAGTGCCGGCTGGGCATGGATATGCAGAAAGAGCCACCTCCCTTCTTGATACAGTAAAACACCAGGAGGTGCAAAACACGTAGGAAGGTACGTATGCCTCACTTTATCCATGGGAGAATGAGCGGCTAAGTGAGTAAAGACACTGACTCTGATCTGGTTCAATTCCTGGGTGTCGGCTCCTTGTGACCTTGGCAAGTCACTTTATCTCCCTGTGTCTGTAAAATGTCTCTGTAAAGCACTACGTAAAACTAGCAGCGCTATACAAGAACAAACTATTATTATTATTATTATTATTAAATCAGAATAACGTTTTTTTCATTGACACTTACCAAGACTCTTTTGGGCTTTGCTTTGGTTGTACTTTTGTCTTTGACCTTTCTCTCTCTATTTTGGACTTTATATTAGTGATTGTTCCAGGTCAGCCTGAGCTCGTCTACACAGTCTTTCTTCTTGGTAAGGAAACCAAGGCCATGGTTGGTAGCATAGGCCTTCGCAGGGTCATTGGAACCACTGAGACATCATCATTCACCTCTGGTGCTGCCCTGGAGGAAAATTATCCTGTTGTGCCAGTGTGATGAATATGGCACGTGCTATTTACAGAGTTTGTTAAGTAGACCAACCGGAAAAACTTCTTTGACTCATTCCTCTTTGATAAAATCTTTTGGTCTCTGCTCCCATCCTCTCTTGTATGAAGATCCGAGGCACTCTTCACCTCTCTGGTATCGTCAGTGGCTGCTACACGCCTGCTGTACGGGGGAGGTGGTTCAATATCAGCTGTTGGCAAATGAGATGAGACGTCCATCTCACTGGAACTCCCGCTGCCCATTGCGGCAGAAATATCATTAGGGACATTCTTGAATATTCAGAACAACTGGCACCACTGGATAATTTTCCTCCAGGACGCTGGCAAATGGCACAAAGAGTCCGGAAGAATAATTTTCCTTGAACTGATATCACACAGACCACTCCTCGGATTTCTTAGTGCGTGAGTGTCATGGCAAGAACATTTGATTCCACCTAAGTTAGACACTGTGCACTGTATTCTGGTTTTTTTTACGGCTAAATACAGGGATACTGTAATCTGCTCATAGTCAAATAGGGCCAAACTCAGAGATGTGAACCGCTGTTCAAGTCTTGATTGAAACACAGAGTTCAGCACAGAGCAGACAGCAGATTGTGGCTTTGTAACACACTTACCTGCACATAAACCTGCACCTACTTTGCTCTTGGCAAACACTAGCCTCTCCCCTATTCAGATCACTAGGGGTAGACCTCGCTCTTTTTTTCTTTGACCATTGTCGACGGTCCAGAATAGGTGAAGCCATACTTTCGTGCCACCTTTGGTAGGCGGAAACCTCACAATACTCAAACCCATGTACAATTTTTGCTAAACTATTTATTTTTAAAATGATGCCTGAAATAAACACTCCAATACAATATTGTACATGTTTTAAATAATATTTTATATGCACAGTAGCACTAGCATAAAATTATCAATCACAATCACTCCCATACATTTCTAATTTTACTATCTAAAATACAGGAACATAAAGGCCAGTATTAACTAAGCTCTTAGGCTACAGCCCCAGTCTTACCTGCAGCAGGCGCGTCTGGCGGCGCATGCAAAGTTGAATGCCACGTTGTGCGGTCTGTAGGGGAGCGAGAGGATGCGTGGGGGGCTGGGCCATGACGGGGGGCGCAGCCATGACGTGATCACGTTGCGGCAACATTCTTGTCTTCCCTGCCAGCATATGAGTCATTGTGCTTTGCGCGCCCACACACACCCACTGGGGCCTGTCCCATAGAGGGCTTTGCTGTGGTGTGTGGCGTGCATGCCGTAGCGCACACCGCAGCCTACACTGGGGACTCCTGTGTTAACTTGCATTGACTTGACTGTCAGTTAATGTGAGATCACACTCCAATATTCCTTATCAGAACTTTGTGATCTCCCGCAATCTGTGTTATCACTTTCTGTAAATCTCGGTCTGTGTCTTCAAAGATATTAGTTCTCCATTTACAAGCCATTTCCATTAAATCTAGACCGCTCCTTCCCTAATTGTGTGGGTTGTAAGGAATGTGGCTTCTACATGTAGTAAAATTGGTTACATTCAGTACATGTAAATACAATTTTGATTGACTTTCTTTAACTGTAGATCACTGTGGAGCATATTTATCAAGCGTTATGGCTTAGCACAGTCAACCCAGCATTAACTCTTATTCAAGTCAATGGAAGTTACCACCAGAAATAGGTGCCATAACCGTGCCAGTGCTTGATGAATCTGCCCCTATGTATGAACAATCAGCACATTGGTAGGTAAATAAATACAATTATCTTTACAGAGGGAAAAGGAGGCCCATACAGAGGTTAAAAGAAAACGACACCCGTAAAAAGATATAGGCTAAAAACAAGAGGTCCTTTTTCCACAGCGCAACAAACATGTTTGCAAGATATTGTTTTCTTTCATGAGCCTGGAGGCATTGAGATTAATTATTAATCACTGTGCCTCTTTGTACTTTGGAAACATCAGACACATTTCATTGCACACCTTATTCTTAATATAATGTTTTCATTAGCAAAAGTGAGCAAACTGCAGTTCTGTGCTGTTCCAGAAAAAAATGTATTTTCATTAACTCTCTGGGGATATTATTCTAGTACTAGTGTGAAAAAAATGTTTTAAATTAAGCATTTCAATTGAACTTTCAAATAGTACATTATCTTCCAAATATATATTTTATCTAAAACCGAACTGCTAAGAAGAGAACAGGAATAAATTAATTGATAGAAATTGAGAATATGGTTCATACTGTATGAGGCAACGTGAAATCCCATAGTATGGTAATTTGTGAGGAAATCAAGGAAGATCTCTGCATCCTGCATTGACTTACATAAGGTTGATGAATATTTTCAGGGAGGTCACAAAATCATCCATTTTGCTGCTAATACCCCTAAAAATTAGGTAGAGGATCCCTCTCAGTGTGATGAGATTCATGGGAATACAAAAATGCCATTGGCTAGAATGTTTGAAGAATCATTCCCCTGACATTCTGTACACAATCCCTGACATTCTGTACACAATACCAGGAATCAGGCTTGGTTGATTGACACTGTGTAATGAATACAGATCTTCTTGGAACCTTTGCCTTATAAAAAATAATGTAATGACAGTGAGTTATGTGCTGTAGATCCCTAGTCCCCATATTAGTCACTATGGAGATTAAATTAATTTAATGCTTCCTATATTTAAGGAAGCCTGCATATTTTTCTTAATTTTTCGTTAGCTCTGGTTTAGTGAATACTTACCATATTAATGGTATTGAATTAAAACAACTTCAAATGTTTATCTGCTTTTCAAACCTGTACTTACTTGACATTAAAAAGCAATTCAAACTGCTATTTGCAAAAACACAAAATCAACTTGCCCTTTTAACTATAAATTGCTCTTAATTGTTGAATTGGTGGAGGGCTTTCAAATATGCATAAAATACACATTTGTACACAGTTATGAATGTTAGCACACCGATGCACATAACAGACAAATTGGGGATGATGAGGAATATCATTACATATTTGATTGCCAGGGGATGGAGCAAATTTGGAAGAAACAAAGCAATATTTCAAGGGAACCTTCCCTGTACCTCAAGAGGAAAACTATTGACCAGTGTATTCTGCTTCTGCTCATGTATGGATGTGAAAACAGGACCCTAAATAAAAAGATAATTCCGAAGTTTCAAACAAAGCAGAGACGTATGGGAGATATGTATGTTGGGTATTACCTGTAGAGACAGGAAAGAGAATGAATAGGTATTAAAACCCTCCAAAACTCGGCGACATAATTACAATGGTGAAGAAATTGAAATGGCAATGGTCCGGACATAACGCTAGAAGAAATGACCATCATTGGACAAAGATGGCACTCTATTAGACTCCAAGTGAGTTTAAAAGACCAAGACAAAAAATAAGGTCGGAGGAAGAAACCTTGAAAATCTGTTGGAATAACATGGGCAACAAGGGCTGAAGATGATGATGAAACATACTGTATATGTATGTTTGTGAAAAAATAAAATACATAATTTAAAAAAAACCTGAAAAGTAGGCTTGGGTAACTTAACTCATCTAGTAATTTGCAAGATATCATACATGTAATCCTTAATGCATAATAAATATAACATTATAAATATATATTTTTTTGGAGAATATGATTTATTGAAATAGATAATGGATCTTGGTAATGGCAAATGAGGCCAACTTGGTGGGACTCAGAAAGCAGCATTAAGTGAATTTCTGAGGGGTGCTGAATTGTGTGAGAATCAAGTTGAAAAATCCCCAAGAAGACATACGAATAAGGAATACTATCTATATGCAGATGGTATACAGTATACACCTCTATGGCAGCAGGAAAGCAATTGCTTTAGAAGGTAAATGTGAACAAGTGAATTGCTTGCTTTTAATTTGCATGTTAAAAATAATTCAGCACCGCCCTCATTTGACAACCCATTATTCAAAACTCCCTTTGTCAAAGCTATTTAGGTTAAATTTACTGTCAGATGAAAGGAATCAGGCAGAGCATGGAAGAGGGCAGCAGGGTAAGAGGGAGCACTCAGAAAAAAATGGGAAATGAAAGAGGAAAATCATTAAACTACAACCCCGTAGTTGGTTGAAGGCAAAATCTTTGTAGTGCATTATCTCAGCAGGGTGTCCTGAGCGCTCAGTTCAGGGACCAAGCAGTGTTTTGTATGACTTCATTACTATTTTATTGTTTCCAGAAGGAATACAATTAAAACCTGGACAGTCTATTTGGCTTGGTATAATGCAGCACTGAGAGATCAGATGTGCTACAGTAGGTACTGTATGATTTTAAAGTGAAAATAGACACACGTTTTTTCTATGTTCTAGTTTAGGTTTCAAAACACCAATTTTGTGTATTTAGACTATAAAGAAAGTCTTTATAATTAAGGGGAAGGGAAGCAGGACCCTTGGACCGAGAGGGTCATGGAGTGATGCTTGGAGGGGAGAGGGTTGAAGGGTGACGGAGGGCTAGTTTATTTCAGAGGCTATCTCCTCTCACCCTACCTCACTTGCCTCCTCTCACCTACTTATGGTTAATAGAAGGTGGCGACCATTTGTACCCAACAAAGCTGTCTGTATTTATTTGGGCGGGTTATTAAACGGAATGGGCAAGAGTCGAGGCTCATGAATCTAGTAATGTATATATTATCCATTTCATGGTTTATCAGAAATAAATGGTATAGGCACAGGCAGAGGTTTATTTTCTTCTAGCACTATGTTTAAATGTTTATAAAAATAATTTAAATAAATATGTCTGCACACACTTCAATTATCACATTTAAAATTCATTTTGAATTTGCTAAATGCCCAAATTCCTTGACACGAAAACTGAGTACTAAATTATCTCTAATTCTCTGGGGTTATCCAATCCAGTATAGTTTAAGGATGGCTACTTAGGCAATACCACAGTACACGTTATTAACTAAAGTCATGTATGTGAACCAGCAGTATACAGTCTACTATATTTTATCCTTTCAGGATTATCAAAGTATGTACTGTATGTAGGTATTTTTTATTTTTATAGAGCTAACAGTGTGCACAGTACGGCTATAAACCTAGCACAGAAGAGAGATGTTTCTACGTCCTCTCTCCCTACTCGTCCATATTATACCCTCCAGCAGCACTGACTTGGCATTGCTGGTGTTGGCTCCCTCCCCTCTTTCACATTTCTTCTGAATTAGAAAACAAAGGGCAAAATCAGTAAGGCATTAAATCTGTGGAAAAGCTCTCCTCTTACTGACAGTCTCACTTGGACTGTTATTGCTTTGTCAAAATGTGATGTACAGTAGAAGAGTGGATTGACAGTATTTTAATACATATACAATGTATTTGACAATAATGTAATTAATACTTATGTAACGGTCAGACCCCCACCCAATCTCATATTGGCCCCTGTGGGTGTAATCTGCTCCCAATTACATGTCTGTGTGATATGTGGTGCACCTGTTAGCAACAGGACTCCTGAGTCTCCCGCTGGTTGGTAATGGGGAATATCACCATGACAGGCGTCTGAGGTAGTGTTCTGAGTCCTACTCACATTTGATACAGCGCCTCCACCCCATCAGGATCCCTACAGCAGCAGGGATGAGTATCTGACAGGGAACTCCTTGGTGCATCTTCCTGGGGAATAACTCCAGACTCACTCAGGAAGGATCACTTGAACCAGGGCATCTTTAATAGCATGTTACTTGGCAGACTGCCCATCATAGCGGTCGTACTTAGCCGCTCATTTCGTTGAGGTACTCCATGCAGAAGGTTCCTCCTCTCTTAATTTAGTTGCTCTCCACCTCTCCCCTAAGGGAGACCACCAGCTGTGCCAGGTCCCTGGACACAGTGTGTAATCAGCTTGCACTTGACTCTCTGACAGACAGACTTGAACTGCTGCAGACACTTCACTCAGGAACATAACACATGGCTTAGACTCAACTAGAACTCACTAAGAACCACTAACTTTAGGCAGAAAGACCCACCTCTATGTCACTAACAGTGGACACAAAGCATGTTGTCACTTCCTTGGTTACATATGACACTTCACCAGGGTTTGAGGGCAAACCTCCATGATAGTTACTGGCAACCCTGCCTTCTTACCAGGATTACTGCCAGCATGAGAGAGATCTGTGCACCAATTTTACACATGGCTACACTTAATACAACGTAAACCAGATTTCCTATTCTGAAGTAGATGTCTGTCCCGTTCCTTTTAATGACCCCGAATCTTTCTCAGCACTGAAATTAAGCTTCCCAACATATTTAATAAGGACCATAAGTGCCTGTAGCTGGGGAGAGTAGGTTGTTCGCCTGTTACACCTCTTCCATTCCTCCCTTCCATTTACCTTATATTATTACTATTCCCTACTCATATGTTCAAGGAAAGTTATCTGAGCCGAGAAGGAATACAGACCTGTTGGGACTCTGATCTATAACACAAGGTATAAGAAAAATGCTGAGAGTCAGGTACACTGATTGAAGCAAACTGATGTTTACAAGACGCAGGGGCGTAGCTATAGCCTGGGCAGTACGCACTCTTGGGGGCCCGCACTCCTCATCCTGTCGGTGGCATATTGTGGGCCCTGAGATGCAGGAAGGAAGCACAGAGGGAAATCCTTTCCTCTGGAGGGAGGCGGAGCCTGGGTCAGAAGGTGAGGCCCTGAGATGCAGTAGGAAGGACACAGGGGAAATCCCTCTGTAGGTGGGGTCTAGGTCAGGGGGCGGGGCCTCAAGTAGTGCAGCGTGGGGCTGGAGCTGCAGCTTGAGAGACAGGCTGGGAAAGGTGAGAGGGAGGGGAAGACAGACATGAAAGGGCAGAATACAGGAAGGAAGAGACACAAAGAGAAAATGAAGTACTAGAGAAAAATACATAAGAGGGAAAAGAAAGACATGAGGGAGAGAGAGAGAGAGAGAGAGAGAGAGAGAGAGAGAGAAGAGAGAGAGCAAAGAGAGAGAGAGAGAGAGACAACAAAGAGAGGGAGATCAAAGAGATAGAAAACAAAGAGAGAGAAAGAGCAACAAGAGAGCAGAGAGAGCAGAGATAAAGAGAGTGAGAGCAAAGAGAGAGAGAGAGAGAGAGAGACATGAGGGGGAGAAAAGAGAAAGAGACATAAGGGGCCATGACATTTTTTTGCCTGGGGGGCCGCACTTGTCTAGCTATGCCACTGACAAGTGGATTGTAACGAGTGCTCACCACAAGCAGGACGGGACCACAGGGCTGAGGTGGGGATGTTGGAATACTCTAACCAACAACCACGCAACCGTGTCCAGATTCCAGAGTCGTAGTCGTCTAGCTGGGTCAGGGTAGGAGAGGTCAGAATAGTCATAATACTCGCTGTGGTCTGGGATGGAGAAGTCGAATGGTCGTTGTGCGTAGCCAAGGTCCAAGGGTATGAGAAAGTAGAGGTCTGGGTACAAGCTGAGGTGAAAGGTACAAGATATCAAAGAAGAATGTACAGAGTAGTAGCAGGGCAGCAGGATGCTTGAGGCAAGCACTAGTAGATAAACACAAGTTTATGCTCAGCCAATTTGCCTTGTCTGGCTGAGCATATAAGGAGCAGGGAGCCAATGGGAAGGCTCCTCCAGACTGTGAGTTATGCATAATTACATGTAGGCTGTGTACTGATAAGCAGGGGTGGAGTGTATCTTAGCTGTGGAGTAATTAGCAGCCTAAACCCCTCAAGTGCCCCTGGTATTGCGGCACCAACGTGAAGTGGGAACAGTAACATCCTCCATTGTGTCACGGGATGCGGTGTGGGGGCGGAGTCTAGGTCCAGTCCTGGTAGGAGTACTGCGGTGCTTGTGCGCAGCACACGTGCGAGGGGTATCACCCAACACATCACTGAGGTGGGACTGAGGTCCAATCCTCACAAGGATATATTTGTGTGTATTATTATGTGTCTATACAGGTAGTCCTCGTTATCCAACGTTTCACTTTACAACGAATGGCATATCCAATGCTTTACAATTCAACACTAAGGACCATTTTTCGATGCCGGAATGCGTTATCCAACACTCACCGCCACTGATTAACATGGGACTCACTTTACAACGGTTTCACTATCCAACGCTACTTCCAGAATGGATTCCGTTGGATAACCGAGGACTGCCTGTAGTGCACAATTTTTATCAGTTAATGACTGAGTATCTACTGGACAACTGTGTACAACAGTAGGGACTTGAAGTGACTGAACTAAACACTGACTGAGGTGGCAAGTATTTAATTAAGGGAAATAATTTAATTATGCGTGAACAATACATAATTTAGGGGGTCCAAACAACTGCTTTGGTATATATAAATAAAGCCTTTAGGGACACATGAATCAAGAGCCCCTGTAGGTTATTGCGTGCGTTCTGGCATTAACTCCCATTCAAGTCGATAGGAGACAGGTGCGATAACCCTACACAGTACAGAGGTAATAAGGAGCCAAATTGATTGTGTGTGTGTGTGTGTGTGTGTGTGTGTGTGTGTGTGTGTGTGTGTGTGTGTGTGTGTGTGTGTGTGTGTGTGTGTGTGTGTGTGTGTGTGTGTGTGTGTGTGTGTGTGTGTGTGTGTGTGTGTGTGCTATTTGTACTTTTTTACCAATATCACCTGAAAGTAGATCTATATCTAATATAATTATAATTTAGCAAATTGTTTACTAATTTCAATACTCTATCTAAAAAAGAAAACCATAAACACCATATACTAGTATGTCCCCAGTGATCATCTTGCCTGTCATAAAATTTTAACTACAACAAAAGTCTCAGGCTCACCTCAAAATAATTTATTTATGCATGCGTTAAATGTTAATAGTAGACTAAGAGCTTTACTGGTTTAGTGAACATATTATTTCTAGCTCCAATACTAAGCAAATAATCAATTCATACACCATGGTTTGCATTTAATTCTTTATTGTCTATATGGATGGGAAAACATCATACCAATCTATTTTTTTTTTATAAAAAAAAATTTATTGGACACATTCACATATAAAAGTACATACAGAAATGTCATGAGCCCACAACATTTCAACTCAATACAATCAGGTGGTGACCAATAACATTTTCCCGTTTTCCACAGGGGGAAAAGAGAAAGGGGGGGGGGGGAAGAGGGGAGGAAGGGAAGGAAACAAACAAGTGGCGGGGTGGGGAATGGGTGAATGGGTGAATGGGTGATTGGGTGGGGGTGAAGGTTTGTCCAGAGGCTTCCTTGATTCTCTCTCCTGCGGTCTGGAGGGGACTAAAGGTCCAGGTGGTTGGCCTTTTGGGGCTTTATCTCTCTATCCAAGGGTCCCATGTGTTCCAAAACTGAGGCATCTTCTTTTGGAGCATAGCTGTCAGCTTCTCCACAGTCATGACCTCATTGATTCTTCTAACTACTGTAGTTCTCGAGGGGGCCTTAATCTGTTTCCAGGCGGCCGCTATGGAGCATCTGGCCGCTGTCAACATGGCCGTGATCAGCCTTGACATCGGTGGAGGAAGGTCATCGATGCGTTTGCTCAGCACAAGGGTCAGAGGCTCCAGGGGAAGGGGGAGTCCCGCGGTCTCGTAAATGAGCGTCTGGATCATGGTCCAGTACCTCTGAATCTCCGGACATGACCATCAAATGTGGGCCGTGTCCCCCTTTTGACCACATCCCCTCCAGCACAGATCCAGTGTGCCGGGGAAGACCTGGTTCAGCCTAACCGGGGTCAGGTACAGTACCACTGAAATATAATTTTATAGATATTTTCTTTTATTGTTGTGCAAATTGATGTTTTAGCGGCTTTCTCTTAAATTTCCTCCCAGTCTTCCAGGTCTATTTGGAGGTGAGATGCACGTGGTCAATTATATCCACAATTTTGCGGGTATTGTCGGAGGCCTGTCTTCCAGACACAAAGCCTACTTGATCTACATGTACAGTATGAGTCTAGGGAGAATTGCGTTTAGCCTGTTTGTCAGGATTTTACTGTAGATTTTGAGATCGGTATTTAATAGGGAGATGGGCCTGTAGTTGCCGCATAGTAGCGGGTCTCTACCATCCTTGTGAATTATGGATAAATTTGCTGCTGTGATTGTGGAGGGAATTTGTTCCCCTTGAAGGAAGGAATTGTACATATCTAATAGGTAGGGGGAGAGGGTCGGCATGAACATCTTGTAGTAAGAGTTCGAAAAAACGTCTGGGCCCGGAGTTTTGGCTAACTTGAGTAAGCTGATAGCCTGAGATAGTTCCTCTTGGGAGATGTTTTTGTTCAGACTCTCTACCTCCTCGGGGGATAGGGATGGGAGGTTACATTGCTCTTGATATTGTGTAATTGTGTTGCGGATGACCGGGTCTTGGTCTGGGGGGTGGAGGTTGTATAAGTCAGAGTAAAAATCTGCGAATTCCTGCGCTATCTCTTTTTCTATGTATGAGATCTGCCCTTTTCGTGTCTGAATGCGGGCTATCTGAGATTTAACTCTGGCGCCCCTGAGCTTTGAGGCCAAGCGCCTATCTGCTTTATTGCCTTTGTCAAAATATTTTTGTTTTGACCACCTCAGTGCTTTCTCTACCTCTTCAAGTTGGGTCTGTTTCAGGGGAGATCTAGCTAGATTTATTTGTTTTAGCGTTTTTTTAGACGCCGTGGTTTTATTTTGATGTTCCAGTTGGGTGATCTTATATGTAAGGTCCTTTTGTAGCTTAAGTTTCGTTTTCTTTTTATAAGAGGCGATTGAGATCAGGTCTCCTCTGATAGAGGCTTCATGAGCCTCCCAGAGCATAGCTGGGGCTGAGACGGAGCCTGCATTAATTTGAAAAAACATTGCTAATTTGTGGCGTATTATTATTTCCGTGTCGGGACAGTTCAGCATAGAATCGTTTAACTTCCATTTATACTGGGTGTTTTTCACAAAGGGTAGGGATAGGATGAGGTCGATTGGTGCGTGGTCGGACCAGGTGATTGAACCTATGCTTGACTGGGAGGACGCTTTGAAGACATTACTCGTACCCAGAAAATAATCGATCCTCGAGTAGGACTGATGAGGGGAGGAGAAAAAGGTATAATCCCTTTGACCCTGGTGCTGAGCCCTCCAGATGTCCACTAGTGAGTATTCCTCAATGATGTCTCTGAATTTCTTAGCTTTCTTTTGGGACTGGGTGGAGTATGGAGAATAATCTTACGCTACACCAAATTAGGGCCAACAAAGATGGTAGGAGGGTGGGGGCGGGGTTTGATTTGTCTTGTGCGTGAGAGGCCACCATATTAAAGTCTCCACCGATGATCAGGGATGAGAGGGATTGCTGCTCCAGTGATTCGAGGAGATTTCTTAGGAAGGGGAGTTGGTTATCATTGGGGGCGTAAACATTAACAAGTTAATTGGCGTGCCTGATAGAGTGCCCTGGATTACCAAAAAACGGCCTTCTGGGTCCGGGAGTGACTTGGTTAGAACAAAAGGGACCCCGGTTCTGATGAGGATGGCTACTCCTCTTTTTTTGCTTGGTGAGGATGCAAAATATGCCTGGGGGAATAAGCTTTTGAATGTACAGTATTGGGGAGCGTCGGGGAATTAAAGTGGGTCTCTTGAATGAGGACAATGTCATCCTTAGCTTTTTTTTTAGGTCCAGAAGGACTAGCTTCATCTTTTTTACTGAATTGAGGCCTTTGACATTAATCGAGATTAATTTGATGGAAGACATTATGTTACGAAAGACATTCTCAGAGCTCCAGGCTCTGATGCTCTTATGTTTCCCATGTCAAGGAGAGAGGGGGGGGAGAAAGGGGAGAGGGGGAGGAGGGGAGAGGGGGGGAAGGGGAGAGGGGAGCGAAGTTGGGGGGGGGGGGAAAGGGGGTGAGGAAAAAGGGGGGGAGGAAAAAGGGGGGGGGGGCCTGATTATGAAAAACATCCTAGAACTGGGTCTCTGGGGACTTTTAGGCACATCAACTGTGTTAACTTTTTGCAAGCATAAAGTGCTAGACCATACTCGAAAACCTGATATTGCCCCACCCCCTCGCCAGGACCCCCGCAAAAGCTCCCATCCACATCCTAACATTGGTTGTCTATGTAGGGAGTCCTGTTCTCCACTAATACAAGGTAAATCAAACGGGTGTGAGCGGGGAGGGGGGCGAGGCGACTACCTGGGAGAAACAGCAGGCCCCCAAGGTTCTTGTTCCATGGATTATGAGCCCTCAAGGAGAAGATGGGTGAATGACAGACCTGCTAGCTGAGATCGTTACCGGAGTCTCCGCCGCTGGTTATGTGACGTCCCCCCTTCCATGGAGCTTTAGGGATGCGTCGTCTCCTCTGTTCATGCGGGTGGCTAAAGGGACAGCCTCCTCAGCCTCCCGCCTCAGGGACGGCATCCGGTGCCTATCGTCCCTGGCACCCCCCCCCCCCCCTGACTGAGGACAGGGGTAAGAGCTCCCTATCAGGCGTGTTCCCACCCCCCGGAGGCGCCACACAACCGGCGCTCATGCTGATGGCGTCATCTCCCCGGATCCCCTCCCTAGGCTCGGGGAGAGGCCTGGGGCTTCACCGGGTGAGGCAGTGAGCGGCTCAGAGGGGCGGGGGTGTCAGCGGGGAGGGCATGGGGGAGATCACAAGGGCCAGGGGCAGGGGCGGGTGAGCGCACAGGAGCCGAACCCACTTGAAAGGGGGGGCAGCGGTAGAGGGAGAGTGGGGGCCCCCCCTCATCAGTGCGGCCTCCAGAGCCACGGCGGCGAAGAGGTAGGGCAGGGAGAGAGGCATAGTAGCTCGCAACATTGAGGGCTAGTCGGGGGTGGCACCATCTCCTGTCCAGCCGGAGGGGAGACGAGGAACCGATCAGGAGGGCAGCTCTAGCGAGACTTTCAGGGCCAACTGGCCCTGGGTTGTGGAGGTGGTGTGAGTGTTTCTCACGGCTTCGGCCTTTCAGGAGATACCGGGAGAAGCTCATGGCAGGCCAAGAGGAGCAGCTAGGGGGCGCCGGTGTTCAATCGATGATGCTCTGAATTTCTTGCTTCCTTCTCTGGGAGCTGTTATGGGTCCGCAGCTCTGGGCATTCTCTGAGAGGTGATTCTCTCAGATGCTCTGTGTTGGGGCGCTGTATGGCGGGAACTCGGCTCCTCCTTTCCCTCTCTCTGGTTCTCTAGCCTTGGGAGGCCTAGAGATTTTAGGAATGCGGGGGTGCCTTCTGGTCTGGAGATTGTTCTGAACCTGCCGTTCTTTTGGACGATCAATTTAAATGGAAATCCCCATCTGTAGCGGATCTTTTGGTTGTTTAGGATCCTGATGAGAGGTTTCATGTTGCGTCTTCTCTCTATGGTGGTTCTGGAGAGATCATTGAAGACTTGAAGGACTTAATTTTGGAAGTTGATTTCTCCTCTCTCTCTGCAGTCATACATCAGTTTCTCTTTTATGAAGTATGAGTGCATCCTGACGATGACGTCTCTCCTCCTTCTAGGATCCTCGGAGCGGGGACCCAGCGCTCTGTGGGCGCGATCCATCTCCAGGTCTCTGGGCTCAAGTTCTGGAATCAAAGAGGAGAACAAGTCTTTCAGGTAAGTTTTTAGATTTTCAATCTTTATTTCTTCAGGGACGTTGCGGATCCGGATATTTTGGCGGCGATCTCTATTTTCTTGATCCTATATAGCATCCTTCAGGGAGTTTTCTTCATATCCCAGGCGGCAAATCTCTTCTTCTGCAGCTGTTTGAGAGAGGGACACCTCCTCTAGCTTTGTTTCCACTTTGTCTGTGCGCCCTGCTAGGTCTTTTATTTCCTTTTTGACACCTGTGATAGCTGTTTGCAGGTCTTCTTGGAAATTGTGCCTCATCTTTATTGAGAACTGGTCAAATAAGTTCTCAAGGTATGTTTTTGTAGCTTCCACTGAGTCTCCCTTTTCCCACAGTCCCTCCTCGGCACCGCGTGTGTTTTCCTCAGTCCCCTGAGAGCTCTCTTCGGCGCCATCTTGGGGAGTCAGGGTTTCAGCTCCTCTGCTTGCCGATTTTTGAATTGACACACAGAACTTAGCAATGCCCGGGTTCCCTGTTTTTTTTTGTTTGTTTGCCATCCTGAGTCTTTTACCTAGTCGGGTACCCGAAAAGGTGTTTGTTTTGGTGGTTTTTATTGCTGATTTTAGGTGCTTTTAGGAAGGGAGTCTCGGGAGCTCTTCCTTCAAGCTACCATGCCGGCTGACGTCTGATTTTTGCTGATTCCTGTGTGTTGTTGGGGGTAGAAGGGGTGGGTTGTTAGGCCTCCCGGGTGAGTAGAGGGAGGGGTTAACTCCTTAATTACTTTAGCGGAAGTAACTGCTAAGGTAATTATGGGATTAGCACCTCTTGTGAGGCCTAACCACCCATCCTGGGGCAACTACAGTACACCCTTCACCCACACCACTAAAACACCAGTAACCACTAAGTTAATTAAGGGGTTACTTGTGTTTTAATGGTTGTGCATAAGCCCTTTATGCATTGTTGGTGAGGACAAAAATGAGGAGAAGGACAGACTTCATCCTGGCAGGGGTAAGTAAAACATGTATTAATGTATTTTATTGTACTGTACTGAATATTTTCATTGGCAAAAGCGCTATTAGCATATTTGGTTGAGGGCTATTGCCCATTCTGTGTGTGGTTTTGATATTAGAGGGGGTGGGTGAAGGGGTAGTTGCCACGGGATGGGTGATGAGGCCTCCCGGGGTGGTAGCGGTAGAGTTTAACACCTTAATTACCTTAGCGGGATTAACCCCTCCTGGGGAGCCTAAACACTCACCTTGGGGCAACTACAACATTCATCCACCCCCTCTATCACCAACAAACTGGGTACTGCTATTTCACACCTTCATTGCCTTAGCAGTTTGCTACTAAATTATTGAAGCTCTGCCTTCATTTTTATTACATTTGTTTGAAGTCGGGGGTCTCTGGATCTGAATAGCATGACCTTCAGGTCCAGAGACCACCTGCTTCCCATGGTACAGGCCCCAGTGTGGGGTGCAGGTATGTCGTGCAAGTTTAAATGTCCCGGTCATGTGGGCTGGGATGTGGAACTTTTAAACTTGCAGGAGATAAGAGAGGCAGAGGGTCCCCGGACCTGAAAGTAATGCGGTTCAGCTCCGGAGACCACCTGCTTCAATCTGATGTCAGAGCTGAGCATTGAGACAAATAGAGGGACTGTTTCTCTTTGCTCTCTCTGCACAGCTTTTCCAGACTGGTGGCAGCCCTGGTAGAATTAACAAAGCGAGAGTCCCATTCAGAAGCAGGGAGCCCCACTGTATTAATCCTTAGGGATATTCCCTCTGTGCTGCACTTGGCTGCGAACAGGCCGCACTTGGGTCGCGGTCCACTTGCTCCAAGTGACGCACTGGGTTCAGTCAAATAGTGTTACATCTGTACTCATAGACAGCTGTTTCAACCCTTTTGGTCTCATTAGTGTGAGGTTATTGGCAATACAATGTGAAGCTGTTAGTGGCTACAACCAGAAATAAAATAAGTTATGGTGAGTTAAAAAGTAATAAAACTCTCCACCTTACAAATTTATATATACATTTATATATAATTTAATATTTTTGTTAAATATTATGTGTTATCATGTTATATAAAGATATTGTACCATGGAGAATGTAGTAAATATGCAGTATCATCTACCAATATATTAAAAAACGTTGCATTTTGTAATCCACCCCACAAAAAAATAAATGAAATTAAATAGTGTTTAGATTGCACAAAATCCATGCACCAACAATGGGGCTTCTTCTATTAGCTGTGACATGTAGAAATCCGTCAAAAGAGCTTTTTCGAATCGGATTGCATGTTTTCCTATTCAATAAGCCCTTCTCACATGTATAAACCATGCGGAAAAAGACCAAAAAGGATCACACTCGCATTTTTTGGACAACTAGCTGAATTCTAGCTTCTAATAACTCGCGAGGTTGGTATTGCGAGTTCCATCCGGAGAATGAAATATGGGTTTTACTGAGATAGAGCAAAACCCATATGTCTGCAAAATTCATATGTCTGCAAAACCCATATGTCTGCAAAATTCATATGTCTGCAAAACCCATATGTCTGCAAAACCCACATGTCTTCAAAACCCATATCTCAGCAAAACCCATATGTCTGCAAAACCCATATGTCTGCAAAACCCACATCTCTGCAAAACCCATATGTCTGCAAAACTCATATGTCTGCAAAACCCATATGTCTGCAAAACCCATATCTCAGCAAAACCTATATCTCAGCAAAACCCATATGTCTGCAAAACTCATATGTCTGCAAAACACATATGTCTGCAAAACCCATTTGTCTGCAAAACCCGTGTCTGCAAAACCGATATGTCTGCAAAACCCATATCTTTGTAAAACAGATATCCCAGTAAAACCCATATGTCAGACTCCGGGTGGAGTTAGCACAACCTCATGTCAATCGGCTTCAAAAGCAAGTACAACCTGGGCGTTTGGCTGTAAAACCATGCGGATTCTCACTTTTTACAGTATAGACGCAGCTTAAGAAGAAAAAAAATGGGTGTATATAGCGCTAAAAAATCTTGTGCAGTGACAATAATATTATAATGTGATAGTGCACACAATAAAATATTAATATATAATAATAAACTTAGGCTGCCAGGTGATACCAACTCCAAGACAGGTTGGAAAAACAAGACAAATAATAAACAATACAGACCGGCGCCAATTAGTCCAAGGTGATACTAATGTCCAGCACTGAAAGAGTCTTAGAATAGTAGATGGCTGCAGTAGTATCTTCACAGCTTGTCTTCAATGATTGGACTCCATATATATGTGCATGGAAGAAAAAACAGACAAAGAAAACATATCATAGTGCAGTATGCAAACAACCAACATGCAGGACAAACAGGTCAAGACAAACACTACATAAAAACAGGCAAGGTTGACTAATCCTACAATAAAGTATTTATTAACACAATTAAAATGATGAGGTAGCACACGTGGGATCCGGTGGGTAAAACCGGAATCCTACTTACAGGACTGCCACAGGACATAAGCAGGGGTGCAAGGATAGATGGTAACCGGCAGCAGCTCCGTTTTTTTCAGTCTTTAGACCTCCAGGGATTTCTTTCTCTCCGTGACCGGATGCGCGTCACACCACGCGGCTTGACGGATCTCGTGGAGCTCCTGGTGCTGTCTGTCAACCTGAATCCGGAAATCCACTGCTAGAAGGCGGGTGCAATCGCCGAATTTCCTTTCACTTGGCTGCAAGGCTCCCGTAGTAACTACCAGTCCTCTGCCACACTCAAAATACAAATCTGCCCAACGCGTTTCGTGCGCATGCGCACTTCTTCAGGGGGTAATGGATACTGGGCATGTATGACTTAAATACTGACAAAACTCTTCTAATTGGATGTTGTAGCTAAAACCTACCATGGGATTGGTTCAAGCTACTGTCAGTTATGCCCTCAAGAACAATCAGCCTTCCTAATACAAACAAAACTCACAATGACAAAAAACCTGATAAAATATTAAAATTGCAATGGAAGATATATGCACAAATATTAAACTAAACACAACATATTAATCACATAATTATAGTTACATAATGACCAATAAAAATACTTACAAATGGTACTAATACATGTTAAAATTATAAATAAATAATTTAGTAATTTAATAATTCAGGAACTATTATCTATGTTAAAAACACTTTATAATCATTTAAAAAAAGCTCCTAGGTCAAATTCAATGTTCAAGCCATTCGGAGAGAGGGTCTTCAGCTCATAGATCCAGTATGACTCACGTCTACTGATCTGCTTGAGCTGATCGCCCCCTCTCCAACTGACCCGCACATTTTCAATGGCCTTACATTTAAGTCCGACCGGATTTTGGTTATGATGAATTAAAAAATGATGTGAAACACTATGTGTAATGAGCCCTTTCTTTATATTATATATATGCTCATATACTCTCCTCTGATAGCATCTCCCTGTGCGGCCTACATACTGAAGGCCGCACGGGCACTCGAGTAGATAGATCACAAATGAAGTGTGACAATTAATGTGAGACTTGATGTTATATGTTTTTAATGTCACATTTGATCTAAATATTTTAGCATTATCACTATAAGAACAAGCCGTACACCTGGTACATTTAAAGAAACCTTTTGATACATTTGCTGACAAAGATTCACCATGATCCAAGGGGCAACTAGGTGCCAACCTTGATTTGAAATTGGATGCTTTGGTGAAAATAATTTTGGGTTTAGCTGGAAGACAATGTGCTAAAGTGCTATCACACAGAAGAATGGGCCAATGTTTGTTTATAATTTGTCTAATTTTGGGGCCATCTCGTTATATTGGGTTACGAAGGCTAAACCACCACTAAATTCACTCTCTTTCGCTGTTTTTTTATATTCTAGGAGACTGTTTCTATCTATACGATCTACCTGTTGGGAGGCTTCTGCAAGCAATTTCTCGGAATATTTTCTTGCCTTAAATTTATCTTTTAACTCACTAGCCTGAATAGCGTACTCCTCTTGGTTGGAGCAGTTACGCTTAAGGCGTGTGAGTTGTCCCTTGGGGATATTACGAATCCAACTGGGATCATGTTGACTGTCCGCTCGTAAATAGTTATTTGCCTGTACGGATTTGAAAAACGTCTTCGTTTGAATTTTATTATTATCAGCTGTGATTTTGAGGTCCAAAAACTCTATGTGATGTTTATTGTGGTTAAATGTAAATGAAAGATCCCTATCATTATTATTTAAATAAACAAAAAATTGTTCTAGCTGTTCTTCGCTACCAGACCAAACAAAAATCACGTCATCTATGAAACGGCGCCAGAGCACCTGGTGTGCCCCAAGAGGATAGTTGTTCCAAATAAAATCTTCTTCCCAACTGTCCATAAAGATATTAGCATAACTTGGGGCAAACCTGGTACCCATCGCCGTTCCACACACCTGCAAATAAAATTGTGAATTAAACTGAAAATAATTGTGTGTTAAAATAAAACGTATGCTGTCCAACAAAAATGACTTATGGACTGATGAAGTGGCAGTGTCTGACTCCAACAAGCGTGATACTGCTTGACACCCTTTAAGATGGTTAATGGTGGTGTAAAGAGATGTTACATCAGCAGTCAACCAGATGTAGTCAGACTGCCAGTCCAAGTCCCTCAATATCTGCAAGACATTAGTCGTGTCACGCAGATAAGATTTGACTTGACAAACTAAAGGCTGTAAATGATAATCAATAAACTGAGATAAATTTGACGTGAGTGATGATATACCCGATATGATTGGTCTGCCAGGGGGAAAACTAATATTCTTGTGTATTTTATGGATAAAATAAAAAATGGGTGTACGTGAAAAAGGTGAAGATAAAAACTCTGACTCTGTATTTGTAATAGCTCCATCCTCGAGACCTTTCCTTAGGAGCATTTTATACTCCATTTCGTATTTGCTCAGAGGATCTTTAGTAAGGGGGAGGTAAGTGGTGGTGTCCCCAAGTAATCTCATGGATTCTTGTATGTAATACTCTGTGTCCATAACCACTATACCTCCCCCTTTGTCAGCAGGTTTTATAACAATTAATGTATTGTCTTCCAGTTGTCGCAATGCCACTTTCTCTTGAGGATCCATATTATCTTTTTGGATTTTATATGTTCTACTACTGTTTTCTAGATCCTTAGTGACTATATCAACAAATGTATTGACCAGGTGACCTTGCACAAATTTAGGGTAAAAAGTTGATCGTGACTTAAAAACCTTCTTCTGTGGGGGAGAGGTTGTTATAGGCTCATTATGTTGTGATTCCATTTGCTTAGTAATTGGATCTTTAATGAAATACTTTTTTAATGCCAATTTACGTGCAAATTTGTGTATATCAATATGGAGATTAAAACTATTAGGCCCACAGATAGGTGCAAATGCAAGACCTTTGCCTAAAACTTTCCTTTCCACATTGGTGAGTTGATGTTTACTGATGTTGAAAATGTTTTTAGTTAGACAGCCATCTTTCAATTTATGTCTATCAACACCTCCCCTGGTTCCTCTAGTGCATTTTTTCTTTTTTGTAATTTAAAGGAGGCTGGGGTTCTGTATGTGTTTTTATTATCTCTACCTGTGGAAAAATGTGTTCTCTCTCCTTTCTCCACTCTAAAAAAGAAAAGCTTGTTTTTGCTCCTTGTGTAGGTAGTGGAGTAAAGGAGACACTATCTGGCTCACTTTCTGATTCGATTTCCGAAAGTACATGATACTTATTGTTGGTCAAAACTACGTCTTGTTTTGCCGCCAATTGCGCATCATAAATCTCTTTGGCCTGTTTCTGCTTTAGATACTGGTTGGTGTTATGCTGAGGTAACACCCTCTGTGGTTGTGGAATAGAAATAGGGATTGGCAAAAGAGGTAAATGATGAGGTTTCTTTATTCTATAGTTATCTCTAGATTTATGTTTATCAGTAGGGACTATATTGCTATTATCTGGTCTGCCTCGTTTAATTCCCAAATGCTGATTACTATTTTTTGGATTACGATCTTCATTTTGAACCTGATCAGCTTTACTTTTTTTATTCCAGGTTCTTTGGCGACCAATATCATAGTCTGTTTTGTCCCTAAAAAATTTACTCTGTTTTGTACCAACTATTTCAATTTCAATTTGATCCAACCTCTTTTTAACTATAGGTTCGAGTTCTAGCAATTCTTTATTGCTTAAAAAGGGTTCAAGTTGAATTTTCAAATCTCCAATTTCTTCATCTAATTGTACTAATGTTTTTTTACGTTAATGTATTAGCAACTTCATCAATGCAAAAGAACAATTATCTAAAATATCATTCCATTCCTGCATGAATGGTATATTTTGGGTGTCCACTGTTGGAACATTTTGGACTCTAAGTCCTCTAGGGATCCGATGGTTCTCCAAGTATTTACTAAGAGTGGTAACTTCCCACCACTGTTTGCTCTCTGCAATCAGTGACCTTTCTAATTGGACCATTATTGGATGGAAATCTGCCACCTTGGGTTCTACTCTGGGTACTGAGTGAGGGTCTTGAAATATAAGGTCCACGTCTATATTCCTACGTGTTCTAGAAAAAAATAAAGTGCTCATAGTGATAGAGTGTTTAAAGCTGCTACACCTACGCTGGAAAACGAAACAAGAAAAAAAATGGGTGTATATAGCGCTAAAAAATCTTGTGCAGTGACAATAATATTATAATGTGATAGTGCAAACAATAAAATATTAATATATAATAATAAACTTAGGCTGCCAGGTGATACCAACTCCAAGACAGGTTGGAAAAACAAGACAAATAATAAACAATACAGACCGGCGCCAATTAGTCCAAGGTGATACTAATGTCCAGCACTGAAAGAGTCTTAGAATAGTAGATGGCTGCAGTAGTATCTTCACAGCTTGTCTTCAATGATTGGACTCCATATATATTTGCATGGAAGAAAAAACAGACAAAGAAAACATATCATAGTGCAGTATGCAAACAACCAACATGCAAGACAAACAGGACAAGACAAACACTACATAAAAACAGGCAAGGCTGACTAATCCTACAATAAAGTATTTATTAACACAATTAAAATGATGAGGTAGCACACGTGGGATCCGATGGGTAAAACCGGAATCCTACTTACAGGACTGCCACAGGACATAAGCAGGGGTGCAAGGATAGATGGTAACCGGACACAGCTCCGTTTTTTTCAGTCTTTAGACCTCCAGGGATTTCTTTCTCTCCGTGACCGGAAGCGCGTCACACCACGCGGCTTGACGGATCTCGTGGAGCTCCTGGTGCTGTCTGTCAACCTGAATCCGGAAATCCACTGCTAGAAGGCGGGTGCAATCGCCGAATTTCCTTTCACTTGGCTGCAAGGCTCCCGTAGTAACTACTAGTCCTCTGCCAAACTCAAAATACAAATCTGCCCAACGCGTTTCGTGCGCATGCGCACTTCTTCAGGGGGTAATGGATACTGGGCATGTATGACTTAAATACTGACAGAACTCTTCTAATTGGATTTTGTAGCTAAAATCTACCATGGGATTGGTTCAAGCTACTGTCAGTCATGCCCTCAAGAACAATCAGCCTTACTAATACAAACAAAACTCACAATGACAAAAAACCTGATAAAATATTAAAATTGCAATGGAAGATATATGCACAAATATTAAACTAAACACAACATATTAATCACATAATTATAGTGCTCTGGCGCCGTTTCATAGATGACGTGATTTTTGTTTGGTCTGGTAGCGAAGAACAGCTAGAACAATTTTTTGTTTATTTAAATAATAATGATAGGGATATTTCATTTACATTTAACCACAATAAACATCACATAGAGTTTTTGGACCTCAAAATCACAGCTGATAATAATAAAATTCAAACGAAGACGTTTTTCAAATCCGTACAGGCAAATAACTATTTACGAGCGGACAGTCAACATGATCCCAGTTGGATTCGTAATATCCCCAAGGGACAACTCACACGCCTTAAGCGTAACTACTCCAACCAAGAGGAGTACGCTATTCAGGCTAGTGAGTTAAAAGATAAATTTAAGGCAAGAAAATATTCCGAGAAATTGCTTGCAGAAGCCTCCCAACAGGTAGATCGTATAGATAGAAACAGTCTCCTAGAATATAAAAAAACAGCGAAAGAGAGTGAATTTAGTGGTGGTTTAGCCTTCGTAACCCAATATAACGAGATGGCCCCCAAGATTAGATAAATTATAAACAAACATTGGCCCATTCTTCTGTGTGATAGCACTTTAGCACATTGTCTTCCAGCTAAACCCAAAATTATTTTCACCAAAGCATCCAATTTCAAATCAAGGTTGGCACCTAGTTGCCCCTTGGATCATGGTGAATCTTTGTCAGCAAATGTATCAAAAGGTTTTTTTAAATGTACCAGGTGTACGGCTTGTTCTTATAGTGATAATGCTAAAATATTTAGATCAAATGTGACATTAAAAACATATAACATCAAGTCTCACATTAATTGTCACACTTCATTTGTGATCTATCTACTCGAGTGCCCGTGCGGCCTTCAGTATGTAGGCCGCACAGGGAGATGCTATCAGAGGAGAGTATATGAGCATATATATAATATAAAGAAAGGGCTCATTACACATAGTGTTTCACATCATTTTTTAATTCATCATAACCAAAATCCGGTCGGACTTAAATGTAAGGCCATTGAAAATGTGCGGGTCAGTTGGAGAGGGGGCGATCAGCTCAAGCAGATCAGTAGACGTGAGTCATACTGGATCTATGAGCTGAAGACCCTCTCTCCGAATGGCTTGAACATTGAATTTGACCTAGGAGCTTTTTTTAAATGATTATAAAGTGTTTTTAACATAGATAATAGTTCCTGAATTATTAAATTACGAAATTATTTATTTATAATTTTAACATGTATTAGTACCATTTGTAAGTATTTTTATTGGTCATTATGTAACTATAATTATGTGATTAATATGTTGTGTTTAGTTTAATATTTGTGCATATATCTTCCATTGCAATTTTAATATTTTATCAGGTTTTTTGTCATTGTGAGTTTTGTTTGTATTAGTAAGGCTGATTGTTCTTGAGGGCATGACTGACAGTAGCTTGAACCAATCCCATAGTAGGTTTTAGCTACAACATCCAATTAGAAGAGTTTTGTCAGTATTTAAGTCATACATGCCCAGTATCCATTACCCCCTGAAGAAGTGCGCATGCGCACGAAACGTGTTGGGCAGATTTGTATTTTGAGTGTGGCAGAGGACTGGTAGTTACTACGGGAGCCTTGCAGCCAAGTGAAAGGAAATTTGGCGATTGCACCCGCCTTCTAGCAGTGGATTTCCGGATTCAGGTTGACAGACAGCACCAGGAGCTCCACGAGATCCGTCAAGCCGCGTGGTGTGACGCGCATCCGGTCACGGAGAGAAAGAAATACCTGGAGGTCTAAAGACTGAAAAAAACGGAGCTGCTGCCGGTTACCATCTATCCTTGCACCCCTGCTTATGTCCTGTGGCAGTCCTGTAAGTAGGATTCCGGTTTTACCCACCGGATCCCACGTGTGCTACCTCATCATTTTAATTGTGTTAATAAATACTTTATTGTAGGATTAGTCAGCCTTGCCTGTTTTTATGTAGTGTTTGTCTTGTCCTGTTTGTCCTGCATGTTGGTTGTTTGCATACTGCACTATGATATGTTTTCTTTGTCTCTTTTTTCTTCCATGCACATATATATGGAGTCCAATCATTGAAGACAAGCTGTGAAGATACTACTGCAGCCATCTACTATTCTAAGACTCTTTCAGTGCTGGACATTAGTATCACCTTGGACTAATTGGCGCCGGTCTATATTGTTTATAGACGCAGTTTAAGCTATGTGATTTGCAATACAGAATACGGATTTTTGGCTAGTTTTAATCCGCTACTTATGACCATGTCAAACAAAGCGTTTTAGCAATGACTAATTCGCAGCTACTAGAACCTCTCCAAGTATGTTCTAAATATGTGGCTACATTACATATTTTTAAAAACTTTGATAAATTACATTACTTATACTTTTATTTCTTATTTCTCCTATTTGCTAAAACATATTTTTTATATAAGTTTAACATATCTTTAAAACATAATATTGTAATAGACCCTTCTGTAGTAAAGAGATGATATGACAATTACCACAGTCTTCTGTACATATATTTTTGGTTTATTATTTTATATGATTATATATTTAAATGTTTTATTTAACCTATTTTAGATAACCAGGCATTTTGATAAGCTATTTGGGAAACAATGTATCAGAACAAGCCTGCAGACAAAGAACAATATATAGTCAGACAAAGGTAAATTCAGTCAAAGGTAAATGCTGTTGGTGTAGCACAAAGACGCATAACAGCACCAAAAAAGGGCCATGAGTGTAGGAAGTGAACAAAAGAGAGAATAAGTCCTGATCAGTGACAGGTACATGCAACAGGAGGTGGCCCATGCACAACACAACCAGTATCTCCATTAGAACAGATAGTCCTACAAACTCTACATCCTCAAGAAATAGATGGATTTGAAGAAATGGACACTGTCTATTTAAGTCAACAGTATAGTTGGTAAGAGGTGATGTAAATTACTATATGGAATAAATTTAGATTATTTGTCAAATTCTGATAACTGTATTGGTAAAATGCAATCAGTATATGGTAGAGAATAGCATTCACTTTTATTATAATGTCAGCAATACATTGCTTATACATTGCTTATAAATATCTACAAGTGAAACTGTATGTAGATTACAATATACTGTAAGTGAAACAGAGTTTAAGCTAAATAACCTATATTTATGTACGTTTAAACTTTGAATGTCTTTCTGATTTGTCTTTTGCAGACGATGAAGCTAATATTTTCAACAATGATGATGCATGTCAAGTATCTGAATCTGAGGGGAGAGAACCCCTTTCAAATATGCCATCACCTCAACATTTACAAGGAGATGAGTACACTTAGGCTAAACAAGATAATGCATCTTCAAATATTCACCAAATATTCACCAAAATGTCAATAATGCCGCGTTATTTTTGGAAGAGCATCAAATATTTAGGAAAACATGTCATGAAATGTATATCCGATTTAAAAGGACGAATTTAGAGCAGACATTTTATTTAGGTGTGGAACAACTGGAAAAGTCAATGAATATACAAATCATCTGTGGACAGAATTGGCTATTTATTTCAGGTCTTACTAATATAATTTAACAAAACATACAAAACCCCAGCAAGCTCTTTTTGGGAACCCCTGGGCCCCCACAAAATATATATATGTATATAAGTGTCAAAAAGGAGAGCTATTGAGCGTGGCATATATATACAACAAACAACAGAGAAGCCCAATGCTACATCCAAACAGGAACACCTCCCCGCGGAGGAAAACACGATGCACCGCCGTGGTAAGGAATGAAGTGAAGGCTGGTAACATGACTAAAAAACTTTATTGCCAAAAGTGTAGACCTGACGCGTTTCAGCCGGTAGGCCTTTGTCAAAGATTGATCTGTCATACAACTTGGGTTCTGATATAGCGAGTCTAACGCCTGACACCTGTGAAATGCCAATCATCAAAAGATGAGAGGCAGGTGCAAGGAGTGACACGTATACATAAGAGACAACACATAAATACAGATGGAAATAATACTTGGACCAGAAACAAAGCCAATGTGAAACATATGTACAATGAAAGTTATAATGAAACTTATGACAGCACAAATGTGAGACAAGATTTAGAAAACTGGTCACAGTGTTAAAAACAAATAACATTAAATGATCTACAGTAGATACACTTATATTGGAAAATTAAAAGATATAATGAATACAAACCCAAATAATGAGTAAATGAAAGAGCAGGAGAATGGATATAATTGAATTGGATATTAATAAAATAATTATTTGATCAGATGAAATTACATGGATAAAGAACTAGATGAAAATAAAGGATAATGAACAATAAAAATAAACATAAACATACTGGGGTGAACCAGAAAAAGAAGGGAAGGAGGGGGAGGGAAAGGAGGGAGGGGGGAAGGGGAGTGGGAGGGAAAAGGAAAAAGAACAAACCACTTAATTATGAAGAAAGTGTTGTAACTCCCATTCAATATTTAAACCATGTGGTTGAAGGGTGTTAAGACAAAAAATCCATTGCATTTCTTTTTTATTAAGGCGATTAAGCCTGTCGCCACCTCTTATATTTAAGGGGATATGATCAATACCAAAGAATCATTCAATCATTTACATGAGTGCTAATTTAGTAATTGTCTGCAGTGTCCTAATGAGTTGATTCATGATTGTATAATTAATACTGGCACGATATAAAAGACTATGACTAGAGCAACCAGCAATGAACGTGCCCCTGAAGAAGAGGACAAACGTCCTTGAAACGCGTAGGGCGGACATTGCTGTTGTTGCCTGTGCTTGTTGGGAGTCACCACTGTACTATAGAGAAGACGCAGTGATCAGAGTTTCCGGATCGCCGAGCTCACAGTGGGAGCTGGAGACCGCCCTTAGTCCAACCCCCGACCGACATCACGCACGCCACGCACCGATGTCACGAGTCAACTGACGCGGAAGTGGAGGAAGCATCGATCGGAAAGAGGAGGCGGGCGGAACATCAGCGAACCCAAACGAGCAGACGAGTAAAAGTACCCCTGTTCCTGCGGTCACTATTAGTACCGAAGTGCTTGTACCAACCTTTTTTTCTGTGAGTGTTTATAACCGCTTTTTAATGACTATAAACTCAACTATATTACTCTATGGGCCTTGCGCTTTTTTCTTTTTTGTCATCCCCTGCCCGTATACAAGCCAGTTCCAAAGTCAAGGTGATCACCACTCCACAGGCGTCACATGACATGACGTTCTCTTTGCCGACGTACATTTCGCACATAACACGTGCTTCATCAGGGTGATATCACCAACAAAGAACACACTTAAATCACCAACTACAAGATTCACAACATTCCAGAATGAGACAAGCAGAACCCCAGACACCTGTATTGAAGAAATAATGAGCAACACAGTCACAGCAGTAGACTACAGCTTGCTTGATTCAGCTCATACTCCAAAGAGGGTTGTAGACTCTCCTCAGATTCAGACTTGAACACCTCTACGTAGACCTGCAGGATTATCACCACCATATTACTGTATGTGCAAGAATTGAAAGACCTATCTTTAAAGTCTAATTTGAATAGCACTGAAAAGGAAACCGCTTTAGAAAGTAATTTATCAGACACACCTTTATGTACAGATTACAATGCTTCCTCGGCATTAAACCAACACACAAACAAACTTACAATGGACTTCACATTGAAGCAGCCACTTTTCCACATACTGTACCACCAATCATACCCCAAAATATACATCCTCAAAAAGAAGCAAATGAAAAAAAGGATTCCTGGAGAATACCCATGCATTGCCCCTAATAATTTATGTGAAAAAGAAAAGGAGCTAACTTCTGTGAATGATATAAATATTCTCAAACAACTGCTATAGTGAAGAGAGATATATCTATATCAAGTAAAAAAAAAATCTAAATCTGTTAATGCTGTAAACACAATACAACAAACAGGAGAATTACACAAATCTGGCACCATCACCAAATAATCTATTGTGGCTGGAAATTCTGAGCATATTTGCCCTTTAAAAGTAAAGATAAAATGAAGACTAAGATTCTTAAACATTATGGAAGCTCCACACCAAGTCTCATATCTAACTCATATCTCATAGTACTCAAAGGAAAGCAAAAAAAGAAGATATTCCAGCCCTTCTGTTGAAGTGGAAAAGAAGTCATAGATGTGGAAGTTAATGAAAATCAGATGCAAAACGCAAGCAAAGGTATGTTTATTCACATAACAAAAAGCACCTGGATTGGTCCTGAAATAAACTTAATTACAAGCATATGTTGATATTCATGTAATGATTTCCCTTACACAATCATTAAGAAAGTTATTGCAATACAACTTAGTTGCTTCTTACAAGTCAATGCGGATCAGTTATCTCATTCAGACTATCCATTTACATCATCATTTGTTTTACAGATATAGCTCTACAGAAAAGGTAAGTAAAAACACATGCACATGTAATTGGCCGTGTATTACATGCTGAGAGTATAGACGAATCAAAAAAAAGATAATACTTTGAGAAGGAGTAGCAGAAAGAAGAATCCTGTAGATAAATCTCCTGTAGAGAAAAAACGAAGGCAGTGCTAATAATATGTGAGCAATTTGTAGTAGAAGTTTAGAAACATTTAATTAATATTAAGTGACGGTGAAATTTTACATTAAGTGGCATTTTCAGCTTTCCTGAACATATCCCCCTATTCAATAATAGCAACATGGGTGTTAACACATCCTTTAAAAAAAAATACATCAAGCCTGTGTTTCATCAAACATAGGGAATACAGTACATCTTAAGAATAAATAACATCCTGTGACACTTTATGCGAGTAACATATTAACATTGTTTCACGTAACTTATGTATGTTGCTACAGTATGTTAAGGGCCGTTCTAAACAGCATGCGGCCGCGCGTGCCTATGCGAATGCGCGTGCACGTGCCGCATGCTTTTTGTATGTATAGTGTGTTGAGTGTATGCAGTTTTGAGTGTGTTTATGTGTGTTTGTGTGTGTTTATGTGTATATGTATGTGTGTGTATGTATATGTGTGTGCGTGTGTGTTTATGTGTATATGTATGTGTGTGTATGTATATGGGTGTGCGTGTGTGTTTATGTGTATATGTATGTGTGTGTATGTATATGTGTGTGCGTGTGTGTTTATGTGTATATGTATGTGTGTGTATGTATATGTGTGTGCGTGTGTGTTTATGTGTATATGTATGTGTGTGTATGTATATGTGTGTGCGTGTGTGTTTATGTGTATATGTATGTGTGTGTATGTATATGGGTGTGCGTGTGTGTTTATGTGTATATGTATGTGTGTGTATGTATATGTGTGTGCGTGTGTGTTTATGTGTATATGTATGTGTGTGTATGTATATGTGTGTGCGTGTGTGTTTATGTGTATATGTATGTGTGTGTATGTATATGTGTGTGCGTGTGTGTTTATGTGTATATGTATGTGTGTGTATGTATATGGGTGTGCGTGTGTGTTTATGTGTATATGTATGTGTGTGTATGTATATGTGTGTGCGTGTGTGTTTATGTGTATATGTATGTGTGTGTATGTATATGTGTGTGCGTGTGTGTTTATGTGTATATGTATGTGTGTGTATGTATATGTGTGTGCGTGTGTGTTTATGTGTATATGTATGTGTGTGTATGTATATGGGTGTGCGTGTGTGTTTATGTGTATATGTATGTGTGTGTATGTATATGTGTGTGCGTGTGTGTTTATGTGTATATGTATATGTGTGTGCGTGTGTGTTTATGTGTATATGTATGTGTGTGTATGTATATGTGTGTGCGTGTGTGTTTATGTGTATATGTATGTGTGTGTATGTATATGTGTGTGCGTGTGTGTTTATGTGTAATGTATTATTTAAAAAAATAAAAAAAAAATTTTATTTTTACCACTCTTGTGTAGACACACAAATACACACACACACACACACACACACACACACACACACACACACACACACACACACACACACACACACACACACACATACATACATGCACATGCATACATATACACAAACACACACATATACATACATTCAGAGCTGGTAGCGGCGCGAAAAGATGAATTTCTTCATCTTCGCCGCTGTCGGTCGGCTCCCCTCTCCCTGCCGTGCGCGCGCGCGACCCTTCTATAGAAAGGCTGACTAACGTCAGCCAATTTCAATTCCGCGCACGCGCACGGCGTAGCACACGCCCGGCACTATAGAACGTGCCTTAATGTGTTCATTTTTACCACAATATTATTTCCAATACTATACATGACTGTCAGTGCATACTGTATATTATTTTGATGTTTGACATTAAAAAAATAAATGCTCAATTGTGATAATCACGGAGTCGTTTTCATGTGCGCTGCTGTGCTCCACATGGCCAATCACGCGGTTGCTTTGTTTGAATTTCATGGATCCCGATATCTTTGGGTGCAATTCTTCGCGTTTCCGTGGCAGAAATGAATGAATTGTAATGTGTACAGTACAGTACTGTGTCAATTTGCAGGTGTTTAAAAACAAGAACACTAAAATGTCATTTTCTGCATTCGATAAAACGAGTCAACACACGGTAATGACGCGCCATGACATGGGTATTCCGAGGTATACAACGCGTGATATCTTCGAATAACGGCCGCTGCATCTGTATGCTCATTTGAAACACTAGAGTAAATCTTCCCTAGAGGCCCTGAATACTCATTGATATTAATTTATTTTAACATACAGTACTCCACATGCAGACCCAATTTTTCGGTACCCAGGGGGTCTGCATGTGGGGTATGTTACAATAAAGTATATCTTTATTCACAATTCTTTATTTTGTTGTCTTTTCTGGTCCTGTTATACATTTTGTCGTTGCGTTATTATGATGCACTAACATGAACGGGAGGTCTGAGGACCTCCATTGTTAGGTAAACTTCTAATTACCATATGATTTGCATATAAGTAAGCAAAACATCCATTAAAATGTGTCGTTCCCCTATTTTCAGGAGAATGCGAGGACATCGTAACGCCAAGCCCCTTTGGGGATACACGTTACGGATATCGATACGTATAATGGCGATAATGTAATGCTAAAAATGGAACGCACTTCTGTGGCTCTAACCTTTAGACCAGGGGTGTGCAATCTTTTCCCCCTGCGCCCCCCTGCTTGCTCTCCTTCCCTGCTAGCGCCCCCTTCCCTGCTCAGCTTTGGCGTCAAATGACGCAGCAGGTCATGTGAAGTCATGTTGCCATGGCAATGTGATGTCATGTGACCCAGGGTTACCATGACAACGCGTCTCTGGAAGCCAATGGAAGTTAGTTACAGAGGCCTTGCACGGTCCCCCAACAGTTAAATTAAATGGCTTGGAGAAGAGTGTGGAACCTCTGTAACTACCACACCCACCCCCTCAGAAAATCTTGCGCCCTCAGTTTGTGCACACCTGCCTTAGACAGTAGAATAATTTTCTTTTTTAAATCCATTTTTTTTTATACTTTAGTGCAGTTCACAAATCTACCAGTTTAGATTAATCTCTTTTGCATTTTGGCTCGTATTACAGATTATAGGCTAAAGCAGTAAAATTCCGGCCATTATTGAAATCCCTGCTCTCTGATTGGTTCAAATTCCAGGCATTATTCATTCAAAAGAGTGTTTAAAAGCTCAACTCGAAGAACAGCTTGGAGGCTGAATTCTTGAATTGCTTGACTTCGAGTTTAACTTGAAAAACGTTTTTTTTTTTTAGTTGCTCGAGTTCAAATCGAAACTCAAAATCCGTAGAGCCCATCCTTCATTTAAAATTTTTTATTTGTTGGGGGCAAAAAAAAAAAAAAAACATTTAACAGGATACTAATACTAATTCAAGATGGACTTTGACATTGCCTTGTTTTAATCTTAGAGGAATCAGATTCTCCCTGCTGAGCGACCTACCACAACTGCTTTCTGAGGAAATTAGTCTCCGGGCACCGATTTGCCTACAGATGTATAAAAGTTAACAATGACCTTAAACAGTTAGTAGGGCAACTGAACAAATCTACACATTTTCCTAACAAACGTTTGCTCGAGCGATCTTTCACATCACCGGCATTCATTAGGACGAAGCAAGCGGCTGACAGCTGAGGGACAAATAAAGAACCCATAAAATAACAGAACCCTTAGTTGCATACTAATCTGCAAGGTAGAAATTATACTTTTTTAGGTATTTACTTTAAACTAAGAGGGATATCAATATAACTCTAAATGTAATTGGTAAAGAAATGTGCATTTAAAATATGTATTCATTATATGGCATGTAAAAGGTAATGGCATATTAAGTAAACAGGGATAGTATAATATATTGCATGATTTGAATTGCAAATTTGTTAAACATCTGTGGTGAGAGTGTTCAGAAAATATTAATTAGGTATGCTGTTCAAGGAAATATGTGCATACAGTACATGTATTATTAGTAATATTAGTCATCAGAATTATGCTTCCATCACCACACACAGCATCAATAGCAATAGGGTCTTCTTGTCCTTGTTCTTGATGGCCCAAAAGGTAAACTAAGCCTAATGTTTGGCTAAGCTCTCAGATCTGCTGTTGAAGAAGTTGAGGGATGTATTAATAAATGATACACTATACTGACCAAAACTTAATTCTGGGCAATTGTTTCCAACAGTTTTACTGATATTCAAGAGATTCTAGAATACATACAGTGTAAGTAAAAAAAAAAGTGCAGAATAGACTTGAATATATTAAAACAAAATGTATGAGAAAACCTCCCAATAATTTGACACCACTTGTGTATCAATGCAAAAGTTGTGCAACTCTGGGACAAAAAAGTTGCCTCATATGTATCAAAGAGAAAAGCTCAATTGCTTTCATATATATATATAGTTCCGTTTGTCTGCCCCAGAATTGCACCACATTTAAATTTCTACATACATGTACTGTCCTGGCACAGCTTATTCTAACTAAAGACGCGAGCTGACCGGGACAGCAGCGGGCTAGCAGCGGGTCTATTCTCCGGTTTGAAACCGGAGTTTCCCGCGCTTTCCCGCGCTTCAATAGATAAGCGCTATGGCGCTTACTATTGAAACCGCCCGAGGAAAAGGAAAACCCGTCCGAAACCCTGCCAGGTTTCGGCCGGAGAGAGCCGCGCGGCGCGCGTTTTTTTTAAAACGCGGCGCAGGCCGCGTTAGAATAGGTCTAAGATCTCAGCAACGCCTCCAAATGTAGCCCCGGTTCCTAGCGAACGCAGACCACTACCATATGCTGTATAACCTGTAGGCTCACAGGGCCTGAGCCTCTGCCACGGAGAGCCTGGGGCATGCGCAATACTTGATACTTGGTGCAGCGCCTCCACCTGCGACAGCTTCCGCCAGAGGGGAAGTGGTTCTTCGCAGGACCTTATATACATAAACACAACCACACAGCAATAAAACCAATTAACTTTACTAGCATGAAAGAAATGATGCAACCTCTCTCCTCCTTAATCATCAATCAGCGTCCCTAAGTAGGCAGACACTATACTCTGCGTCTCGCAGGACGATCACTACCCTCCCCTTTCACCGGGTGATCCCACCCCGTGTCCAGATACCTCGTCCAATATTTCCCCCACCCTCAAGTGAGACAGTGAATCAATATATGTGTGACTGCGCAGCCACTGTGTCCTGAATTAATAGTGATATCGTTGGTGCACTTGTAGTTTACCTGCCGGGCACTCCAGTACCCGTTCCTGCAACAGTCTTCACAAAGGATCGGTGTGGGCCTAGATGATTTCGCCCGCAGGAGTCCGGGGCGATCCAACCCAGACATGCAGCAGTACGGCAGCTGAGTCTGAGCCCAGACCTCCCGCTGTCTTGGAAATGTCCTGATAGCAAGCACACACACAATAAGGGAACCGGAACCTATCTATGGCCAGTCCCTAGCTCAGCTTCATACTACTGGGGCTCAGGGTCTAACTGGGCCTGGGGTATGAGGCCTAGGTAGGGGCTGAATGCCTCCCTACACAGGAGCTCCTTCTCCTTCCGCGCACCGCTAGCTCTGACTCACGTGCGCGCCCCTCGACCCCTTTACCTCCCTTCCTCACATCTCATTGGCCCTCCCGCATCACGAGGGTCCGCGGGGCTGCTGGGACCCGTAGTTCCACGGCCTTGCTCCTATCCGAGCTCTCCCCTTTCGCGGGCTTTGTCACTATGCCCGCGCATGCGCAACCTCCGGCCGGGCCGGTCCTGCGCCGGCTCCAACCTTCAATATGACACTCCCTCTACGCGGAACATCCAATATCGGAGCGTTCCCTAGTGCAGCACTCTCCCACCCCACAACAACAACTGGTGACAAAGGGGTCCCGGCTACATCCTCCCCCCTGTGGATTCCAACGGCCCGCTTGGAAAATACCCTTGAACTGGTACAACGCTTATATAATGAAAAGGCATAACATACGACATTTCCCCATTCTAAATCAGATTGTACATTTCGCTAAACATCACAATCACTGATTTTACTCGATTGCGAGCCCACTGCTTAGCCTCATAGTGGGGTGCCCCAAACTGATCATAGGACATCCTCATTGGAGGTTGTCCATTCCTTTGACTTCGCCTTAACTGTTGTTCGGTCACTCCCTTGGGAGAGTGACTATCTTGGTATTGAGGCTCAAGTTCTCCCCTTGTGGGGATTACAGTCTCTATATTATCAGAACTTGGTACAAAGCATGGACTCAGCGGGTCCAGTGACAACCTTTCCGGAGCCACCCCATGGGGCGTGTGCTCCCCGAGCCCTTTACCCGTAGCTCCACCGGGAGGTGCTCGCTGTTGAGGGCCCCTTTGAGAGGTTCCCTCTTGCGGATCTTCATGCTGTCTTGTGTCGTGGAGTGTAGAAGCATCTTCTCCTTGTATCATATCACCATCCAATGAGGTTGTAGGCCATTAAACTTCCCCGTCCTCCACTTGCGGAATAGGGAGTAAGTGATTTCGGTGCCATGTCTTTACCCGACCTTCCGAGTCCTTGATGCGATAGACTGGAAGTCCGGGCATTTGCGATGCTACCTCATACACTCCTTCTCTCCATCGGTCAGCCAGCTTATGTTTTCCCGGCACTCCTAAATTGCGAAGGGGTACGGCGTCTCCCGGCTGAATGTCTCTGTGTTTGACCTTGTGATCATAACGCCGTTTGTTTCCGGCGTTCAGTTTTTCAGTGGATTTCTCTGCCTGTTGATAGGCTTGCTGCAGGTTCTCCTGTAGTCTCTGTACATATCGGAAGTGGGTGGCATTGTGTACTCCGTCAGTGGAGACTCTCAACCGTATATCTACAGGCAAGCGGGCTTCTCTGCCAAACATCAGGAAATAGGGAGAAAACCCGGTGGAGTCGTGTCGAGTGCAATTATAAGCGTGTACTAAAGTTTCGACATGGCGGCTCCACTCAGTTTTCTCTGTTCCCGTCAATGTCCCCAGCATGTCCAGTAACGTGTGGTTAAATCGTTCGGGCAAGGCATCACCTTCCGGGTGATTTGGAGTGGTTCGGGATTTGGTGATGTGCAGGAGTTTTAGCAGCTCTCTTATTAATTTGCTTTCGAAGTCTCGACCCTGATCGGAGTGTAGTCATTGGGGAAGCCCGTAATGTATGAAATACTTTTCCCAAAGCACCTTGGCCACTGTGATTGCTTTTTGGTCTTTCGTCAGGAAGGCCTGGGCATACCTAGTGTAATGATCAGTGATGACCAGCATATTGCCAATGCCTCGGCTATCAGATTCGATACATAGGAAGTCCATGCATACTAAGTCCATGGGCCCAGCACTTTTTAAATGGCCCATTGGGGCGGCCGTGGTCGGCAATGTCTTGCGCTGAATACACCTTGCACACCGACGACAGTGATGTTCTACTGACTCCCTCATTTTCGGCCAGAAGAACCGATACCTCACCAATCCAAAAGTCTTATCAACACCCAAATGGCCATATTCATCGTGTAGCGCCTTTAGCACCATATACTGTAATCGCTTAGGTAGTACTAGCTGTCTCCTATTTGGGTGCTTATGGTACTCTACAACTCGGTATAGCAAATTGTCCCGTATTTCGAATTTGTCGGCTTCCCACCTCAGTATGCCTCCTACGTCGCCCGGAGCATGCCGGAGGAGGTCAAGTCGATTGTGCTTGATAGCATGGCGAATAGCCCCAGCTACCGGGTCTCGTTCTTGGTAGCGCACCATATCCTTCAAGGTTATGATTTTGTCAGGAGTAACGTGCATACAGCTGGGGTCCTGATAGGCTGCCTAGATAGCGTGGGATGCGCATCCCAGGGAGTCGGCCACCCGTAAGTCAGAGAACGCCACTTGATCATTGACTATTGCAGTAGTGCCACACAGGGCCCTCATCCCGGGACCCGGAATCTCTTCCCATTGGTCATCGTCGGGGGTTGTAGCCAGACCTGGTCGCCTAGACAATGCATCAGCCCCAATGTTCAGGGGACCTGGTTTATACTTCAGCGTGAAGTTGTAGTTTAATAGGGCGGCCAGCCAGCGGTGTCCCGCCGCATCAAGTTTAGCGAAGTCATGATATAGGTAAGTGGATTGTTGTCGGTCCGCACCTCGAACGACACCCCGTATAGATAATCACGAAGTTTGTGAACTCTAGCTTGTGCACGGGGTAATTCTGTTCAATGATGGTCAGACTGCGGCTGATATAAGCTACGGGTCGCAGCCCCTCTGGATATCTTTGATGTAACACCGCCCCTAACCCGCCTAGACTAGCATCCACAAGTAATATATACGGTTGTTCGGGATCCGCATAGGCCAACACCGGCGCCGCGGTCAAACTATGTTTCAGGTCCGCGAAGGCTTGTTCGCACTCTGTCGTCCACTTGTCCCCGAAGAGCTGTCGGGCAGGTGTGGCCTTCCGACCGGTGTCTTCCGGATATATTTTGAGAAGACCGTTAAAAGCTTTGGCCCGTCGGGAATATCCCTCCACAAACCTTCGGTAGTATCCGCAGAATCCCAGGAATGATCGCAACTCCGCCACATTGTCAGGTCGGGGCCAATTTACAACAGCTTCTATTTTGGTGGGGCCCATGGCAATCCCCTCGGCGGACACTATGTGTCCCACGTAAGTCACTGATGTCCTGCAGAAGCGGCACTTATCTAGGAAGAGCTTGAGTCTTTCGTGGGCTAGTCGGTCAAGCACTTTCAGGAGCCGGGCCTCGTGTTCCTCCAGGGTTGTCCCGAAGACTATGATATCATCCAGATACACTAGGCACTCTCTGGGATTCAAGTCACCTAAAGTCTTCTCTATTAGCCGCTGGAATGTTGCAGGGGCTCCACATATACCTTGAGGCATGCGGGTGAATTGGTAGAACCCCGTGGACAAATGAACGCCGTTTTTTCTTGATCCTCGGGACTCATGGATACCTGGTAGTAGCCAGACCTGAGATCCAGTACACTGAACCATTTGCTTCCATGTAGGGTGTTCAGGATTTCCTCTATGCGGGGCAGATTATACTGCTGCGGCCGAGTTTTTTCGAGCATTTGCCCGTTCTCGGCCGCAGCAGTTACCTGGCGCGCGCCGGAGGGTGCCGGGCGCGCGCCGAAGCAGCGGAGGAGAGGCCCGCCGATCGCGGCTTCCCCCTCTCCTCTCCGGGTCCGCCGGGTCCCCCGGAAACCCCTGCCGCCGTCCCTCACATCGCGGGACACCAGGGCTCCCTCGGGGAGCCCTGGACGCGCGTGCAGGGGGCGCAGGCACCCGATGACGCGTGACCGCGCATCGGTGACGCGCGGCACGCCGAGGGGATGCCACTAGCAAGCCGGGAAATCTCCCGGCTTGCGGAACTGGCCGCACTTCAATAAAGTGTGCCACCAGTGTACTGGTCCGGTATCGTCCGATTGTTCAGTGTCCGGTAATCTACGCATAACCTCACAGTCCCATTCTTCTTCCTCACCACCACTATGGGAGAAGCGTAAGGGCTTTGGACTCCGTGACGATTCCGGCTTCTTCCATCTCGTGAAAGGCCCCCCGTACATCATCTACGTCTCTGGGAGCGAGCCGGCGGGAACGCTCCAGGAAGGGCTTTGAATCACTCATCCGAATAGTGTGTTGGGCACTGCGGCTGCACCCCACATCCATCTCCCCGGTAGAGAATACTGCTTGTCTCTCTTCCAGCTGAGCTCGCAGTCGTTCCTTCCAGGCATCGGACAGTCTGGTTGAGCCAAAGTCGAAGTCTAGGTTCGAACCAGACATTCCTCTCGGGTAGCCTTTACTTGCACTGCTTCATCTATCAAGCTAACGGGGTAAATTCTCCCTATTCTCTGTCCGGCGTCGATGGCCATGGGAAAGGGCGAAAGATTCTGGACCATCACATAAATCCGACGGGGAATGGCGATTGGCCAATCCCAGAATTCCGGTACCAGCCGATATCCTTGCTGGACATCTTCTTCTAGCGTGCTCTCCAGGGAAAAGAACTGTTCCTCGTCTACTCGTTCAGCATAGGCACACCAGGCAGGTACGTTCTGCGTCTCTCCTGGTGAAAGCCTGGTCAGTCCAGCGCGGCCGCAGAATAACAGTCCATAGTCCTCGGAGGGTGTCGGGGCAGAATCTGAGTTCACTTGGACAAGCTGCAGTTGTTTCTGGACATGGGTAACTCATTAGTTTCCTGTAGATATGCCCGGATAACGGCTTGTACAATGTCCGCATTCGTGCCTAGGATGATCGGATACTTAGGTGGATCTTTGGGTTCGGGGCACACTAGGGCATCCACATTCATGGGGTGGGACTTTCCAGTATTGAGTTGTTGTATTTTTATGCCCACGGTTACTATGCCGTCGATGGGTTAGTCTTCATTACTTAGTCTTCTTATTTCGATGTGCCCTGCCGACTTCAGAGGTCGCTTCTGGAGATGTCGATCGTAAAACCCTCGATATATGATGGTCACCTGAGATCCCATGTCCAGTAGGGCAGAGGAGTAGATACCATCTACTAGCACCCGTATCAGCGCCACCGGTCCCACGCGATTACTCTCGTCATCAGGTCCTTCGCCACTTGGGGTGGGAACAGGGTTTTCTCCGCTGGCCGCGTAAGCACCGCATATCATGGCATTGGGCGTGAACTTCTTGGGTAACGGGCTCCGAGGCCGGGACTCTCCCATTCTACAATCGTAGCAGATTGCCCCTTCTTCCCGCACTTGTAGCAGGACATATCCCGGGGTGGGGTACGGCAATCATACGGGGGCGAGGTTCATCCTGCATAATTCGGCTGCTCAGAGCCAAGTTTGTCCGGAGGATCCTCCTTCTTCTCCGCACCTCCCTTGGGTTTGAGGCTGCTGGCTGCATTAACCTTCTGTGGGGAGTGAAGCATAAGATGTATTTCGTGCTCTTTGACTTGCTGTAATAGTTTGATAAACGAGGGGGGAGGCCCTCGCATGAGATTATCACAGATCATGTTCGCAATAGGGTGACTAGTACTGGATCCCCGTAGGTATTGTTTACGGAGATATTCGTTCATCTGTGAGGCGGTTACGTACTTATGATGCAGCAGGGGCCCTAAGGAAATTTGCACGCGGTGAATGTAGGCAGACATTTCTTCTCCCTCCTTCTGGTTGATGGCATAGTATTTGGCCCACAAGGCTTCATCATCCTCGGTCGTGCTATAGGCCTCGACGAGGAACTCGATCATCATCCGAGAGGTCAGGTCGGGATACTGTTCTCGGTGGATGCTAATCAGTGTGAACTCTGGGGGCCTCAAACACTCCATGAGTCGTTGGCGTTTCACTACGTCCGTACAGGACCATTCTTCCATCACCCCTTGAGTATGTTCTTTCCAGGGGTCTATCCCATCTTCTCCCATGGGTACAGGTAGAGTCCCAGAGAAGGCCTTCAATTTCCTGTAGCTCTGAGAATGCGTGGCCAAGGTGAGCACTTCTACTAATGGAGGTAAGCTTGATGGGGTGGTTAACCGGTCTATCTTATCATTTAGTTTCTGCAGCATGTCGCTACGCAACCTGCTTCTTCGGACATGCTACACCCCGGATAGCTAGATTCTGATGGACAGCTGCCCGCTTCGCTCGTGGGGTAGTGCGCAAAGGGAAGCGTAGGATCGTCGGCCCCCAGTTCCTCCACAGGGGGGTCCCGGTAGCTGTCCGAGGGCCATTTGTAATGTCTCTAAGGGTAGGGCCATGGGTACTTGGGTCACAGCCACTGCGCGGCGGGCAGGCGTTCGCATCTGCCGCACCCAGTCGCGTACTTTCTGACGCGAGGGAAGGGTCATGGTGGCGGTATTTTGGGCTTGCGGGGCACCCCAGGTCTAAGATCTCAGCAACGCCTCCAAATGTAGCCCCGGTTCCTAGCGAACGCAGACCACTACCATATGCTGTATAACCTGTACGCTCACAGGGCCTGAGACTCTGCCACGGAGAGCCTGGGGCACGCGCAATACTTGATACTTGGTGCAGCGCCTCCACCTGCGACAGCTTCCGCCAGAGAGGAAGTGGTTCTTCACAGGATCTTATATACATAAACACAACCACACAGCAATAAAACCAATTAACTTTATTAGCATGAAAGAAATGATGCAACCTCTCTCCTCCTTAATCATCAATCAGCGTCCCTAAGTAGGGAGACACTATACTCTGCGTCTCGCAGGACGCTCACTACCCTCCCCTTTCACCGGATGATCCCACCCCGTGTCCAGATACCTCGTCCAATATTTCTGTGCAGCCACTGTGTCCTGAATTAATAGTGATATTGTTGGTGCAGTTGTAGTTTACCTGCCGGCACTCCAGTACCCGGTCCTGCAACAGTCTTCACAAAGGATCGGTGTGGGCATAGATGAGGTCGCCCGCAGGTGTCTGGGGCGATCCCACCCAGATGTGCAGCAGTACGGCAGTGGAGTCTGAGCCCAGACCTCCCGCTGTCTTGGAAATGTACTGATAGCAAGCACACACACAATAAGGGAACCGGAACCTATCTATGGCCAGTCCCTAGCTCAGCTTCACACTACTGGCGCTCAGGGTCTAACTGGGCCTGGGGTATGATGCCTAGGTAGGGGCTGAATGCCTCCCTACACCGGAGCTAGCTCTGACTCACGTGCGCGCCCCTCGACCCCTTTACCTCCCTTCCTCGCATCTCATTTGCCCTCCCGCATCACGAGGGTCCGTGGGGCTGCTGGGACCCGTAGTTCCATGGCCTTCCTCCTATCCGAGCTCTCCCCCTTTCGCGGGCTTTGTCACTATGCCCGCGCATGCGCAACCTACGGCCGGGCCGGTCCTGCGCCTGGGCCAACCTTCAATATGACGCTCCCTCTACGCAGAACCTCCAATATCGGAGCGTTCCCTACTGCAGCACTCTCCCACCCCGCAACAATAACTGGTGACAAAGGGGTCCCGGCTATATACATAAAGAGTTACTGTATGTACCAAAGGCGTCACTGAGGTCTGTGTACTAAGAGTCGCAACTGATATATTTGGCATTTTTGCAAAATATTACGCAAAGCCTCAAAGTGCTCAGATGCTGAACAAATTGCCAACATGTAATATGAATGATAAATAAAAACCCGAACACAGGGTTCTTGGAGGAAGAGATAGGAGTACTAATAACTAGAGGAGCCATTGACTTATATACCTACCAATAGAGTCACTTATACTTCACATGTATGTCTGTGAACACACCCGAGATGCCTGGGAAATAAGCCAATTTAAAGATCTCTCTCCAGCAAAAGCCCTTATTGCAGGGTCTAACCTTAAAAAAGCAGTTGGCAAAAATGCTAATTCCTGGTGGTAATTGGATATTTGCTAAATGTTTAGCCCTTTCAGGCTTGGCGAAACCTTTCACAAAGAATCGAATTTGTATAGTTTCCCACATAACTATTTTCTAGTCAATAATACCACCCGGATAACTAGATTGCAGTTCAAATAAATTTAATTTTAATTCATTTTAATCGATGGAAAAGCAATGCATATTGTTTACTACATTTCTCATTTTCCGCTGAAAAATGTCACGCTTACTATTATTATTTTTGTATTAATTGTATTTATTAATGCAGTTGCAGTTGAAAACACAATGTACACAAAAATGTTTAGTTTCCATGTCTCTTTAAAACAAAGGACATTGAACATGTACTAAATCTCATGTTATTTACACTTGTCTATATGTGAGAATACTTTAAAAGGAAGCTAGGAAGGTAATATATCATTGACATTTCAGCTCTGCCATATTGCATTAGGGACACCTCATATGTTGAAATTGTCTGTCAGTTTCCGAGCGCACCCTCTTTTGAGGGGCCTGAACCTTTTAACCCCAAACATCTTATTAAAAGTTTTCAAAACCGTGTCTCAAGAACGAAAAGGGGCAAGAAACTTAACTTATTCTCTTCTCTAATTCATTCAAGCAACCCTTACTGTGTGGAGATCCCAGGCTTTGATCTAAAAGGTCTCTTAATTGGAAGGAAGGGAAGTGTTAGCCTGTCAGCTTATTAGTCTCCCATCAAATACCTTAAGAGGTATCAAGACACTAAAGTTCTCACACCAGTGGAAAGAAAATAAAGAGTGGTCTGTTGTTTGTTATGATGTGTAAACTATGCATCTGGTTAAGAGAAAATACTCTTTATTGTCATTTCACATGCTTTTCATACATAAGCTCTCCCACCCATCCCCCTCTAGCCTGCCCTTACCTTTGGTTTGCTTAACAGTGGCATTAAGACGAGTGTGCAATAAAGGGGTGAAATTCCCTAGATGACATAGTTGTGTGCAAATAAGAGTTAATCATCAAAGGCACCCAGCTTCTAAACTAAGGGCAAAGAAACTGCCCAACATTTATTAAGGAGAAGCATTCCCATTGAAACCAATAGGATTTCCTTCATAGATCAATCTGATGCAATGTTTTTGCACCAGTCCTATCCTGGCTTTGAAGCCGAAAGACTTTGGTAAATTCCCCCAAAGTCACCCAGCTACAAAAGTGGAGCAAAAGGCGAAAATTGATGCAAAATATAGCACCAGTTTTATGTAACACCCTTATTTTACATAGTTACATAGTTTACATAGTAGATGAGGTTGAAAAAAGACATATGTCATCAAGGTCAACCTATGCTAAATTTAGATGACAGAAACTGTATTCTATATCCGTACTTACTTTATATTGATACTGAGGAAGGCAAACAAAAAACCCCAGTGACATATCATCCAATGATATCTCATAAGGAGAAAAATAAATTCCTTCCTGACTCCAATAATTGGCAATCAGATTACTCCATGGATCAACATCCTTCCCATGTTTACTTATTTAGTATATCCCTATATACCTTTCCTTACTAAAAGATGTCCAACCTTTTTGTAAACATATATATTGTATCTGCCATCACAGTCTCCATGGGTAATAAATTTCACATTTTATCTACCCTTACTGTAAAGAACCCTTTCCTTTGTTGCTGGTGAAATCTCCTTTTCTCAAACCTTATGGACTGACTATTGCTAAGCCTGCTGTCTACAAGCACTCCTAAATCCTCCTCCATCATAGACTCCCCTAATATATCCCCATTTAGTTTGCCTGTTTATTCTTGTTTCCCAAATGCATAACCTTACATTTACCTATATTAAACCTCATCTTCTATTTATCTACCCAAGTTTCCAGTCTCGCCAAGTCCTTTTGAGAGAACTTACATCCTGCTCTGATTCTACTACCTCCCCTCTCCCCCCCTACATCCCTCAGCATAAAGGGTTGGTTGCACACCAAAACATAAAGTCCCAATTGTGAATCTGTCCCTTCAAGCAGGATTGGTGCTTGTAAAAACTGTATGTGGGTGCTCAGCGATAACCTTGTTCTTCTCAGGGCTGGGAATCCATACAGGCTCTTGACAAAGAGTGTAGAAATAAAAAAGAGAGCACCGGGAGCTTTTAACTGTTTATTAAAGCAAAAACCTTGAGGATGAACAGGACTGGTTTTCAGTATCTGGAGACTGGTACGCTCAGTTCCTCACACTATGAGATTTGTAGCGGCTCATCTTTTTTTTTTAAAGCCTCTTGCCCTGCCTGGGACAGACCAGGATCGTTGCATCCACAAATTCCCAGCAGCCGAGCCAGGTCTCTTTCTTAGCCCTGCAGTTGGGAACTACTCTCTACTGTAGCAGAGGTTCTTCCGTGTACCGTCTCTAGGGAGCCCCTAATGCTGGGATACTGGCCCCAATCCTAAAAAACAAAAACGTTCTTTACAGGCTAGGGAACCTGGAGACCCCCCTCTAATGCTTGTACCTCCTGGGATCTGAGGAAAAATACACGACCCAACCTTTTTATAACCTTTGGTCCAACAAACTGTACTACCCCACCCCTGTTGTTGGGCAGATAAAGGGTGGGCCAAACATTACAATATGGCCCCACCATACGAGGTGACCTTCTGGCAACTTCCAGAAATAAGGCGTTCCTGACACTAACATTTAAAACTGCAACAATAGTAGACAAAATGTGCAACATACTAACGCCTAGGGAAAATTAACCCCTACACTGCCTTAGAGACCACGACTCACTGAGCTAAATTATCAAGGGTGCTACACTTATAAAAGGAAATGTATTCTATTTATTGTATCCCATGATTGCAGACTCTTACTGTATGCCTCTATGCAGGCACCAGCTTTTTTTTATAACTAAATTGAACTTGATACAAATCAATCTCAGTTATGCAGTGTATTCATTTTTAAGAGCAACATTTGCCCTACCAAACCTTAAAGATGAATGTAAATTCAACACCAGATTTAGATTACAGTGCAGGATACTGAGCATACATTTGGCTGTCCTTTAGGTAGAGAAAGGCTACTGTTATCCTAATCTAAGTTTATCCAACATCTGCATTTGTTTAGCTTATGCACACTTCAGACAATTATGTTTTCCAATTAGAGTAAGAGCAAGTCACTTTAACAAAATATTGTTAGAGATAGATATGAGTAACAGTGTTTCCCTCACCCAGTGGGAGATTTGGTCATAACTGCGTATGTGGTGCATGATACCTGCTGGTAACAGGAGGGCTGAGCTGTCCGCCGATGGTAGTGGGGACACAGGATCAGGTTTCTGGTGTACATTACCCACATATCTTTAGTGCAGTGCATCCATTTGCGGTAGGCTCCAGGGAACTGAAGATAATCTCCCACGGTAGAACCGATTACCTCTCCCCCTAGTAAGATCACACACCAGGCCGAAGGTATAATAACAGGAATGGTTTATTGTTTCTCTCTATGCAGCACAATACACAGCAGGGTTCTGCCCAATCTAGCAACTGTCAGCTACTCACTGAACAATGGTCCCTGGAATGTCACTACAGGCCAAGGGCACCCATAGCAGTCCCAGCTCTTCCCTGCCCTTCTATCAGGGTCAGAGATATGGTACACACTCACTCTCCCCCAGAGGGAAGAGGACCAGTGTAGATCCAATATTTTGGCTCTTGACTGTGTGACCTGCCCCTCTCAAGTAGGTAGAGGCACTCCTGAATTTTGGGCGGCACTGCCCTTAAGTACAGCCAGGAAGAGGGCACCAGGTCTGTCTCATGATTGGTCATGCGCAAGCCCGATGTCACCGCCTCCCACTGTCACTCAAGTGCAGCTCCTCGGAGGGGGAAAACCCCATATCAACTACTGGCACCCTGATTGTATCAGGGCTTACTGCCAGTACAGGGGCAGAATAGTAGCAATCAGGACATATGTACGAGTGGACGTTCTTTCATTGGATTTAAAGTGTCACTAAATATTTTGCCCCTTCTAGTCTTTAAAGTGCCTTTACTTTTTAATCTTGACATTAGATTTGATAAAAACCTTTCCTTTTATTCACTAAACAGCTTCAAACATGCCTGTGTAGTAAGAACAAGTGCAATTAGTAAATGAAAGGGCAAGAAAGTTCAATATTTAAGATTTCTGGCTTCAAAGTTACAGCATCGGTTTCTTTGAATATCCTTGGTGAATATTCTTATCTTTGATCTATTCTTACTCAAAATTAAAGTCCCATCACACAATTATTTCAATCAGGAGAGATATGATTTACCAGGTTCAATTATGACTCAAGTTAACTACAAATTCCTCATTATTTTCACTCCAAACACATGTGCCTGTTGTAGAAAAAATACAACTAACTGGGACTGCTCTCATTTTAAGCTCAGCATCCAAAATACGCAGACACACTTGTGACATAAAGGGGCCTATTCTATAAGCCTCGATAACCTACTTATCGAGGCCTTTTCTGCCAAAATGCCTACTGCTATTCTGTAAGCCTCGATAAGTGGGCAATAAAGGCATGAAACGCCAATTTTTTCAGCCGTCAAAAAAAATTCGCCGCCTGACCTGCGATAAGTCACTTATAGGCAGGTTTCGGAAACTTGTGCAATTCTAGTAGCCTTGATTAGCTTTTCGAGGCTAATCGCGGCTCTAGAAAGGCGAGTTTATCCCAAAATCGTCACGCCAAGAAAAGTTGTCGTGAGGCTAATGAGAAGCTGCTGAGAAGGCGACGAGAGAGGACCTAGAAAAAAAATGCATTTTTCCTGCATCAGATTCATGCCGGAGTCTCCAAAGCTGATACCCATTAATATCAGCACCGGAGGCACCCGGCATGAATCCCATGCAATAAAAATGCATTTACAGGCAACTTCATTACCGTAGCGGCTAAACGCTATGGCAATGAAGTGGTTAACAACCACTGCCATGTTTATTGTGGCTAGCGGGGGTGGGTGAAGGTGGCATTTGGCCCTTGGTGGTGTTTAGGCCTTGCAGGAGGGGGGGGAAGGGTTACTAGTGGAGTTAGCCCCTTCATTACCTTACCGGTTAATAGGGCTATGGTAATGAAGGGGTTAACCCCTCCCGCTACCCATCCGATAGGTATAAACACCCATCAAGGGCTAAATGCCAACTTCACCCAAACTCGCTACCCACAATAAATATTTTAAAACACAACAACCCTACTATCCACCTCCTCTACCCCCAACACCCCACCTCCCTCCTCCCATCACATACAGTACAGTATTGGGCAAAAGTACTATTATTCAGACATGGATAATACATTTGCCCATTATAAAATCAAACATTAGCCAGCCAGCATTAATAAAGTAAATAAAACGTTCAACTTACCCCTGCCATCATGGAGGGCATCCTCGTCAGCATACTGCAGGCCAAGTCCTCCGATAACTGTTCTTGCAGCAAGAAGGATACATTTGGCACACTACACAGCTGCACATCAGTCAGAGCTGGGACAAGCAAAGGGTAGGGTGTGTGTGTAGGGCGTCTGTGACCCCTGCACTAGGCCAGATCCCCCCCATAGGCCCCAGCCAGGCCCCGACTCCCCTCAGCTTGTGGTTGCTGCAGGTACAGGCCCCGACTCCCCTCAGCTTGTGGTTGCTGCAGGTACAGGCCCATTAGATAGGGACACTGCCCTTGTAGTACCAGTGTGAGGGACACAGCCAGGACGCGTTTGAACCCTGGCATCAGGTGGTCTGGGACCAGATCACCAAGCACTTAGAGAGAGACTATAAATGTGGGAGACTCCTGCTGGACACCACCCAATGTGGAGGCGGACTGACAATGACAGCGTGGGTCCGGACGGCCCCTTTGTCTACAGCCGGTGCTACCAGGTGCAGGAGTACCCGGCAGGTATCAACAAGCGCACCAACGTTACGCACGTTAGTTGTGGGCAGCACTGTCTCCAAATTGGGTGGGTTGCTTCTTGTGGACACCAAGGTGTTTGGGTGACCAAGGGCCCCTCAGTTCTTTGGGGGATATCCCATCAGGTGTGGACACTGAGTTGGAGGGCACTGTGGAGTTACGGTCGTGCGTGGCCTTGTTGGTGGGGACGTTATAGTGCTGTCCTTTCTCTTATGCATACAGTAAACTGTTATTCTTATCTGTGTGTGTATCATTGTATTGGGTTCTTTGGCGGGGTTATCCAACATAGTAGGATCCCGCACAGGTGGAGGCGCTTGTCCCCAGATGGATCAGGCACACCCGAGGCTCCCAGCAGCGAAGGCTCAGGCCTCCTGTGAGCCACAGGTATCGCACCACACACACAGTAGCCGCCATATCTCCCAGGGGGTGTGGGAAAGTGTGCTACACAAATAACAAGACCTTATATCAAGGATTTAGGTTTAGCAGAGTATGCTGCATTAAGAATGGATTGCAAGAAACTAGTTCTCAAGAAACAAAGATAAATGCAGAATAAAGCGCTTGTTTTTCCTGCATTTTGCACCTCAACAATTTGGATGAAGTGTTGGCCTTTTTATGCCTGCAGTAGCCCCCTCTAACCTACTGCTAAAGATTCTGCCCATGGGTAGGACTCTACAGGTGAAATTCAGAAACCCTAGGGTCAGTTCTAGAGATGGCGAATGTTTTTGGCAAATTTGGATCTGCAGCAGATCGGGCGGTTCGTTTGGTCTGCAGATTCCAGCGGATCAATGTCAAAAAGGGCGATTTGCGTTTTGTGGATTTTATTATTATTAATACCAATACGCGCTGTGGATTCCGCAAACCGTGGATTGCATTCTACAAATCCGTCGATGCATTGGATGGTTGTATCCAATAGCGGATTTTGATGAATCCATGCGTATTGAAACCGCCCAAATCCATTTGCAGCTTTTACACAGCAAAACGGATATTGGGGATATTAGCAAAAATCTGGGACACGGATTTGGGCAGATTCACCTATCTCTAGTCACTTCCTGATTTCCATGAACTTACATACTGTAGGCTGGCTCTTACCTTCATGACTTTATCTGTGGGCAAGTATGATTCCTTAACCGCTGTGTCAACCTCAATAATAAGAAATGACAATGTTTATGCTGAGATTTCCAGTTCGCCACCACTAGCTCCTGTGTGAGCCATTCAGTACTTTCAAATAGCTCCTTGCACAACAGAGAATTGGGGGGACTACCAAAAAAAATCATCTAAATAGTGTGCTATTGTGCTAGTTCCTGTTTTTCTGACTATGCACCAATGCAAAAAGGTACAAAATGTTTCAAAATAAGCACATGATATGGCGCATATCATGGTGAGATTTTTGTCAATGTAGTATGCCTCTTCTAATTTGCAACCCGTGAAACTGAAACTGCTTGTGGCCAGGAGTAATAGCTGAAAAGTACATTTTTGCAATGAATGCTCCTTCCCATAAGATGTTATATCTATAGCAGTGTCAAATGATTGGTATTCAACTCGGCATAGGTCCTAATATATAGAGTCATTCACAGAGCTATCTTTAAGATAGTGTGACAGTGAAGGGGTTAACCAGGCTCACTAATAAAGGTTCAGCCCACTTGGTTACCCCTGATCTGTGTGTTGAGGACCTAGAGTGTCAGCTCTTGGACCCAGATGTCCTAAATGCATTACTGTGACTGTGTGCAAATTATGCTACATAAAAGATTTGTTTGTGTTTCGCCTTTCCTTGGGTGCTGGGACCGTGAGATTTCTAGGCTGTAAGTTTCAGGGTGGGTTTGCCAGAGAAAGTCTTTACAGAATGTGTCTATGTATCTGGGTTCCGGAGTTATGGGATACGCCAGGAGTTGGATCCGGGAATCGAGTGAGATTCTCGGATTCAAGCAAGCATATTGCTCTGGGCAAACTCTGACTCTGAAAACGTTATTATGACTCACTGCCAGGATTCTTGCTGCAGCATCTTCCAGACAAGGTAAATGGGCATGAAGGCGTTAATGTATACCTGTAATCATACACGGGGTCCCGAGTATAAAGAGGGGTCCCTAGTATGAGGGGTGATCAGATACATGACCAGTAACCCTGGACCTGGTATATGGGTTCAGGGTGTGCTCCAGCTAGGTGATAAAGCTGAGAGTGATTTCTTGTGTGAAAAAGTTTTTAAAGTTATTTTCTAAAGTGTGCCAAGAATGAGGCTAGTGAGTGTAGGCAACATATACTCTCACTCCATCCCTGACACAAGAACAGGGACTTAGATATATTATCACACAAAAGACAGGACACAGTATATTTTATTAAAGAGTTATATTTAATAGGTACATGTACTGATAACCTGTAAATGAACTGTGGGATTTCCAAGTCATGGATTCCAAGTGACCAGATGGCTACCAAGGTTGGTAAACATATATAAAGGGGCGCATAAGAGAAGAAACAAAAGATAAAATTAGTCAATAAAATCACAATTTATGGGTACACTAGGAACATGTGTACATAAAAATATGAGGTGGATCACAATGATCCCAAACGCCCACGATATCCCTGAGGAGGGCCCCAGATTCTCTGAAACCCCTCGCCAAAATCCCAGTATTTAAAAGGAAACAGCCTTCGTGATGAAAAAAAGAAGCCGGATCAACTCTCAATGGCGTCCGCATGGGTATGCGTGACTGCAGCTGCGTGGTTCGTCGTCTCGAGACTGCTTGTGACCTCATTGCGATGCGTCTTTAGACACGAAACGCGTCGCGGTGAGGTGACAAGCAACAATGCAAGTATAACGAGCTCCCCCTTCCCCTGGCCAGCCTAGAGTCAGATGGCTCCTCTCACCTCCTGTTGGCATGTGCCAAAGCTGCATTGCCTTGTTGGGGGGAGATGGCAGGATTAGGAAGAGCTGCCCGAATCCACATCTTGGACAGAACTCAGCCCTTATGGGCGCGATGACCCATCCTGGAGTTTCTCCCTATGCTATACAAAGCTAAAGAAAACCATCCGCAAAGCAGGGTGACACTTGATTTAGTATGGATTTTAGGAGAGATGCAGCTTTTATTAATGGCATGGTCCAAATAATGAAAAAAAAAGGACATTAATAATGTTCTTTACATTACTTTCTATTTTTATTTTTTAACATTTTAAATCTACATACACATGGAAAATCCACATCCACATACACAAGGCAAACTAGACATGGATAATCATAATACTACTGGCCCTTTAGCCATCATGAACCTTCCAGTATCAAAGATGATGATGTCATTTTGTCTGATCATTCTGCCATTGCCAACACATTCAATGTAACCGCTATAGTAATTAAGGGGTTATACCCCCTCCCCTGCTACCCACATGGGATGCTTAACCACCCTCCCCAGGGCAACTACCCCTACCCTCTACCCATTGATTGGCACAGTGGTACACCATGCCCATATAATATGGGCATGATTTGCCACTATGGCAGTCAATGGGCAACCTAATAAAAAGCCAAGCACCAAAAATACACAAGTAAAAATAAAACAACCACCAAAAATACACAACAATTAAATAAAACAAGCACCAAAAATACACAACAATTAAATAAAAACAAGCATTTGTCAAAAAATGCATTGTCACTGTTTTTATCTATAGCCTGAAAGGGGAATAGATAAATGCATAAGCAGTCAAACTAAAAAAAAATGCAATGAAAAAAAAAATGCAATCAAGTTTTCTTACTTTTGACGTCTTCACCCTCCATTTCCAAGTCCAGCAGCAACAGCAAGAACCTCTTGACACTCAACGAAATGCTCCTCAACGGCCGCTAAATTCTTCTTTCTTTTCTTCTTTATTTGCAATCCAATGGGGTTGTTCCCCATTTTAAACATGATTGTAACTGTAAATTTACTTTAAAATGAGAGATAGCTCTACATGTATATTTTCCTGGTAAAATATTTTGCAAAAAAAAAAAAATTTATATAAATATTCCTGCCTACCAATCTTTCCCAATTTCTTTTCCAGCTTTTAAAAAAAGGCAAAAGCCTGTTCGTTTGGTGAAAACCAGAATTTGTGATATCAGGATATTGCCAATTTTTTTAATGACCTATTAATTAAAGCTATATCACCATTGATAATAAGGGGCTTCTTTCCTCATTGATACGCCTGTGATATTTTCAGTGAAGAATATGCAAATAAGCAAATAACGCATAGTTACCTGTTCACATGCTACAGTATTTACTAAAGTCCAATACCTGGTCATATCAGACTACCAATAACATTTGTATTACCTACCTAAGGCTGGTAATTGGCCTATCTTTTCTATGCATATCATTACAACTATAAACATAGGCAAGTTATTGTAAACCAAACAGGTGATACAAGTACATTATATTGACATTATACAACATTTGAATGTATGCCTGTAGTAGCCCCAAGTGGTCAGCTAGTCTTGGTCAACCAATAGCTAGTTGGCACTAAGGTCTACCAACTGATTCATATATTCCTAACACTACGCTACGACCACTTGCATACCAAAGAGGCTAGTAAGGCATTGCTTAGCAATGTCTTACTGACCCCAATGGTAAACAAGGGGGAAGCCCTACTTCCTTCCTTGTAAGATTTAATCACCTTCCCTGTGCACCTACCCCCATCATATTGGTTGATTTAACACTAGTTTGACAATCCCACTGTTCAGGTCACACATTGGTGGGTCTTTTGTACTTTCCATGTGACATCATCAGTAATAGCGGTTAGCATGTGGTAATCATGTGGCAGAGCCAACACATTAGACACATGTCGATGGCAAAGAGAGAACGCATTAGGTTAACTTTCAAAAAGAATCAAGATGATAAAGAAGAAAATAATAAATGAGTTACCCAATTTTGACAGAGCCTAACTCTTCAGTGAACAGAGAAATCTGAGGTTCAATAAACATTGAAGTTATCATTGAGGGACATGAATGCCTTCAGATTGCTCTAGGCCCTCACACCTTGCCTTAGGCTGAACTTGAGGCCTCACATTTATTTAGCAGCACCTTCTACCCTTTTGGGTCATAAAATGGTGTAGAAAGGACTATATTATACATTAATGTCATTTTATGTACTATTTTTTTTACTGGTAGATCATCAGCCCATTGGATTACAAAAATGGATTAGTTCTAGCTCAGTTTGAACCCAGAGTTCCAGACAGAATGTCTGTTTGATTTACAGTTGAGGAAAAGGACTATTGAGTCCTGATGAAGTGAGCGCAGTCTCACGAAACATGTTGGGTGGTAGTGTTTTTTACACTGCATGTTGATATTTTGCTCAAGCTGATTTTATTAGCTGCTCCGTTAAAGAGACTGATTGGGTGAATACGCAAGGAGTCATACTTTTCATTAGTTGTTTCACTCAACGATAAGGACACTTGCAGTCTCCAGTCACAGTCTTGTGACATCACCAGGAGGCGCCAGAACAGCTGGACTGGTTTTCGGTTCCTGAGGTATGTGTCCACGAGGCAAAGGTAGCTGCTTGTCAGTATTGATCCAGAGTTGGTGCGATTGGATCCTCCACGTGTTCAGGACGATTGTACAACTTTTCCCTGTCGTGAGTAGGATTCTAATTTTAACCCTCTGGAAGTGAATCACTGTGTCAGTATTTCCCTTTGTGAAGGCATTTGTCTGTTTAATTTATTTATTTTATTTATATTAAATGTATTAGTCTTTCTAGCTATTCACAAGCCACGTGTGTTTGTTTATATATTGGTATTAATTGTGGTTTATTATTCATTGGTTATGTTTTAGTATTAATACATTCATATTTATTTTATATCTATTTTCTATTATTTTGGTTATTATCGGTATATTAATGTGTTTTTCTTGTTGTATGGTGTTGCACTATGATATTCTTTATTTTTAATTTTCATGTGCTGTGAGACCACCTCTTGAATTTTAAATAACAGGTATGCTTTGACTGGATGCATGGCTACTGTGATACATTCAGTAACAGTCAAATCCTTTCAAGAATCTATTGTAACTACTATTGGTATAAATAATGCTGTATACTTTATGTACTTTATGTACTTTGTTGTATGCTTAATGTAATTCAATGTATTGACTTATTTATTACTGCAATAATTACAAAGACTGGTTCCAGCCCACTTAAATTTCTTCGTCATGAGCTGACTGGTGGACTGCTATACTGTATCATTTTGATATAAATCTAAAGAATACCAAAAAGGGAGCGAGGCAATTATACATAAGCAGTATCACTCATAATTCCTGACAGTATCACACAAACAAGTAAGTACAATTATCGGCAGAGTTTCCACATGGCAAGAAAAATGCACCTACTGTAACTTGCAGTAAAGGAAAACTTGTCTTGTACAGCAATACGTAATTAGTGATGAATTAAAGTTTAGGATTTCATTCTCCAGACATGTTCCCTCTCCACAAGTTTTCCCACAGGAAAGTAAATGAAATGCCATTGTGCCAGGTGAAGAGGTGGAAAGTTATGGGAAATGACAAGAGCTGAGGCAATAGAAAGGTAGTTTGATCTGAAAAAGTTGAAATTGCCTTCCTTTTTCATCCAGATCCACCAAAAAATAATTATCTTTATTTCCCATAACTGTATATGAAAGAGAATCCTTCCACTTTAATTTTACAGCTATAATGTATTGGATGTGTGGCATTTAAGACAAAATGACACTATAAAGTTGATGACACTACATTCAGTTGATTCAGTGAAACAATAATGTTGCCTGAATGTTTATTGCTAAAACTGAAATGTAACATGGAGGCTTGCTCTGAATGCAATTTCATGGATTTCTGAAAATGATGTAAGGAAAGAGGAATTAAAAAAAATGTATGTTCCAGATGTCACTGTGCATTTTCAGTTCAAATGTATGAAAATAACAAGCCTGATTAAATAGCTAAAATAACATATTATAGTACCAATGCATAAAGATGTAGCAGACGTTAATGCTCCCACTGGCGCATTGCAGCGCAACCCACACAACAAGCCAGTGGGAGTAGACACTCGTGTCTGCATTAGCAGAGCGCCAAAAATGACGGGGCTAATGTGTTAGTGCACCCGCTGGAAGGCGCAATAACCCTTATTACATGTCAAATGTTTGACACAAACAAAAATGATTGAAATAGAGCTTGACCGTATACCTTTGAGTTCTGTCCTCCATGTTATTAATGAAGATATTGTGCCATACAAATCACGTTAACTAAATCACGTGGTGGTCCTCATTATCCAACTTTCACTTTACAACTAATGGCATATCCAACGCTTTACAATGCAACCCTAAGGGCCGTTTTCCAATGCCAGAATGCGTTATCCAATGCCTGGATGCGTTATCCAACGCTCACCGCCACTGATTAACATGGGACTCACTATACAACAGTTTCACTATCCAACGCTACTTCCAGAACGGATTCCGTTGGATAACCGAGGACTGACTGTACACATTTCTCTTCTGCAGCCCTGTCTTTTAGTTAGGATTTCCACTAATTTCCCCACACTCAAAATGACTGACCCGTAGTTCACATTCTCTTTCACGTCCTGAAGTGCCATTTCAAACACAATTAATCAAAGATTCCTGACGGCAAAACTAGGTTAACGAAAATCCCATTGGATTTTTTTCCAGTAGACTTGGTGCTGTATTTTTCTCCAGTTATGCAGTCAAGAGACGTTTATTATACTGTAGTCCAGGAAGGCAGAACCTATAGCGGTGGGAAAGAAAAGACAAAAAAAAAAAAGCTGTGTGGGCTGTGCACGCGCATAGTAAGTGAAACTTCTTTGACTTTTGTCACAGAAATTGTGTTTGTGATGTTTTAATTAAAAATCAAAATACAATTTCATTGACAAAACGCAAATAAATTTGGACTTAGAACGTGCGTGCTCGGCACACATCCCCTGTATTTGCTATTTGGTCTAAGCATGAATTCCTCGTGCGTGTGACTGTGTGTGTGCGTGTGACTGTGTGTGTGTGTGTGTGTGCGCGTGACTGTGTGTGTTTGCGTGTGACTGTGTGTGTGTGCGTGTGACTGTGTGTGTGCGTGTGACTGTGTGTGTGTGTGCGTGTGACTCTGTGTGCGTACATGTGACAGTGTGTGTGTGTGATGTATGCGCACCCCTCCTGCACCTCGCATATGCCCCTGCACCTCTCATATGCCCCTGCACCTCGCATATGCCCCTGCACCTCGCATATGCCCCTGCACCTCGCATATGCCCCTGCACCTCGCATATCCCCTTCACCTCGCATCACCCCCCTGCACCTCGCATCACCCCCCTGCACCTCGCATATGCCCCTGCACCTCGCATATGCCCCTGCACCTCGCATCACCCCCTGCTCCTCGCATATCCCCCTGCACCTCGCATCACCCCCCTGCACCTCGCCTCACCCCCCTGTCCTCGCATCACCCCCCTGCACCTCGCATCACCCCCCTGCACCTCGTATTACCCCCCTGCACCTCACATCACCCCCCTGCACCTCACATCACCCCCCTACACCTCCTCACCTCACATCACCCTCACATCACCCTCACATCACCCCCCTGCACCTCGCATCACCCCCCTGTACCTCGCATCACCCCCCTGCACCTCGCATCACCCCGCTGCACCTCGCATCACCCCCCTGCACCTCACATCACCCCCCTGCACCTCACATCACCCCCCTACACCTCCTCACCTCACATCACCCTCACATCACCCTCACATCACCCCCCTTCACCTCCTCACATCACCCCCCTTCACCTCCTCACATCACCCCCCTTCACCTCCTCACATCACCCCCCTTCACCTCCTCACATCACCCCCCTTCACCTCCTCACATCACCCCCCTCCACCTCCTCACATCACCCCCCTTCACCTCCTCACCTCACCTCACCCCCTGCACCTCCCCTCACCCCCTGCACCTGCGATCACGGCGGCAGAGCAGGCAGGACTGCGCGCTGTAGAGTCCTCAGTGTGGTAGGAGAAGGGATGGGCACAGGTTGTGTTGCCCCGCAGTGCCAGGGATCAGGGCAGGGAGGACGGCGAGGAGGCACATGTGTGACTGTAGCTGCCCCCCCCCTCCCGGGGAGGAACAACATGATGCCGGTGGAAGGGTGTGGGGGGGAGGAATAGAAGGGGTAATTGGGGGGGGAGAGCGGTGGGGGAAGGTTGTACCTCTGGGTCTCACCCACCAACTATCTCCGACCTCCTTATTTAGGGGTCAACGGTGAGGAGGAGGAGTCATGTTGCGATAGCTGCTGGGTGTCTGGTGGAGCTTTAGAGGTCAGAGGGAGGTCCCATTCGGGTTAGGAAAGGGGGGGGGCTGTCCCGGTCGGGCGGTCTCTGCTGTCCCAGCCGCACCGGCAGCTGCCTGTCATGTCTGTGCAGGTGCCTGCGGGTCGCTGTTTGTGGGTGGCGGGGTGCAGTGCGGCATGGCAGCGTGTGTGTGGGGGGGAACAGTGCCGCTGCCCGCCGCTTCTGCGCATGTGTGGTGTCTGTTAGCGGCGCCATCACAACTGCGCATGCGCGGCATGGCAGCGGGCACGGGCAGCAGACGGGGAACGGCAGCCGTTAGGAGCGGCGCCGCATATGTCAGCAGCCGTCTGGGGGGGAGCAGTGGCCGTTAGGAGTGGCGCCGGCAGCTATCGCCGCCGCCGCCGCATGTGACCGAGGGAGTGACGTCACTTCCATTTCATATTTCATCTCCATCTATCCAGTTTTGCTCCATCAGAACTACTGCTGCGACACACTTTATTCGAGCAAATACCCAGTATGTACCTGGCAGATACCTGGAATGCGCCGCTCCTCACCTCTGACAAGCCCCGTTGCATTTGCCTTCCCAACCTGGGTTCATGCCTGGCTGATGGGCGGCTGATCTGTTAAATGATAATGATTAGGATTTAATAGGCTGCAATGCTTCGCGTGTCTACCAGATGGCATAAATTCATGAATTGTAATGCAGTATATATATATATACTGTGCAGTATTGCAGCCAGCGGGAATAAAATGCTTCAATCCCTGCCTGGAAAATAACTCAATGCACTCGGGCAGAAAACAGTCACAAACCTCAATACACCCGGGTATACCCGAATTCGTGGGACTAGCCGAGCTCGAATAAAGTGTGTCGCCAGTGTAGGTGCCACTAAAGAAGTTTCACTTCAAAAACAGAACATAGTTTGATCTGTGGGAGAACCAGGGATAATTCCCTCCATTGAAGGAACTCACGAAATAACTGTTCTTTCGGCAGTAGGCTGGAATGGAACTGGAACCAACAGCCAGAGGGTGAAGAGGGGATGGATTTTCTTGTATGTGGTGTTCAGACTGCCACGATGGGAACCTCCATATGTGGGGGAATTTACAGAGAGCAAAAAATAGTTTAAATCCACATTTATTTTAAAAATATATATAGTTTTAAAAGATGCACATTGCACTCACATTCTTTCAGATGGTACTGCTCGGTTACAGATCAGCACAAGAGGCTGGGATAGAGGGACATCACGTCTAACTCTGTCGGTGCTCTTCCGTGTGAGACTCGCAGCTGCAATAGAAAAGTCATTCCGCGTGTTGCAGGGTACATGCAACCACACGCGGGTTTTCTTGATAAGCCTTATTTATTGAGCCTTAAAAATTACAGCACACAAAAACAAAACAGCTTCTTGTCAGCATATAAAAACAAAATAGCTTCTCTTCAGCATAGAAAAACAAGACAGCTTATTTTCCACATGCAGGACACAGACAGTTCATCAAACATGTACTTTGAAAACAGACCTTGTACTGTAGCAGTAATCTTACTTCAGCATTTCACTCCTGTCTCCTGACCAGCTAGCCTGCATGTGTGTACAGCCTGGGGGGTTTAAAACACCTTGATGAGGCAGCTGTGATCAGACTAATTAACTCAGCTGAAAGTTAACCTCCTAACTGCTGCACTGCAGACCTACACATAGGTCTGCCAGGCATATGGCTGGTGGCTTTTATTCACCCTGTCACACCGCGTCACCGGATGGACCCGTCCTCTCGCGATGTTTGGATTGATCAACTGGATAGATGGCAACATCCACAGCTGGGCTTTCTCTCTAGCTCCGGCACTCACCCTATGTGTTTCTCTGTGGCTTCATCAGGAGTGGAGTTTATTATGTTGGGAAAAGAGGATAGAATCCAAATCCAACCTAGCAAGGAATGGTTGACAGATTTTAGGTTACATTTAGTTACTTCAGTTGTGTCTGGATTTTGTTGTTTTTAGGGTCACGCCAGCTGAGGTTGAAATCCTGAAGAACTACAGTAACAGCTCTAAATATGTTTTCAGACTTAAATCTTTTTTTTTTTATTGCATTTTTCATAATCCCTCAAAGGAATAGGGAGGGGAATACAGAAAACAGAATAGGGTAACCAAGGGTCATTTAAATGACAGATCATTATTTTCATATATGAACTAAGGAATATAAAAATTATATAATATAAAATAACACTATAATAAAAACTAAAAGACTGTACTTTGACAATAATACACTACATATATACAGTATTCCACTATACCAAGGTTAAATATAGTGTGTCAATCCTAGAGTATTAGTGGAATGAACACATATTTCCAGTTACATTTTTCATTTTGTTTCCAACCCATTTTCTATGTTTTGGTCATTTTTGTGAGCCCTTGTTGTTACCCACTTATTTTATGTTTTAGTCTTTTATGTTCTCTATGATCAATTGTCCCTCTAAATCTGTAGAATCCCTTAGGATAAATCCATCTCTCCTACTGTATATAAAGGTGAATAGAGAAGAGACTTCTCTGCCAGTGCTCAAAGTTAAATAATTTGCTTCTCCTTGGGAATAATTAATAGCTATGTAGCATGATCATCATTTCATATCAAATGCATTTTTGTAGGAGGATCCTGGTAAATGTGATGAGTAAAAACTGTAGTAAGGTCAATAATGCTCATTGTTAGGGGTGTGGGTAAGACATAGAAAAGGTATGTCAAGGGAACCTTATTGAACTAGGGACCCTGACCCTATCTAAAAAATAACTCCAACAACAGCCCTTAGAGCTAGACCATAAAGAAAAAACAGTGTCACAGACATATTACTCACGACCCTTATAAATGCGGTCCTTCTGGTCCTGGCGTGCTCTCAGCCCGACATGTGTAGTAGTAGAAAATCACCCTGGATAGGGGGAAAAGATGGCTGTGCACAGCGTGCCAGCAAGTGCCTCATGCGTTCCGGAAGCAGGAAGTGAAACGGAAGCTGGATAACGATTTTCGGTGCAAAAATTTAATGAACAGCAATGAACAGCAAAGACATTGAATAAAAAGAAAAAATTATCTTGAAAAGGAACTCTGACGCGTTTCGTGCATCTACTGTACTTTAAACGCGTCAGAGTTCCTTCTCAAGATGATTTTTTCTTTTTATTCAATGTCTTTGCTGTTCATTGCTGTTCATTAAATTTTTGCACCGAAAATCGTTATCCAGCTTCCGTTTTACTTCCTGCTTCCGGAACGCATGAGGCACTTGCTGGCACGCTGTGCACCGCCATTTTTCCCCCCTATCCAGGGTGATTTTCTACTCCTACTGTATATAGTTTCTCGATGGTTCCCACATAGAAACTTTTGGACAGTGTCGTTTTGTATCCCTGTCAGTTGCTACATAAGGCATATTTTCAAAGTCTCGACTTTCCTTGGTCTTTAGATGTGTAGCGCACTTTCCCCCAACCCCTGGGAGATTTGGCAGCTACTGGGTGTGTGGGGCATTACCTGCGTCACACAGGAGGCCTGAACCTCCAATGCTGGGAGCCTTCAGTGTACCTGGTCCATCTGGTGACAGTGCCTCAACCTGCACGGTACCCTAACAGTGTTGGATAACCCTGTGCAGGACACTATATAAATAATACACACTGGACTAGTATAACAAATGTATTGAATGCGTAATAATAATAATGATAGTAACAGAACTCCTCAGGCCTCGCAGGGCCATACCCCCACACAGTGCCCCCCAACACCATGTCCACACCCCGGTGGAGTTTACCACAAAGTACTGAGGTGCCCCATGGCACCCAACCACCCTGGTGTCCACAGAGTCAACCCACCCAAAGTGTATATCACAGTGCTGCCCACACCCGCGTGTTACTGATGATGCACTTGTGGAATGTTGGTATACCTTCCAGATGCTCCAGCACCTGGTATCACCGATTGAAGATAAAGGATCCGCTGATCCAGCGACGTTGTCTGCGATGGCGTCCGCCTCCATGTGGGGTGAATTCCGGTGTGGATAATATCACCATGAAGGTAGTCTCTGTGGCTTGCGGTAGTGGTCTGGTCCAACTACTGCGCAATGTCCTTCTGTGTTCCTGACACTCTGAATGCTAAAGAGGGCAGTGTTCATGTCTATGGGCCTGTCCCTGTAGCAGCCACAAACTGAACAGGGGAGTCTGGGCCTACCTGGGGACTAACAGGGGGTCTCTGGCTTAGTGCAGGGCCCTACTGACACCCTGCACCTACACCCTTAACCTCTGACATCCCAGCTCAGAATGCCTTGCTTACCTAGTGGGCCAAATGTATCTACTTGCTGAGCAGAGGATTCTGGCTATTGGCTAAGCGTAGCCAGGTGATCCTGCAGCCCCAGGGGCTGCTGGGTGTTGTAGTTCCCCATGCAGAGCTCTTACTGTGTTGGCCACTGTAAGAGATGTGTGCAGAGGTACGCAATGGAGACCGTTTAAAGTGAAACTAAAATTAGGCTTTACAGCGCTTGTCCCTTTAACACAGCAAAACATTCAAAATAAGCCAAAGAAAAAACTACGCCGCTTTGGAGAATATCTACACATGTAATCCAGCCCTCTCTAACTGGGTGGTTAGCTAAGCTAATTACCAGCCCAAATATATATATATATATATATATATATATATATATATATATATATATATATATATATATATATATATATATATATATATATATATATATATATACACACAGATATATAACAGACCCATAAGAAAGTATTATCTGTTTCTTGTAGGTGTAGGGGAAGGCCTCTCTGCTCTCCTGGGTCCGCACCCTTGTATGCTATAGAAATATCAGGATCTAGGTTTAGAAAAAAAAATAAAGAACAAAAAAGCCCAATGCCACTTCCAATATGACAAAAATACACAGTAAAATACTTATATATTCTCTTGAAAAAGGGTCATTTAGTTTAACCCTTTGGCCAAAGCGTCGTAAGCCTGTGAGCCACATCAAGGCAGACCCTGCTCACAGGTCCTAACACTATCAGATAAAATACTAATACATCTGTACTAGGATTAAAATTCTCATTTACCTCTATTAGGAGGGAGAAGGACCAACATTGGATCCATATCCAGTAAAATGAAAAAGACCTGCTAGTGGCTCCTCCCTCCCAGGTATCAAGCTCACCCCTCCCCACTGCCCTAGTTAGCAGGTCATTTTCATTTTACTGGATATGGATCCAATGTAATGGATGGAAGGAAATAAACATAATTATGCCCCTTTATAGAGCATTAGTAAGACCACACCTTGAATATGGAGTACCATTTTGGCCACCACTCCTTAGAGAGAGGTCACTCTAAATATAATTGCTCCACAAAAGGGTTATATACTATAGCAGGGGAGCGCAAACTTTTGTAGCTACGCCCCACTGCCTTTCTTCCGCTGGTGCTCGCGCTCCCTCCTTTACCTTGATGCGGCGTCAAATGACGCTGTGGGGTCATGTGACGTCAAGTGACTCGAGCGTCATTTGACTCATGTGACGTTAAGTCACATGACCCCGCGTTGTCAAATGACGCCGCGTTGCCATGAACACGAGTGACGCTAGCAGAGTCAAGGTAAGTACAGCATTGCAGAGGCCTCAAGCGATCCCCTGGCATTTAACTTAAATGCCTGGGGGAAGAGCACGGGATTTCTGCAAATGCCCGCGCCCCCCAGAAAAATTTCCCGCCCCCCCTAGGGGGTGCACCGTTGTACTATAGCATGTCTCAGCTCTCATTCATGTGCATGGAAGTAAAGGCTTTATAAAGTTTGGCAACAGTTTGTGGACCAGGCCCTCTATATATATTCTACTACTAAAATGTTCTGAAAGAAAAGACATGTTCAAAAATGCCTATTTAAAATAAACAACAACAAAAACAAATATAATTTCAGCTGCATCTGGTGATGTGTTTCAGCATTGACATGTTCCACCATACATATGTTAGTATTACACGTGTAATGAAAGGATTAAGTCCTACACTCAGTACATTGATATTGGTACCACGTTAGACCTGCCATTTTCCATTTGGGCTATTTGTAAAGATAACACACTGATAATTAGGGTCTGGATGTTGGCAACACCAGCTTTTGGAATGTCTTAAATATCGCAGCTTTATTATCATGCACACAAACAGAGGTCTGATGATCTGAGTTTGCATATGAGTAAGCCTAACTTCCATTAAAATGTATCAACCCGTTATGGTTCAGGTAAATGCAAGGACATCATAATGTGATGGACCTTAACGGTACGTAAAATGGCGATAAAAATACGCTAGACGGAGAACATTTCGGATATTAAACTAATGCTGAACAGCCACAAATCTGTAAAAACAAACAATTTTTCTCCTAGCTGTTTTCATTTTTCAACACAATCTTAAAAATTTTAAGTAGTTTTAAAAATAAACAGCCTCAATGCTACATCCAGCATGACAAATGTTATTCTTCTCATACTGTAAGTAAGGGTCATTTGTCAATCCTTTGGCCAAAGCATTACAAGTTTGCAACCACGTCAAGCTCATACACTGTCCTACACTGCCCGCCCATGTTCTCTGTACCTCTCTACTAGAGGAAGAAGTCTCTCAATATACACTGCTCATCACAGGTATATCAGACCTGCCAATTAAAGTGGGATGGGTGAGCTTAAAACCAAGGAGGAGGGGTAAAAGGTTGTTGGTTTGGGTTTTGAGCTTGCAGGGACTGTGTGTGTGTGGTTTTAAATATAGGTTGCAGCTTTATAAAATATAAAACTATACTTTTTTTAAATAAAATATGAAAAGATGAAATTACTTTAGAGGTGAAATCTTGCAATAAGATCAATCAACGGGAGGTCTAGTAGATTATGCTGGTATACCTTTCAGGCTATCCAAATATTTTCCTTCTTTTAAGTGATCTTCCAGTATGGTCACAACAAAAGGGAAAAAAATCATTTGCTCTTAATTTTCATTCAATGTAAGGAGTGGAACAAGATGTGCAGTAATGGTGTGATAAGCAGATCGATAATGACTAACTTTCTCAACCTTGTAGTTGTAATCAAATACTGTTATTTCAAATTAATATGTTTATAGTAGTTTAGTCAAAAGGAGAAGAATCTATTTGCAGTCAAACTTTATACGGATAAAGTGGTGATTAACTCTTGATAAAACACTCATGCTGAGTAGCAGAGTACAGCACAGTGATTGCAAATGCTTTGCATTTTTCAACAATTGTTCCGCTATGGTAAAACTGTATATTCTATTGCATTGTTGTCTCCATTGTGATTATACGTTTAGAAATGTTTAAATTTTTCATAATGTATGCGTAGCACTGCTCCACCCGCCCCCCACCACCTCCCCTCCCCCTCCCCCCCCTATCTGGGAGATTGGCTGTGTACCAGGTGTGGTTTGGTGCATGGTACTTGTAGGCTTTAGGAGATCTGAGGGTCCGCGATGTTGTGGGGATAACAGGACAGGATTTTGGATGTCTCAGGCTTAATTCCTCTCTTGGTGCAAGCGCCTTCATCCACTGCAGGCTCCAGCATGGCTGGATATAGGTATGGGGGAGATGGGTGCTCTAACCGCTGGGGAATTTATCAATCAATAAACCTTGAAGGACTCCATATGGGACTGTGTAGCGGAGGGGGTATGTGTTCAAATGACCTGTGAGTCACAAAAATGCACCAAGAACACTAGTGGTGGAGAGAACATAATCATGCATAAATCACCTCACAGTAACCTCATAGGGGTGATCAAGGTAAAGGTACTCATCCATGGTTGGTCATAATAAATAATATAGATAATCTTACCCACTCCTGCAGTCTCTGGTAGTCCAATATGGCGTGCCAGCCGTCCAAGTAGAAATCCAGAGCCGAAGAATAGGAGAAAAACAGCGCACTGCCAGGGAGTCCACGTGACTCCCTGGCAGTGTGCTGTTTTTCTCCTATTGTTCGGCTCAGCATGGCTGGAGACAGTCCCCACAGTGAAACTCATCATTCATACTCCCCCCCAATAGGCTGTAGACTTAGGCAGGGAATATATGTAAAACAGGGTCTTCTTTATTTACATCCACTGCAGATAATAATACAGTGAATGCATTCTTCAGTCACAGGCCCCCGCTCCCCGCTTCTGGATGGTACCTATATATCAACCTTGAGGCCTGGGGTTTTCTCTTCAGCCCCCTGAGGGGCAGAGGGCATGTCTCAATCCCAAGAGGGAGAGACTCAGACTGACTATAATTTAGAACTGCCTCTTCCTTAGTGCAGAAGGGGAGGGCACAAGGTCTGCACCTGGATTGGGGAACATACATACCCTGTCACACCTCCACTCCTGCCACTCAAGGAAGCTGCAAGAGGAGGGGTAAACCCAAGATGGGAAACCTGACACAACCTGCATCTATCAGGACTTATGTGACAGGGAGGGCAGACTGGTAGCCACTAGGCATGGCTACATATGTAAATTATTCCAATTGTTTTACAGCAAAAGTGACATAATGTTCTATTAATCATAATATTTCAGAAAATAAATGTGTTTGATTATTGTATGGAAAATATTGCATTACCAATAAACACATTTTACGCTTATTCTTTAGAATTTCCAGTATTCAGGAGCTTGCCGTTTACTTAGATTATGTTTGATAGGGTTAAATGCTTTTTTTATTTAAAATTGCTCCTCATCGTTAGAAAGCTCTTTCTCTTGCTCCAAAAGCTATGTTATATGAACTGCAAAATCAGATTACATAATAAATATAAGACCATTACCGCATTAAAGAAGGCATTGTTAATCTTAGAGGGGTTCTTTCCATTTGATCCCAGCCAAGACGTATAGCTACAAACTGTGTTTTTTGCCAAGGTTCACATTTCATGATAAGGGGATACTGGCACCAAATGTAGTTATTTCATGCTTGACCTTAGAGAACAGGTGTAAAAACGATATAACAAAACACAGAGCAGCTGGTGAAACATACGAATCAAGTGAAGATTTTGCTATAGGTTTCCCAGTAACGGAAAGTATTACTCTTCATGGATTTTACTTGCTGTCCTCAGGAACGTGGTAGTGGGACCAGTGAATTCTACAGTGACTGAGAGCACAGCTACGTAACATCATGTGCCACAGGGATCCTTGCCAAATAATTGGAGACAGGCAACCTTTTGTGCTGTTCTGCCAAACCAAGCAAGACACTTTCTCACTCACTATAGCAACCGTCATCGCGAGAGTGATGACAGTGGGAACTGACCCACCAGAAGTGAAACTGAATCAGCTTCTCTGGATGGAAAATTACATTTTTGGAATACCTGCCGGGCTGTTTTCTAGCTACCCATGGACTGTTTCACTTTTTATTTTGTGGTTCAATATTTCCTAGTTAATCTTTGGTAGTAGTGACATTTTACTATATAAAATAGATTTATCTTTAATGGTAATTTTACTCGATCAATATGTTTTTTTCAAGGTTATTTGCACTTGATCTTGATGATGCTTCTGAAATCCTATGATGCCTGTGCTCATAAAACTAAGAAATAATAATGATTTGATATTTAAGTATTAAAATATTAGAGTAATTCACCATATTTAAATATTATTCTTATAATGAGAGCAGATTTGTGATTTTTGTGTTTGGTGTCTGAACTACTGTATGTATACTGTACTACCATGCTACCATGCTACCATGCTACCATGCTACCATGCTACCATGCTACCATGCGCTCGAATATTACCAACCCATAGGTCAGTCACTTATGATGTGGCAGATTTACAGCTACAACTTCTTGTGCCATTTTATTTAACACAGGACATTAGTTAAATATCTCTTTGGTTGGTGGACTATGGGAGATATCCTACTTGCACAGTCCTATTTACTATTCTATACTCTACAAACTCGAGTTAGCGAATAACAGAAATAGAACCACGAAATAAATGGCCTAGAGTCATTAATTTTTGCTAAAACGAAGTTAATATCGCACCCCGCGGGGGGGGGGGGGGAAATACCGGGTCTGATTACTGCAATTTTATGACCTAAGTCATCAAGGAGGTTGTGGTAAAAATTCCCTGGGTGTGCTATTTTAGACTTGTTGCAATACAGTAGTTAATGGAACCATTAATGACATATTAATTAGCACATGGCAATCTCATAAGGGAGGGTAAGGTAATATTTCTACCACAAGGTTCTGTAATATCAATTTTTACAGAACCCTATGGTAGAAATGACATTAACCCCTTTGATACCAGTTTCTACCAATGTACACCAAAAGCATCAGAGGGATTCATATTAGTGAAACTACACTACCTAACACCTTGACTGCCTTAGTGGCTAACAACCGTGACTGCTAAGGCAAACAAAGGATTAACCCTTACCATCACCCCACATAGAGCCTAACCACTCTCCCCGGGACAACTACTCCCAACACCAACCCCACCCCCCTACTCTCACCACCCCATTAAACATAACCCCAATCCCTTCTTGTGTAATGGCCAATAGCCTTAATAGCCAGTGGTGATGAACGATACTTATCTCAATACAGAAAGCGACCCGCAGGGCTGGGGTAGGATATTAAATCACTGACCTGATCCGTGAGCCCTGAATTGAATATAGAGTAGTCAGGGTCACAGGCTGGGATCATGGCAGGTGGCAACAGAGTAAGGCCGGAGTTACAGGCAGTGGTCAATGCAGTTGGCAGAGGTCTAAGGTCAGGGTTACAGATAGAGATCAAGGCAGGTGGCAGAGGTGCAAAGTTAGGGTCACAGGCAACAATCAAGGCTGGGTGCAAACAAATAGGAATGTTGGAGTCAAATAGGAACAAAACTGAAACCATGCTCTGGAAATTTTGTGGAGGATGTCCTGGCTTTTATAGGCAGGATACCAGTAATCAATATAGCCACTGTCACTTCAGTGTGAGCAGATCCAGAACCAGATAACAGAAAGCAAAATAGTTGTTGGAGCTTTAGTGTGGGTGCTGACCACACAGAAGCCCACAGGTGGCTAATAGGGTTTTTGGCCACTAAAAATACAAGCATATTCCAGTTATTAAAAATAAAACATTACAAAAAAAATGTTTAACAAACATTTTAAACATTAACTTGTTGATTGTCATTGTGGCTACCACAGCTCTCCCAATAGGAACCTAAAAAAGTCACATTGGCAATCAATGTCAATCTGTAATAAAATGTGATAATTTATCCCACCCTGAATGAAATTCCTCCTCATCTTCAGGGAAGGTGAGCTCCCTGGAAAATAATCCAAAAAGGGCCTGTGTCCAACCATACAAAATGACATAATAAATAATTCAAGGCCCAATGGGCTAAAAAACAGAAATTCAAAAACTATAAAAAGTATTCCAAGGACCAATAGCCTATTTGTAATCCAGAACCATCTGTGGCCTGCGACAGGGGATCGTCAATTTGATCTGAAGTCCTGGATTCTCTGTTGATTATAGATGCTTCACCTGTAAGTTTATCTTCTTTTCTTCTTCAACAATATCTTGTTTTTGATTCTTCACCACTGGGTGTGGCACCCTTGAACACTTCCGGTATTCTGCAAGGGCTATGGGGGCTATGCACTAAGCTCCGAGCTTTCGCGTTGGCCTGAAAAAAATTAGCACGTCCGATAAAAAATGAAGCCGGCGGCGCGATTCACTAAGGCCCGCAGCCCATTTTTTATCGGACGTGCCCAAAACTGGCTTATCGTGCGTGCAATGTATTTCCCCCCTGCTATCGCACTTAAAGTTCCCGTACGCTAGCTGATTGAAAAAAAAGCCGCTTGTAACATTTGCATGGAGATTTGCCATCTCCATGCAAGGCTGTTACAGGCGATCATACAATAAATAAATACATTTTAATTATAGTGTACATGAGCAGGGGGTCTCCCGAGCTGAACCGCATTGGTTTCAGGTCCGAGGACCCCCTACTTCAGGAGATACAGGCCCCGTTATGGGGTGCCGGTATCCCCTGCAGAATTTCAATGTCCCGGTCACGTGACGCGGATGCTTGAAAGTGCAGGGGATACCGGCACCCCATAATGGGGCCTGTATCTCCTGAAGTAAGGGGTCCTCGGACCTGAAACCAACATGGGTCAGCTCCGGAGACCCCCTGCACATCTACACTATAATTAAAATTTATATTTAAAAAAGAATTAACAAACATCAATACACGACCCCCCTCCCGCCCTCCTCCCTAACACATACAGTACAATAATGTGCAAAATAACTATTATCCAGATATGGATAATAATTATTTGCCCATTATTAAACACTGCATTAGCATACCTAAATAAAGTCAATAAAAACAGCAGCCAGCTAATCCAGTGAATACAAGCAGTAACAACATCAACAATGAATTAATGAAACCATTAACCAATGAAACCAATTAATTCCTAAACCAACTCAAAATGAATAGTAACACTAACCAATCAAACCAATTAATTACAACAACATTAATGAATGTAAACATTAAAAGACAAATAAATACATTCAAACAATCTCTGAAAGAACCATAAAACGCATTAGCCAACATAATACAACATTAACTACAAACGAACACCAATCGCAAACATTTTATTACATTAAGCAGGAAAAATACAAACAATTACATCCACATAAGAAACTGACATTAAAAAAACCAACAGCAATACCAAGCTAGAAATGCCCCCCAAATATTGTAATAATAATGTATCACTCTGTACCCTAAAGTGTTACAGATTAATATATTATCAGTCAATGTGCCTCCCCCAAAAAATCAACAATCTCATCCAATGAAAAAACCTGTAAAAAAAGACATTTACAAACATTCTATATATTACTTACCATTAGAAGCGGTGGCCCTCTGACTCCCAGGGTAACAGGAAGCTCACGTACCTTGAAGGCCTCCAACAGCATCCGATGCCATCCGCCATGAAGATTCGGATCAGGTACCCCAATCTTCTTTTTTCTTTCTTTAATCACCTTCTTCTATCTTCATCTGTAACCATTTCTTGTTCTTCTTTATCTTCTTTCTTCATCTGTCAATCCAAAAAACCCCATGTTAAATCCCAGCCGATGCTGTCTAGTCGGCTTCTTGGGCTCAAATGAGGCGTCACGGCCTTAAATATGGTAGTTACGTCACATTTAGCCTCAAAATGGTTAACAGCCACCTGATTGGCTGTTCAAACCATGTTCCGACTTCAATTTTTTTTTTGATATGACGTCACTTAAAGGGAATGATGCCAGCCAATCAGAATGGCTGTGCTTCATTTGCCTTTAAGATGACGTCACGAAGCCGGCGTCACATGGTATTTCAGCCAATCAGATTTTGGGAACCAATTCCACACTCTGTGTACCATGTGACGCCGGCCATCTTGGATTTCGTGACGTCATCTTAAAGGCAAATGAAGCACAGCCGCTGGGTCAGCCGGGGACACCCGCGCGACCCCCAGCCTCCCTCGGGGACCCCTGCGGGGTCAGCCAGGGACACCCGCCGGCCTGTTTTATTGGTTTTGCGCTTGCAAAAAGGTAAACAAAGAATTTTTTCTAAGTCCAGCTTTTTTTATCACCTGCCTTTAGCTGGTGAGCTTTATTCAGCGCAACTTTCACGTACGATCAGTTTGCGTTGCTTAGTGAATCCCGCAGAAGGGCAGGATTCAGCGCAAATAGCTGATCGTACGAGCAAAGTTGGACTTTGAAAAAATTTCAAGAAAAAGCCCGTTGTAGAGCGCAAAGTGCCTGTTTGCGCGGCTTAGTGCATAGAGCTCGGCGGAACTTCACGTTCTAAAAGCACTTTGCGCTCTTAAAACGACTTATCACTGCTTAGTGCATAGCCCCCTATGTCTTTTTAGAGTGGCCTGGACCATCACAGAAGATGTATTGTTGCAACCCATGGTACATCAACCAATCAAATTGGTTTCTGTACCTTAGGCCCGGGCCATAGAGATGTGGGGAGAGCAGAGGCGCGCTAACGCTGAGGCTCGTCTGCTTCAGTCAGCGCGATTGCACGGACTTGCAGGCGAGCCAGCGTGCGCAAAGGGAGCCGGGGTGAGGTGGTTGGAGCTGGGCCAATCGCCCGCGACACACTGACATCAATGTCACGGCGCCGACGTCACGGCGCCGTGACGTTGACGCTGCTTCAGGCTGATTGGATGGTTTCAGCCGACAGCGTGCTGAAAAACAGCTTGGCGCTCGGCTGAAAACTCCAAAGCCTGAGCACGCCTGCGGACGCTTGAGTGAGCCCCCTCTCAAGGCATCCTCATTGAGGATGCAGGGGCTCAGCGCGGAGCGTCCGCACGCCTCAGCACGGCTTGTCCATCTATGGACGCAGCCATATGCTTCCCTGTCTTTCTGATGAAATCACACATTTTTCCCACCAACTTCCACCACAAATATTTTTGAAAAATTGGAAGAAAAAAAACCATGAACATTTACCTACACCTACCATATGATCATGTTCTGAATCAGACTGGTCCTCCTCTCCCAGCTTAGTAGAAGCAGGAGTAACTGTATAATTTTGGAAACAGTCTCCCTATGAGCATGTCTTGGACTTTTTCTCCTAGGAAGTTGCAGTGTTTCATGTTCTCCAGTTAGAGGAATACGGTTTCAATGCAACGTTAAATTCATCACCATTTTTTGGTCACAACATGTATACAGGTTAACGAGTCAACTGGGAATCCACTATGTATGGTGAGACCCCCACCAATCGGCAAATTAATGGTTCCCAGGAATACCCAGGTTATGACCAACATTTAAACTCCATGGTACTGGTCTTCGTACTGTACTTTCTTATCATATCTGTTTTTATTACTTTGGTTGAGCTTGGCAGCAGACTGATGGGCTAGGCGACTAGTTTAGGTAACTAAGGTTACAGGGGGGAGTAGTAGATGTAGCTTATCTAGATTTAAGTAAGGTCTTTGATACTGTGTCACATAGAAGACTAATAAACAACTTGCAATGATTGGGAATTGATTGTAATAATGGATAATGATTTAATGGATAAGACTAGAGAACAGGGGATAGAGAGTTGTGGTAGATTATATTCAGAGGAGGGTAGGTGACTAAAGATGTGCGAAACTTTCCAAAATGCAGTTGCTATATTTTTAGCAGTCTTGTTTAATTATTCAATGCCTTGAAAAACATTTCACCAAACCTCAAAGAGCTAATAATGTCACAATATCGGTAAGCTTTCAGTGAAATACAGACAGTGAGATAAATAGCAGCATACAGTTGGGATGTGATTTAGGTGTTCTCTCAGATTGACATCTGGAGTGATTGTCCTTAGTAGATGTTTTAATCACAGCCATTGGTGCTATCTTCGGTGCAGTTCTTCCATTGTACCCTCCTGTATTCTCATCAGACCCAGTATTAACATTTTCTTTGGTCTTTAACTTTCTGTAAGCAGACTTCAATTTCAGTGACTTGAGGCAGTGTCACCAGCTCTTTCTTGAAACTTTTCAAACATATGTCTCACTAGCAGCGATGCCGACAGCATTCAAGGGGTTCCGTACTAGGGTTTCCATCAGAGTGTCCTATGTTGGCGGCCCTGCACTCCCCCATCTCTATCTTCCCCTCTCTCACTCTTCATCCCTCTCCCCCTTCTTTCTGTCTCCATCTTCACCCTCCATCGCCCCGCTCTATCTCTGTACCACTCTTCCACCCTCTCCCTTTCTCTTCTACCCTTTCACTCATTCTCCCCCGCCTCTCTCACTCAATCCCCCCTACATCTCGTGCTCAATCCCTCTTCCTCCTCTCTGCCTCAACCCAACCCCCTCTCTCACTCAGGGCGAGGCCTCCTGTCCTGCGGTGGAGCTGACGTGGGGCCTGAAACAGTGCTGACCGCAGGCACTGGTGGGCAGGTTAATGTTAGAGATCCCCAAAGCTGAAGAGAGCTGGGGCAACCTGACATAGAAGTTGGGCCCAGCATTGGCCAACTGGGCCCCCCCTTTATTTTTGCTTACTAACAACAGATCAGAGGCTTTTCCTCCAGGATCTGGGCATACTAGAGCAAATACTTTAACCTGTTGGACTCCCGCGACAAAATGAGGAAACTCATCATATCTGAAGGTTTTATTCCTAAGACCCTTAGATTTCTCAATTTCTCAATGGGTAAGTGTTGCAGGTGCTTGTCTCGATATAGACATGTAACGGTTACATTTTGTGTGCAGTATGGCAACCAAGAGGTTAACCTTTTTTGGTTCCCCTTTTTTTATTGCTTAAGCTGCAGGCCCATCTCAGTAGCAGAATTAGTAAAAGTGTGAAATTAGCATCCTAGCAAATGAGGTGTTTAATGTTTGTTTTACATTCCCATAATTTGCTTACTAAAAACATTTCATGCCTCTAATGTAACCAATGTGTGGAACTGTTGTTTTAATGCTTTGTTTCATCATCCTGTCACATTTATATACTATACTCAGTTTGATCTGTATTACACTTGGAACACCAAGCAGTTTCACTCTGCTATGAACGGGTATATTAGTTGTGCATTTCCGTTGTGAAATTTGAAGCCATTGCACATTAAACTACAAAACTGTATACCTTCAGAGTACATTCACATCATAAAAGGGTTTACTAGCATATCATGTTCGCAGATCCATGATCTTTATTACAACACCCATGGCATACCATGCTCAACTGATAATAAATGGGCTTATAAGATATTTAACTGAATTACTCTTAAGCACCAGAGCTTTTTAAATCCATATTTATGAATAGTAGCTCAGTGAAATCTGTTTATTCTTGTTCAATACTTTGTGCTCTCTTTCAAAGACTACAAACGCTTGGAAAAGAGAGAGGAAGTTATTTATTCAGTCAGTGGTGGTTTACAACTGTCAATCTTTGAGGCACGTCTATTTGCTTTAATCATCAGGGTTGTATATTTGCAGCAATTTCTAAGAGAATAAAAGTACCTTTGGCTCTTATCATCTGTCATTAAAGAATCCATTAGGACATTCAAGCCCCGTAGTCAGGCTCATGGGATTAGTTTAAGTGGTTTTCTAAAACAGGCAAGAATTCTCTACTCTTTCTGTATTCTTGCAGTGATTCGTCCTAAACTATAATCTGTAGGTGGAGATGTATTAGCAATTTTTAGGACATTTATTCTGATATTTGCAGGATGCGAGTCTTAAGGGAAATGATTATTTATTTATTTATTTATATTTAAAGTTGGGTAGAAACTTTATGGAAATATACTCATGGAAATATTGGTGGGGATGATGATGTGTGAAATATTAAAATATGTATTGTTATTTGTTATGGGCTTGTAATAGCCAACCAAACAAATTAAACATCACACTCGGTGTAGAGACAGCTGGAAACTACTTCTCTCACCCCTATACTGGAATTTAATTACATTAGGTCAGAATGTAAAGGTTTTGAACACTGTGCCAATCAGCAGTGAAAAGCCATTGTTTCATATCCTCACGCCACAAGTACTTTATATATTAAAATTCTACAATGGGAGAGAGGGAATGCAGGAATGTCAGAGAAAAGGGAAGCTTGAACAGATCCCCTGTTTGGAGACCTGTATAATCCAGGTTAGATGAGGTCAGGTCTGGACCTATTGAACATCTAATGTGATCAATAAAGTAGACAGCTGTCTGGTTTGTACAGTATGCAGGTGTTCAAGAAATCACCTGACTTATCTCCCAATCATATGCTTCTTTCCTGCATTGTCTGCTCTGCATATTGTGACAACACATCTCAAGTAATTAAATCTGATAAACGTCACATACAGATTGTTTTACTTATTGGTGTATTAGATAGACATGTAGAAATACGTTTTCCTAAAGTTCATGCAAATTCTAAAAGAATAATAGCTCAAATTAACTCTGTGGATCCATACATTCTGTAAAAAAGGAAAAGACTGGGGCGCTCCCTATTTATTCTGGCTAGTGTTAACGCCTATAGGATATTGTGTAACCAAAAAAGAGAAAGTATATACTTGCCCTTGTTGTTTTCTGCAGCTAGACCAGTAGAGAAGATAAAGCCCGGAATCTTCTTATAGCAGCAGTGAAGATGGTGGTTTGGTCAGCGCACGGGGTTTTGCTCATAGATTGAGAGAAAAGATATAATACACAGAATCAATGTGTTAAACAGACATGCGTAATCAAGGGATTAATAGATGTGGAAGCATTTAGGTATTTAAAATGTATGTAATAAAAATGTATGTAATAAAAGTAATAAAAATTAATAAAAATTGTGGTGGTATTAATATAATGTATGATAAAAATAGAGTACACCCAGTAAAGCGTGTACTGGGACTGTAGGGAAGGGAGAAGGAATGGGGGTGGGGAACGAATATGTAATCAAAGGCTACTATGAACTTACACAGCCTAATGTATGGAAGGCTCACACTGCCTTAAGTGCAGTTCCTCCCTCAAAGAGTACTGTCAGACTGCGGTGAATCAATTGACTCTTTACTCACTTTCCCTCTCAATGGAGGCAGTATGTGAGTCGCTTCTCTCCCAGGTGCCCAGATTACAAGAAATGGGCAAGACTGGGTAAGTAGCAGATAAAGTTTATTGTATCAAAGAGACAAAAAGTAGTTACACTCACATAAAGTATTAAAAACAGCCCAGTGTTGGCCCGATCGATCCGGTGGAGCCCTTCCCTCCAGTGGGACTCCCGCTACCGCGTCCGACGGCGGGACCGGAAGAAGGGATCTTTCCGGATGTCAGCAGGCTGGCTGGGTCCCTCACTCAATAGGCTCCGGCAGGGAACTACGCGTTTCACAGTGATGCTTCGTCAGGTTCGTGAGGAACCTGACGAAGCATCACTGCGAAACGCGTAGTTCCCTGCCGGAGCCTATTGAGTGAGGGACCCAGCCAGCCTGCTGACATCCGGAAAGATCCCTTCTTCCGGTCCCGCCGTCGGACGCGGTAGCGGGAGTCCCACTGGAGGGAAGGGCTCCACCGGATCGATCGGGCCAACACTGGGCTGTTTTTAATACTTTATGTGAGTGTAACTACTTTTTGTCTCTTTGATACAATAAACTTTATCTGCTACTTACCCAGTCTTGCCCATTTCTTGTAATCTGGGCACCTGGGAGAGAAGCGACTCACATACTGCCTCCATTGAGAGGGAAAGTGAGTAAAGAGTCAATTGATTCACCGCAGTCTGACAGTACTCTTTGAGGGAGGAACTGCACTTAAGGCAGTGTGAGCCTTCCATACATTAGGCTGTGTAAGTTCATAGTAGCCTTTGATTACATATTCGTTCCCCACCCCCATTCCTTCCCCCTTCCCTACAGTCCCAGTACACGCTTTATTGGGTTTACTCTATTTTTATCATACATTATATTAATATCACCACAATTTTTATTAATTTTTATTACTTTTATTACATACATTTTTATTACATACATTTTAAATACCTAAATGCTTCCACATCTATTAATCCCTTGATTACGCATGTCTGTTTAACACATTGATTCTGTGTATTATATCTTTTCTCTCAATCTATGAGCAAAACCCTGTGCGCTGACCAAACCACCATCTTCACTGATCCATATATTCACCTAGCCTAATAAATAGAACCTGCAGTAGCGAGCATAATACTGAAAGGTAGCACTCATGGAAATTCGTATTTACAGTACACTTTTTGTATAGGGTTTCTGATCCATGACTTTCCATATCACACACTACAGAAGGATCTAGAGGAAGTTTTTCTCTGTATAAGGAAGATTCTGATCAGTGCCTTTTTTCTTCCTCTGTATTACCATAATAGGAGCTGAAAGACTGAACTCATATGGTATGGCTGTATCTTTAAATGTATCACATATCAAAGTGGCCCGTTCTAAGTGTCAAGCAGTGTGGCATTTAACAGGGAGTTCAACAGGAGTGAAACAAGTGAACTACAGAACACTTACAGGCCCTCAATCCTGGATTGGAACTACGTTGGAAAGGTGGACATTTTCAATCCCAGACCACATATCTCAGCACTTAACTATTGCTGCCATGCCGCTGCTACTATTTATATTTGCACTCACCTCGCTTCTTTTCAAAATACGCATTTCTTTCTACCAGCCCCATATCTCCATCTCTATTCATATATCTCCATCTCTCCTTCCTTCAACACTTCTCAGTTCACATGAACTCCTTTCTCACCTGCGTCCTCTGACACCACACAGCTATACCTCCTGCACAAAATCACACCCCTTCAAATCCTCCTCACACATTCTCTTTCTATCCATGCTTCTCCTCCTTGCTTCTGGGGATATCTCTCCCAAACCTGGTCCCTGCCTTATTTCTACTTGCTCTCGGCCTTGCCTTCCAAATGCAACTTCTACTCCTTCTGGTGTCAACCCCTCCAACCTGATACCCATCCCCTGCCACCCTCCCTCCTCTCTCCCTTTCTCCTGTGCCCTTTGGAATGCTCGCTCCCTCTCTAACAAGTTCCTCTCTGTGCATGACTTCTTTCTCTCTCACTCACAGCTTCTCTTTGCTATAAATGAGTCTGACTCTGCTCTGGAAGCTGCCCTCTCCAATGGTGGCCTTTCTTTGTCCCACACCGCACCCTGATGGCAGGGGTGGAGGCGTGGGGCTACTCCCTCCTCTCTCTGCCATTACCGTACCCTTCCTATTCCTTCCTCTTTTGCTTATCCCTCCATTGAGGATCCCACTGTCCAGATCTTCTCTCCTCTTCCTGTCCATATGGCGGTAATCTGTTGCCCACCTACCTCTACTCATCCCCCTTCTGCCTTTCTCTCTCACTTTGAATCCTGGCTCTCCTTCTTTCTCTCCTCAGATTCCCCTGTTCTCCTCGTTGGGGACTTAAACTGCCACATTGATGACCCCCCTCTCCCTTGGGCATCCCGCTTTCTCTGTCTAACCTCTTTTTCTGGCCTTCAACAGTGGACTGCAGCCAGCACCCACAAGGATGGCCACTACCTAGACCTGGTTTTCACAAAAAAAATTTCTCTCTCCAATTTCTCCATTTCCCCCTTTCCTCTCTCTGACCATCACCTCATCTCATTTTCTCTCTCACGTTTCTCCCCTTCTCCATCTCCATCTGCCCCTCGCTTCTGCAGAATCCTGCGCTCTATTAACCTACCAGCCTTTGAGTCCACTTTACTCTCCTCCCTCTCCCTCTCAGTTCTGCTCCAGACCCTGAAAACCTGGCCAGGAACTCTGCCTTATCCTCCTCTCTTGATCTACATGCACTAAAACTCTGCCTTATCCTCCTCTCTTGATCTACATACACTGTTTTCTCTCTGCCATCCTCGTCCTTCTAACCCCAGACCCTGGGTAAATTCCCACACGCGCATGCCGCACTCCTCCACTCATTGCTCTGAATGCCTTTGGGGGAAATCTCACACTCTTGCAGACTTCCTTCACTACAAATTTATGTTATCCTGCTTCAACTCTGCCCTCTCTCAGGCTAAACAAACCTACTTTTCTTCACCAATCAACACACAAATCTAACCCATGACGACTCTTCTCTGTCTCTGACTCTACTCAAACCACCCCCAGCTGCCTCTTCTTCCTCCATTTCACCTCCGGACTTTGCTGACTATTTTAAGGAAAAGGTGGAATCCATTCGTCAGAACATCCCATCTGTTTCCTCCTCCCATCCTACACCGCTTCCTAACTCTCCTCCTGCCTTCCTTGACTCTTTTTCCGCTGTCACAGAGAGAGATGTGTCACTGCTGATCTCCTCTTCTCCCTCTACCACTTGCCCTCTTGACACCATTCCCTCCATCTCCTAAAACATCTTGTTCCTAATATAACCCCTTCGCTCAAACACATATTTAACACCTCCCTCTTCTCTGGTACCTTTCCCTCCTCCTTCAAGCATGCAACCGTTAAACCATTACTCAAAAACAGCAAGCTTGGCCCTACCTGTCTTTCTAACTATCAACCTGTCTCCCTCCTGCTTTTTGCCTCTAATCTCCTTGAACTTGTGTTCTCTCGCTTGCTCCACTTTCTCAACACCCATTATCTCCTAGACCCTCTAAATTCTGCCTTCCACACTGCTCACTCCACCGAAACAGCCCTCACTAAAATAACTATGACCTCCATGCTGCCAAAGACAGAGGTCATTACACTCTGCTCATATTACTCGACCTCTCTGAAGCATTTGATACCGTGGACCATCCTCTTCTCCTCCACATTCTTCATACTCTTGGAATTCGTAAAAATGCTCTATTCTGGATCTCCTCTTACCTCTCCCATCATACTTTCAGTGTCTCTTCTGCTAACACCTTCTCCTCCTCCATAGATACACTACCGACACACTTTATTAAAGTGTGGCCGGTACCGCAAGCCGGGAGATTTCCCGGCTTGCTAGTGGCCGCCCCTCGGCGTGCCGCGCGTCATAGACGCGCGGTCACGCGTCTTCGGGAGCGTGCGCCCCCTGCACGCGCGTCCAGGGGCTCCCCGAGGGAGCCCTGGTGTCCCGCGATCGCGGGACAGCGGCAGGGGGTTCCGGGGGACCCGGCGGACCCGGCACCGGTAGGGAGAGCGCCCCGATCGGAGGGCGCTCTTCCGCTGCTTCGGCGTGCGCCCGTCACTCTCGGGCGCACACCAGGCTACTGCTGCGGCCAAGAACGGGCAAATGCTCGAATAAACTTGGCCGCAGCAGTATCTCTGTGGGGGTGCCGCAGGGTTCTGTCCTGGGACCTCTTCTCTATTTCTGTACACACTATCTATAGGTGACCTAATCACATCCTTTGGGTTTAAATATCACCTATATGCTGATGACACACACATTTACTTTTCAACCCCTAACCTTACACCTGCTGTACAGACTAAAGTTTCTGAATGTCTCTCTGCGATATCATCCTGATGGCCCTGATGTGCACAGTGTGCTGTGAGTGTGTGCAGTGTGCTGTGAGTGTGTGCAGTGTGCTGTGAGTGTACACAGTGTGCGGTGAGTGTGTGCAGTGTGTGCAGTGTGTGCAATGTGTGCAGTGTGCTGTGAGTGTGTGCATAAAAAAAAGCTGCGTTTTTTTTCCTGAAAATTAAATTAGACCTGCTGGCGCACTTAGTGAAAATTAATTGTGAAAATTAATTGGAAAGAGTTAAGACCAACCTTAAGACACACTTGCTTAAAGAAGCATATGAGTAGCACTGTAGACACTACTAGACACATGATACATAAAGCTTGGCCCCCTGCAGAAGCACTTGCCATCCTACTGTCTATGTACGTTCCTCCTACATACCAATTAGATTGTAAGCTCCCGGAGCAGGGACTTCTCTTCCTAAATGTTACGTTTATGTCTGAAACACTTATTCCCATGATGTGTTATTTATATTATTTGTTATTTATATGATTGTCACATGCATTACTACTGTGAAGTGCTATGTACATTAATGGCGCCATATAAATAAAGACATACAATACAATACAATACAGTAGACAAGAGTCTACGGTTATATTTATGATTTATTATATAACTGTGATTGATAGTTAGGCAGACATATGGGTAGTTACTGATTGATACAAATATACATATATTGAGTTTGTAATTTTCTTAATTTTCTATATATATATTTTGTAGTATAACAATTTTTAACCCCTTTAGTACTAAAGGGTGCTGCCACTATGAACCCATCGGCACTGAATCTTGAGTTTTCACACTCAATTAATTTTATTTATTTATGACAACTTTTCTATAGCACCTTTATCCAGGGCGCTGTACATTAGTTAGTAAAACAATGGTGGAGTTACATATGGAACATTTCATGTGATGGGCATAGAGTAATTGTTAAGCTGTCTTTGCGGTGTGCAGGGGTGGGAACATCATGGTTGGGCTATGGGCTAGATACATTTAGCTTGCTTGGTTGGTGGGTTGGGGATGGGTCAGGTCTCTGGATTTAGTCTTTTCTATGGCATGGTGAGGTGGTTAACTTTGGAGGGTTTTGGAGAGACATTAGTAAGGTTTAGGAAGGGGTGAGGGTAGGGAAGATCATGGCATTAGGGAGGGTGGGTTGAAGGAGGGGATGGGATAGAAGGAGGTTAATGATGGATCATATAATGTGACTGAAAAAAGGTGTGTTTTGAGTTGGCTTCTGAAGATAGTTAAGGAGGAGGCAGATTGGGTGTGGTGGTGGAACTTCTTCCAGTGGAGGGGGACAAGTAAGACAAATGATTGGAATTGAGATGAGGCACAGGGGGCTGGGGAGGGAGTGAGGTTTGTGGCAGAAAGCTTCCTATTGACCCACGTGATGTGGGGGCTTTAAGCCCCAGCCAGAGAGGATACCAACACCGCCTACGGATGTCTAGGAGTGGTGACATGGAGTTACCCTATCTAGTGCCATTTTATTGAGGGCTTGCACAAATGTGAGAAAATTACCTCTTAGACCTTAGACCATAGACCCCAGCGTAATAAACAAGTGGGCCAGTCAACCCTATCAAGTGTTTTCTCTACATCCAGCAATAATTGTATTGCTGGTGTTATGGTAGATTTAGCAACATGCACCAGATAAACTAATCTCCTAATATTGTCTGGAGCTTGCTAGTTTGGTATAAAATCCACCTGTCTGGATGTATAAGCTGGAGAAGAAATGTATTAAGCCTGATAGCCAAGACCTTCTCCAGCAAGTTAATGTCTATATTTATTAGGGAAATTGGTCTGTAGTTTTGGGAGACAGACCAATATTTACCTGGTTTGCAAATGAGTGTGATTGTTGCTTGCAAGATCTCTCTTGGAAATGCCTTTTTTTATAAAGAAGACTATTAAAAAGATTGCATAAATGGGGAGTCAATATCTTTGAGACGTTTTTGTAATATTAACCTGTTAACTCATCCGGTCTCGGGGCTTTAGACATTTTTAGGGCCTTTATGACTAAACCTAGTTCTTCTAAGGTGATCCACTCATTGAGGTGTGAGAAAATCATTCAATTTACCACATACACTGGTTATCTCATCTAACATCAATTGTCTGTGCATATTTTTGTGGTTTGCTTCTACGGTTAAGAGATTGCCCGATAATTTGTCTATTTCTAGTAATCTGACTTTCTTCCTATATGTGACGTGCGCTCGCCACAAACTAGACGAGACCGCAAGGCTGGGGTGGGGATGATAGTAGCCACCTACCTATAACCGCGTGACCACATGCAGAGTGCAGGTAATGGTCGAATAGCCACGTCAGGTTAGGAGAGGTATGGATGATAGCAATACTCGCCATGGTCTGGGAGAGGAGAAGGTATAATTGTCATAGTCCGTAGCCATGGTCAATGAGGAGAGAAGGTAGAATCGTCATATCCAGAGCCATGGTCAAGGGGTCAGAGAGGGTAGAGGTCCAGGTACAAGCTGTGGTCAAAAATAGGAAGCGAGACAAGACAAGGCAGGCCAATAGGAAGCTTAGAGGTAAGCACATGAAACATAAACAAGAATTATGTTCAGCCAGTTTGCCAGAGGGCTTGCTGATGCACAAGCAGCCAATGGTGAAGCAGCAGGAGGCTGTGAACAATCCATCATAAGATGTATGCTGTCTGTTGATAGGCCGAGGGGGAATGCACTACAGGTGTGGAGCAGCTAATGAGGATATTAACCCATTGCTTGCCTGTGGCCAAACGGCGCGTGTGCATCGATGACGTGTGACGCACGCCGCCCGTGTCGCCATGGAGGCGGAGTCCGGGAGCAGTCCCTGGTGTGTCTCCCTTCCAGGTGGTGCGGTGCCTGCACGCTGGTTGTGGTTGACGCGCATCACTCGTGACGACGTGGGATGCACCACGGCGGTGGGGCCAAAGCCCGATCCTGGCACTATGGGATGCTAGTTTTATAATAAATCCCAGCATAACAGCTTTGCGGGCTGCCCAAAAAGTAGTCAAAGAAGTTTTGAGCTTAGGCTTTGTAGTGAAGTAATGTATTCGTTCTGATTCTATATGTTGCTACATTTGTGGGGTTTTTACTAGTGCATTGTTGAGTCTCCAGGTAAATGTCAATTAGGGTGTTACTAATTTTTCGATAGTGATTTCTATTTTAGCATGATCTGACCATGTGATGTTATGTATTTTTGTTGATGAGAACATGGGAAGGGATCTACTGTCTAAGAAATTATAGTCTATTTCGGGAGTATTGATAGGTTTGAAAATTAAGTATAGTCTTTCTGAGTGCGGTTTAGGCATCACCATACATTTATTAAGGAGAATTCCAAGTAGTGAGATAACAATTTAGCCTGTATTTTCATATTTTTCTGTGATTCTGTGTGTATAGTATGTTGTTCGGTGATCTTAATCTATCTAGGGAATTGTTAAGTGTGAGGTTGAAGAAGCCTCCCACTATTAATTTACCATTTGTATTTCTTCTAGGGCTGTAAAGAAGGCTTCGAAAAAAGCTCTACAAGGAACATTGGGTACATAAATGCAGGCCAGTGTTATGTCCATCTTCTGTATGGAGACTGATCTTATAAGATACCTTCCATCTTTATCTTTTTTTTTTTGCAATCTAATATAAAGGGAATATTCTTGTTGATCAATATGGTTACTCCCCTTTTTCAAGCAGTTGAGAAACACGAATATGTGTGGGCTTTGTCAAACAATGTACAGTAGGTTCTAGACAAAGTTTAAAATGTTTTTTTTTGAGCATCAGAATATCTACTTTATATTTTTTTTATGTAGTCTATGAAGTCAAATTTATGCTTATGGGGATTTTTAGGGCTTTTACGTTATGGTTTGGTACTTTCAGAGACATTGCATTTGGTGAAACAAACACGGACGATACCCACTCTACCTAGAGTGACTGGTAGTCAATGACGCAAGCAGGTGCACTAGGGAATGATACGTGATACGGAAAAAGAAAGTGATCTTGAAGATGCGAGTACTACAACAGAAAGGGGGATAAGAGACAGGAAAGACAGTATAATGTGCACTCAATGCTCACAATGTATAAATATGTGGGAAATGCTTTATCTGAATTGACATGACAATGCCTACTAAGGCAGCTCACGTGTGACTGTAGAGGTCCTCAACAAATATTAAAAGCCAGAAAAAATGTCCCAATGCAGTGACTATGAATATGTTGCCAGTATCATTTACCTGATGTGGGTTCCGCACCACTTTGTGGCTACACTGGCAATGTGATTACACTTGGGGTCAGTTCATACTATTATTGTAGATAACAGCACCACTCTTTGGTAATTTTCCCCTGGTGGGCAGCTTTTATTGGTCCCCTGCACTGAGAATCGGACTCTAGGGCCAGCGGAGACTTAGAGACTAGGGTACCTTCCCTGTCCAATTCACTTGGTCCCCTCCATTTGATCCCTCTTCCTCTCCCTATGCCTTGCATGTAGGGATATGTATCCAGGGACATTTAACTAATTGTCCGATACTCATTACACCGAACAACGCCGGACGTCCATGAGGTTTTGATATTTCAGCCATTGATGCTGCTGCCATTTGAGCCTAATACCTTTGGCTATAGTTGTGACTGTCATTCTTAATTTATGTCCCCATATTTTTAATGCATACCCATTAAAATGTTTTTTTAACATTTTCATAGTCACTGCATTGAGACATTTTTTCTGGCTTTAAATATTTGTTGTGTAACCTCTACGGTCACGCTTGGGCCACCTTAGTAGGCATTGTCACTTCAATTCAGATAAAGCATTTCTCACATATTTATACATTGCGAGCATTGAGAGCACGTTATAGGGCCTTTCCTGTCATTGCTCCCCCCTTCTGTTGGGGTACTCGCACCTTCAGGATCACTTTGTTTATCTGTATCACATTGCATTTAGTACCTTAGATTCTGTAATTAAGCCTCTTTCAACCTGAGTTGTGTATAATTTGCTTCTAGAGCAGCGGTGCGCAAAGTGGGGGGCGCGACCCCCAGGGGGGGCGGGAGATTGTGCTGGGGGGGCGCGGGCAGTTGCAGAGGCCCCGCGCTCTTCCCCCAGGCATTTAAATTAAATGCCGGGGGATCGCGTGAGGCCCCTGCAACTGTTTACTTACCGGGATTCAGCCGTCTGTGTTGCGTCGCCACCATGTGACCTGACGTCACACGCACACGCAGCGTCATCTGACGCGCCTGAAGGAAGGCAGGGGGGCGCAAGAGCCGGGGGCAGAGAGACAGGGGGGCGCAGCACAAAAAGTTTGCGCTCCCCTGTTCTAGAGTAACGTGCATAGCATTACCTGGTATTATTGTGCTCCCTCCACCCCAGGGCCATGATAGACATGCCCAGCTTTGGGCAGCAGACGAGTGCCAATTGGCACCTGCCGATTACCTCCAACTAATGGCTATCCTACAGCATCTCTCTCTCCTCCAGCCCTTGCTCCTGCAAAAGAGAATAATGGTCTGCCTCTATCATACTCCAAGCCACCAAATTCTCCCACCAGGGGTGGCACCACTTGTTACCTTCCTTTTCAGGAAGAAGTTGACCCCTGGCATAAAATCCCTATATCTGAGTCCCCTCCTTCACATGACTCCGCGGAGGTCAAGTTTCATAAAAAGCATAACTCCTCTATGATGTCAAACAACTTGGGAATCACCGGAGGAGGATACCGGTTCCTGAGAGTGATTTTATTCAGGTCCCTGTAGTCAATGCTGGGTCTCAAGGATACAGCTGTCTTCTGAACGAAAAAGAAACCTGCCCCTACAGGCAATGATGATTTGCAAATGAATCAATTTTCGAGGTTCTCCAGGATATATTCCTTCATGGTCTTCATTTAAGGTTCAGAGAGGGCCTAGAAGGGGAGGAATGGAGCCTTGGAGAAGGTCTATGCCACAATCACAAGGCTGATGCTGGCAACGTTCCTCAGCTTGTCTTTTGTCGAAGACGTCCTAAAATTCTAGATACATCTCAGGCAGACTATAGAGGTAACAGCATCGACAGAAACGTTGTTGTCCATCACCTACAGAGGCGGTAAGACTGCAGCTTGCCTGTGGTACGGGAGTTATTGCTCTGATGTGTTAACTGCTGAGAAGAATGTACAAAATGTGAGTGTACTTTCTACAGTTTTTAAGTTTTATAAAAGTTATTTGTGGTACAATCTACACTATGGTGTTTTGTATCTTTATCTTTTGAGATTACCTGCACTGAAAAACCTAACACACCAGGAAAAAAAGTGGCCACAGTTTGGATATGCGATTCTTTATTTGTAAACACTGTGAGTAGACATTTCAGAGGAGCCAAGATTTTATTTCATACACAAATATGTAAAACGTTATTGCACAATTTTTGTGTTTCTTTTTCTTCTCTTCTTCTTTGTTGCCTTCCAATGCTCCCCTTGGTCCTGAAGAGAAAACAATGGAGAGAATACATCAGTTAACTATATTTTTTGTCTGTATTTTCTGGTCTAAGGAGAGATTCTCCCCTAGTTGGACACTTTGCAGTTTTTGTACCATGTTGGCCTGTGGCCCAAAATCTAACTCTTTATATCCTACAGAAACAAATAGGTTTTATTGGGCCTTCCAAGCATTCAAGAGATTTACATAATAAATCTGTTTTTCCTTTCTTTTCCGCATCTTAAATGTGTCATAGTCTACAGGCCCTACTTTCCAGGTTATTTCAAAGAGGCCTTGCCATTTTGACAATAATTTAAATTCTGTAGTAGAAAGAAGGAGCAGTTCCCCCTCTCCTTGCTGAAATTATCCTACCAGGGCCCCTTTATTATAATGCCGCTCCTGTGCCTTTTGTTCTTCCTGTAGGTTTTCTTAAACCTGAATCTTATCCTGGGAGTACCCACATAGACCCACCCCCTCCCAACACTGCCCACAATTTTCAATTTGGCCCAGTATCTGAAGAGGAGATTACACAAGCGCTCCTCAAACTAAAACTAAGCAGGCAATGTGGACCTGACTTACTACAATCTAGGTTCCTATGACTTGGTGCTCCAGCCATTGCCAAACCAATTGCTTCCATAGTCAACTCTATCCTGTCTGCTGGCCATATCCCCAAGACCTGGAAAACTGCCAGAGTTGTCCCAATCTTCAAAAGTGGGGACAAAAACACTGTCTCAAACTACAGGCCAATCTCACTTCAGCCAATCCTATCTAAAGTCATGGAAAAATGTGTCCACTCCCAATTAAGCGATTACTATACCAAGACAAATTTCCCTAGCCTTTCCAATCTGGCTTTCGTCCCAAACACTCCACCGTAACTACCCTGCTAAAAGTTTGCAATGAAATCCAGTGTGGAATGGAATGGGGACAACTCACTGGTGCAGTAGTCCTAGATTTTGCAAAGGCTTTTGATACAGTTGATCATGTTATCGTGTTTAACAAACTCCAGAGCTCTGGAATAGGGAAACATGCTTTAAACTGGTTTCAGTCCTACCTATCAGGTAGATCCCAACATGTGTCCATCTCAGGCTCTAACTCCAACCCCCTGGATATCACCTGTGGTGTCCCACAAGGCTCTGTTCTGGGATCCCTACTCTTCTCAGTGTTCATTAATGATCTTCCCACAGCTTGTAAGGAAGCCTCAATACACATGTATGCTGATGACACAATCCTATATGCACACAGCCATAGCCTCTCTGACCTTCAACACATACTTCAATCTGACTTTTTGAGACTCGAAAACTGGATTTCCCAAAACAAACTGTTTTTAAACACTGACAAGACTGTAACAATGGTATTTGGGACCAAGATTAAATTTTTAAAGATTCCAGCGATTGAGCTCCTGATTAGAACCAACGCTAACACCACCCTAACCCCTGTCACTAGTTTTAAATACCTGGGCATATGGTTTGACTCCTACTTAACATTCAGAATGCACATTGATACCCTGACAACCAAGACCTATGCCAAACTAGGGGTACTTTACAGGAACAAATCCTCCCTAAGTCTCCAGTTCAGAAAGCGTATCGCACAGCAGATGCTAATGCCAATTATTGACTATGGAGACATAGTATATGGCTCGGCACCTCAAACCCACCTTAGCAAACTTGACACCTTCTACAATTCAATTTGTCATTTTGTTCTCCAATGCAACTACAACACACATCACTGCGAAATGCTCAAAGAACTAGATTGGTCATCACTAGAGTCTAGGCGCAAAGTTCACCTTTCCTGTCTTGCCTTTAAATTATTTATGGGCAAGCTACCCAGCTATCTGAACAAGCTCCTCAACCCTACCACATGCAGCACTTATCACCTGAGATCAGACTCCAAAAGTTCATGGTCCCAAGGCTCAACAAAGTATCCGGACGTTCCTCCTTCTCTTACCGTGCACCCCAAACTGGAACAACCTACCAGAGACTCTCACATCCACCACCAGTTTAAGTTCTTTCAAATCTAAGGCTGTCTCACATTTTAATCTGGTCTGTAACTGTTTCATAAGCCCTTAATAATATATTTTTTCTTTAACTGTGCATGCAATGTCTTGTATATAATGTATACCCTGTTCATTTATGTAACTGTATTTGTAACCATGTATTATTTGTCTTAACTCTGTGCCCAGGACATACTTGAAAACGAGAGGTAACTCTCTATGTATTACTTCCTGGTAAAATATTTTATAAATAAATAAATAAATAAATAATATGCAAATGCACCTAAACTATTTAACCTTTCTCTTAGGTTCAACACATATTGTACTAGATTAATAGCCCTTCGAATTTGCTCTTCCTCCATTTCCTTTATTAAATTCAGGACCCCTCTCGTTGTGTTCCATAGACTAATTAAAAAAGGTGGAAATCCTGTGGAAGACTGGGGAACTTCCAGGATAGCAAAGAGAAGTGGTGGCAGTTCACCCCAATGCCGTAAATCAGTGGAGGTAAACTGCTTTACATTTTCTCAAGGATTTTATTGAAGTGCTCATACTGACATCAACTTTAACAGGCCACAGACCTCCTTCATGAGTCTGGACATTAAATGTGTCCCTTGATCTGTTAGAATTTCTGTAGGGAACCCAACCAATGAAAATAATGTGATTAGTTCTGTAGCTATAACCATAGCAGAGGTTGTTCTCAAAGGAATAGCCTATGATGAGTATATACTGATAACCTGCAGATCTTTTCTCCAGGAGACCAACTATGTCAACACCTATCCTTTCAAAAGGATTCCAACTGTTTGAATCGGTACCTAAGGAGGCTTTATTTTTCAATTTGGGGCAATTACATGGCACTCTGGTCACGATGCACAGAAAATTGCTACCTGTTTATAAATCCCAGACCAGAAGAACCACGCCAGCAGGTGCGCTAAGTTTTTCTCCCTAACCAGACGACCTGAACATGGGAGAGAATGGGCGTAACACCTCTTTCTTCCAGCGCACACAGACAATTGCATTACAGCACTGACTAACACAGATTTCTATAAATTAATGCTTATTTGTATCGCTAGCATTATTTAACGCAGAGTTATTGCTTTTTTTTTGGTGTACGCAAATACGACTGAATAGCGCAATATTCATTTTTATGGCCATACGTGATAATGATATGCTAAAAAGACATTTGTCATAACATTGCATATTAACTAAAGTCCAGTATGGTCAATGCGGGGACTCAACATTATGTTAGTTAAGTCATACAGTACCTACGTGTAAACTTGGCATTACTCACATCCAGATCCCGAAATCTGACTTTTTTAGTGGTGGTGGTGAAAGAGCAGAAGGAAGGGTTTTGGAGATATGAGTCAATGGGCACTAAAATAGTAGAGTCCCCTTCTCCTCTTACACCATCACCACCACCCCCGAAAAAGTCCCTTTCGGGGCCTGGAAAAGAGTAGGACATACGTAAGGTCATGTTATCAGAAGCAAGCGCACTGTTGCGCTACAGTAACATGATGTTAGGCCTAAACAAATTAGGTATACAATGACCTTTGTTTTTGCACTTAGTTAGCTTTGTGAATACATGTTAACCTCAACCTACCTTTACAGAGTTTAGTGTATCTGGCCCTAGAATATGTTTTGCATTTTTTGTCTCATAGTATACTAACATATCACCAGATGTGACCTCCTCATTCATTTCATTATTGCACCAAAGTATATGTGTAACATATTTGCATGGACATTTTAAAACTTTTCATATCTCTTTATGACATGCCAGCAAACTAGAGTCTCTCACCAAAATTGTGAATTGTTGTTTATCATAGAGGAAAATGATCAAATAGTTTATCCTCTTCACGTTATACTTAAGTTATTGATTTATTTACCAATGGTTTTGAGTGAAAAATATAGAGGTGTAAGTTCTGAGGAAATGGCTATTGTGTCCTGGAATATCACGTATGTACCTGCTCTGGTGATGTATTAAATACAGAGTAAGTTTGTCTTACAAACCTAATTCCTGTGTGCTTCCTCCATTACAAATATTTGCCAATGTTTTTGAGCATGAGAGATTCAAAACAAGTTGCACTACTATTTTTTAAGGATCTTCCACATAGCTTAAAAGAATGATCTTAACATAAATTGCTTATAAACCAAAATAATTTATTTCTGATTCTGCATGAGACACCGGAGAGTTTAAAAAAAAAAGTTTTTAAATTAAAGCTCTGTATGATTTAACATATTTATGCTATAATATATCATTTATTCATATGTGATTAATGATCAGACTATATTTGCAGCCGTGATAAACCTGACACAATAAATATGCTTGTGTATTCATGTGCACCCAAAGTTCAGTAATGGTTAAAAAAAAAAAGGATTCTGAAAAATCAAAAAAAAACTTTCAAACAAAGAGGTGACAAATACAACAGAGCAGATAAAAGATATTTAAACAAGAACAAGTTGTAAAAGGCGGCCAAGTGGTATTTCCATAATAAGCTTATCTGAACAATCTTTCCCAGAGCCCGGGTAAGTTGTTGCACAGGGTGTGGATTTGGCAAAAGGAAAGAACCAGGCCGCACAAAGAATTTCTGTTGAGTTAATGAATTGCACTGAAGTGGTTGACTTTCATTTCTCTGGTTTGGATCTCTGCCACCTTTACTCTAATGTCAGGTTTTGTTTAATTGGCAAATGCTCCTTTTCAGCTGATCATGTCTTAACCAGGCTGTTCAATTTTAATTATGTGTTTGGGGCATTATTGAGGATAATAGAGATTTTTATTTTTGAACTTTCTTTTTTTAAATACATACTGTACACTCTTAATTAAACATCTATCAATGTTTTTTTGATAATATAATAATAATAATAATAATAATATGAACATCATTTAATGTTGTATTTCCCAGGGCAGAGTTCTACAAAAAGAGTGTCATTGAGCACAGCTACAAATATTTTTTTTAAATCATCTTCTTTCTGGATATCAGGTGTGTTACTACTTATTGTGTCTTCATATAATGTTATATTCATATGCATACATTTTTGCATTCTTAAAATTAACGCCATAAATTTTGCTTGGTTGTATAACTTTTGGAGCCAATCCATGTAGGCTTATTCCATGCTGTATGTGCTGCAGGAGCGTAGGCATTTTTTTTTTGCTGGCGGTGCTGTACATATGAAATCAGTAACATACATATATTACCATAATGTCAAAATAAATAACCAGTGGGGTGGGGGACCCGGCATACCACAAATATGTGGTTCCATCCCCATGCGTGCAATAGTTTATTTATTTATGCTCTTGAATACTAAAGAGTCACCAGGGAAGATAGTCCAGTGTGATAATGCGATAGCACAGTATCAAGGCTATTGCCATTTATAGAAGGCCCATAGTATCTTTACAGTCTACCAGTTACCACATGCTTTGCGGTATGATCCTTCTATAATTTTCTTAGGCAAATTAGACATTTTTGGTGTTGTGAGGTACAGTCTTATTCTTCAAAAGTGTGCAAAATATATGTTTGTTTTTTTATATTTCTGGCCTCTATGCCCCGGGCAATAATCTGACATGTGGCAAGCAATAATGTTTCTTCTTTTGTTTCACATGGCTAAGGCTTCAGAAGATAACTGTGTATCCAGAAGACTTGATTAAATGATCATACTAGGCTCAAATCATTAAGAGGGGGATGGACCTATAGCGCATAGGAGAGATAAAAAAAAAGAAACAGATCATAGTGCACTCTGTATATAGCACAATCAAAAACCTGCTTAAAGAATCTCACCCATGTTCCCCTCCCCTCCTCCCCCCCCCGGTCGCAGACTGGACCTCTAGGGTGTAGAGGGCTGGCTACATGTATGTTGGTGGTGCATACCTGTGAGGAACAGGAGGGCCTGAGTCTCCCGCGTTGGTATTGGGGATAACAGGGACAGGCTTCTGGGGTATATGCCTTCATCTTTAGTGGTGGTGGTGCAGCGCCTCCATCTCTGGCGAAAACCTAGGGAATAGGCTGGAATCCTCCCAGAGAAGCCCTGGTCCCAGAGCGAGAGATTCCAATCTCACACATAGTCTTTTAAATATAAAACAGCAATGTCTCTTTATTGTCCTTACAACAGCACACAGCAGCAGTTCATGCACAGCAGCAGTTCATATGCAGTGTACAGGATGTCGACCTCCTCTCCTTTTCCTCCAAGCTGTATCCCTGCAGGATGGGCTGTATGGGGTTCCAATATCCCCCCGACACTCACCCCTAGGGTATACCCTCTGGGTGAGGCAAGATTCCCCCCTCCCCTTGAGTAGGGTGAGTGGCATTGGTCCACTTAGTTTTATCAGCTCTAAACAGGCTGGTCTTCTGCCTCCTCTCCAATCACAAGCGTCACTCTAACCATGGCCTCTCCGATCAGACACAGCAGCCCTCTCTGCTCCCAGGACAGAACTACTTGTCACTTACAGGAACAGGCAGAACTAACTTTAGATAGCCCCACCCCTCATGATGTCAGCAGGACCTCCCCTCTGTCTCAGGCCTGCATACAGAGTCAGGGGGCTGCCTCTATCACTCAAGGCAGGGCTTGAAGCAGGGAAAACCCCATGATAACTACTGGCGGCCTGCCCTTAACAGAGCTTACACCTGTAGGAGAAAGATATATAGCCCCCATTTCTTACCGGGGCTACACTCTCCCTCAGGTGGAATCCAATGGTCTCCACTTGGACCTAACTTTAGCAGCACCACCCTGCGGTGAACAAACCTGGGAAACAAACACATTGCAGGTTAGGATATTCATTGAACCAATCACCAGATAGTATTATAACAACAGTACGGTTACTCCCAACGGGGAGAACCACTAATAATAATGTTTTGGGTCAGGCTTCCGTACCTTCCTCCCATTGTGGTCAGTTATAGTAATGTAGTAGGGCTGTACCGACCCAGACTCCGGCCGGTATATCACACTGTGCATGTAAATGCACCGCCCCACACTCCAGGCCCGGACCACCTCACTGATTCGGTCCTCATTGTGGTAACCCGCCTTACCAAACTTCGTTCTCAAGTACTCTTGCACAGCCTCCCTGAGCCAACTATCTCTGTGCTCCTCTATTTCCCTCATTATGGGTTCAGGTACATAAGGGTACTCGTACCCGTGGGACTGCCTATACCTGAATACTATGGCTCTGTCTGCTCTGCTCAATTTGGGCAGCTTCTTATGACCCGCCCTGCTTGGCAGTACCCAAAACTCTGGTTCTGCAGGAGCAATATCATCGTATAATATACTAGGCCCCTTAGGCAGAAGGAGTTTTTGCTCTATTTCCTGGTATCTATGCTCTAACTCATCCACCACCTCCTGGGGAGTATAGGCACCTACCGCCCACCAATGGTCGACTATGTTGCTCCTAATTAACAGGAACCTGGTGCGGTCCATACCTTTGTGGTACCCAGTGAACAGGGGTGCCCACCACTTGTCACGGTGCTCATACTCTGACATGGGGCTAGAAGTACCTGTCTCGGACTCGGCTTGTGATGAGACACCGGACGTGACCGCCTCTGTAGAGTGCGAGCAACTGCGTCAACCTTTTGCGTTAATGTAGATGGTTGGGTTCATCTTGTGGACCACTTTGCTTACAGGCCCTGCCTCTACAGTAGTGTGGGACCATCGGGCCCTCCCTCTAAACACAGGAGAAAATGACATTGGATTAGGCACACGTATTACAGTATCATACAGTACTTCCCCAACAGATCCCTCGTCATTCAGTTCCCAATCCCTCAAATCCTTGGAGTACTTGGGGTTCTTACTTAACTTATCCCCGCTAGGTCCCAGTGTCATGAATCGTGACTGGGCAGGGGCAGTGGCCGGGGCAAGGGCGCTAGGGGTTGGGGCAATGTCCGAATCAATGTCCAGCAAGCGGGTAATGCCGCAACCACTGGTCACTTTCTTGCTTGCCCTCTCCGGCGTGCTTCGCGCTCCTCTGCGAATGCCGTGGCGGTCAAGGTTGGCAAGTGCAGCCGCCATGGCGGCTCCTCGGGCCGCAAAGATGGCCGCCGGCCCTCCGTGCCAGCCGGAACTGGAAGTGTCGTCATCGTTGCCGCCCGCGGAATCTCCATCCGCTCCGTGGTCACGCACCGGAAGTGCGTCGAATACCGGAAGGGGCGGTGGTGGATCATCCAGTCCGTGGATGGGTAAGTAGGCCACAAGCCTCTCCTCCTCGCCTTCTGCAGGATCCTTCTTCGCCTGGCAGGAGTAAGGGGGTGGTGGAGTCTCCTTACCGCTCCGCTGCCGTTTGATGACATCTGGTTCCTCCCTCCGGAGCCGTCTCGGATCCCGTCTTCGCCGCACTGGGAGTCACCACAGCCGTGGGACTTCTACGGGCTTCAGCCCGCACCAGCGCTCGCCGTCAGTGGGTGTCTGGACTCGTCTGCTCCCTCACTCCGGTAAGTTGACCGCCATTTTTCTTACAGCTGGGGTGGTTCGCCGGTAGGCGCATCGTCACCGATGAAACGGCATCTTCTTCCTCCGAAGACGACTTGGTCGGCTCCCCCGCAAGGGAGTCACCTGGGTCTTTTTCGGCCCCGCCAGTGGGTAGTGGTACGAAACGGGCCCGCTCCGGTACCTCCACTGCGGTCGCGCTCTTCTCCGCCGGAGTTTCTCTCGGCTCGGTAGTTGGCTGGGCCTTGGTTCCCACCTAAGCAGGGGTGCAGGGAACTAGGGCAGCCTCATCTGTTGTCTCCGCCACCTTCGTTAGTGTTCCCGGAGAGGCACCCCGAGGGGCTTTAACATGGGCCATGGTTTGTTAGGCCATAAGTAGTACGTGCCACATTGAGGGCATCATGCTTTGGTGCTTGCGGCCGTTCCGGGTGTCCGGCAGTGGACGCACAGGCACCGGAGGTACTCTCGGCCCTCGATCTCCACCACCAGGAAGCCTCCTGGAAGTTGGAAGATTGTTGTGATCAGTTCTGACATGATTTGCTCAGGGTTGGAACAGTTCAATGTTTCAGCTCCTCTCTCTGTGAATGTCAGACAGAAGTGAAGTTCCTCGCTCTCACTTCCTGCCCCTCCCTTCGCTGGGGAGGACGCTTCTGATTGGCTCTCCTTGTGTCCCCTCCCTCTGGTGGAAACAAGAGGAGGGGCACTCCTTCTTTCAATGTGACGTGGCCTTGTCTGTTGGCCAGTCACAACACCCGTGGGTGGGCTTTCGACTTTCGCGTGCTCCGCTCCTTTTGCAGAGGGTCTGGGTTTGGCGCCAAACCCCTGCACATCTCCCTCCACATTTCTCTGACAGTCTCTTTGCACGCTTCACGTGCGCGATCCAGGATTGGCGGGAGTCGCCATTTTAGTTCGGCTGCTAACTGCTGGGCCGTGGATGGCACTGCGGTCGCCATTTTTAACTCTTTCATGCTCTGCGGAGCACATGTAGGGGCGGCCGCCATCTTTGATGAGCCCTCCAAATGTATAATTGCACTATTCTCAGTGTCTAGTGTATGGCTCGTTCCTAGACACTGACTGCTCTCATACTGCTCACTAAACGCTCTCTGCTTCCTTTCTGACTGTTTGCCCACTGATATGATGTAGCATACCCCAGGCTAGGCAGAACTCTCTCTCTGTGCACCGCACTCGTTGACGGTTCCTGCAAGTACTCTGTGGTGTGTTTTATGTGGGTGCTGGCTAGTGTACCGGGCATCTCCCTAAGTACGGGCGTCTCCTACTTTTGGCCACTCATAGTGCGGGCCCTGGGCCATGGTCCCTGGACAAGTTAACAGGCTAACCCCCCCAGTTGCCTCACACTATCTGCCTCAAGGGACTAGGACAGCTATAGCCTCACACCCATCTTACATCACCCTCTTAGGGCACCCAGGGCGTACTGTGCGGGAATCCACGCTCCCCTGACTACCCTTGGTATTACATGCCCTACTCTCTCCAGTACTTGCACGGAAGGTGCACGTCACTCTTCCCGCTCTGCCTTGCTGAAAGCCTGTCCTGTTCTGGATCTCAGCAGCTCGCCTCCAAATGTAACCCATGTCCCCCCCCCTCCCCCCCTGGTCGCAGACTGGACCTATAGGGTGTAGTGAGGGTTGGCTACATGTATGTTGGTGGTGCATACCTGTGAGGAACAGGAGGGCCTGAGTCTCCCGCGTTGGTATTGGGGATAACAGGGACAGGCTTCTGGGGTATATGCCTTCATCTTTAGTGGTGGTGGCGCAGCGCCTCCATCTCTGGCCAAAACCTAGGGAATAGGCTGGAATCCTCCCAGAGAAGCCCTGGTCCCAGTTCGAGAGATTCCAATCTCACACAGTCTTTTTTATATAAAACAGCAATGTCTCTTTATTGTCCTTACAACAGCACACAGCAGCAGTTCATGCATAGCAGCAGTTCATATGCAGTGTACAGGATGTCGACCTCCTCTTCTTTTCCTCCAAGCTGTATCCCTGCAGGATGGGCTGTATGGGGTTCCAATATCCCCCCGACACTCACCCCTAGGGTATACCCTCTGGGTGAGGCAAGATTCCCCCCTCACCCCTTGAGTAGGGTGAGGGGCATTGGTCCACTTAGTTTTATCAGCTCTAAACAGGCTGGTCTTCTGCCTCCTCTCCAATCACAGGTGTCACTCTAACCATGGCCTCTCCGATCAGACACACCAGCCCTCTCTGCTCCCAGGACAGAACTACTTGTCACTTACAGGAACAGGCAGAACTAACTTTAGACAGCCCCACCCCTCATGATGTCAGCAGGACCTCCCCTCTGTCTCAGGCCTGCATACAGAGTCAGGGGCCTGCCTCTATCACTCAAGGCAGGGCTTGAAGCGGGGAAAAACCCATGATAACTACTGGCAGCCTGCCCTTAACAGGGCTTACACCAGTAGGATAAAGATATATAGCCCCCATTTCTTACCGGGGCTAACAGATGGAAATTAGCAGAGAATTTGGTCTTAGCTGTTTCTGTGTTATTCAGGAAAATCCACTTTATCCAAATCAGCTGGGCTCCCTTCACAATCCAACTGCTGGGCTCACCAGCATTCTGAAGCTTATCCCAATAGGCAGTTCAAAGAAACGTCCCGCGCCCTGTGTCCTTCTCCGCCGTCGGTTCCGTGCTCTCAGATTACTTCCGCATCACGTGGGGCCTGCCCTTGCGTCTCGTGCGATTTCGGTATGGTAATCACGATCTGTCACTTCTATGACTGCAGACTCTCTGGGAAACGATCCTCATCAGCTCCACATTCACCTTCACCGGACTAGTTTTGCCAAGAACTGGCTTCCTCAGGGGCATGCCCTCAAGTTCCTTTAGTATTATCAGGTGTGTGGAACCCTTGGAGGTAACATAGCACCCCGAAAACAACAAGAGACTGGAATAAGTTAAATTGAAAGAGTTTAATGGACACATCAAGGTAGTAACACAAAAGGCAAAATAAAAAGGTGTCTGGTAAGTCAGCAGAGCTACTGTACATGCAAAAGCAATGGTAGCCAGAGAAAGATAAAAGAGCAGAGGGTAAAGAGTGTAAGGGGAAACACAAGACAAAACAAACGTGTATCTGCAAAGTCTGCAGCGCTAGATGCAAGTATTGGTAGCTAGGGAAATATAAAAGGGCAGGGAGCCCTTTTGGCAAGACTGCTACTCTTGTTCAAAAAGTAAACAAGCAAGAACTTGCAGCCTCGGTATGGTTTCTATATTCTAAACTAAGATGGCCGCTAGCCTCATGGGAGATTCAAGTTCCTACCAGCCTTGGGCCCAAACTTGACTCTTCTGTGCGTGCCGCAGATTTACGGGGAGTATTGCGGGAGGGAATCCTGACAGGTACACAACACAGATTTATATTGTACAGATGACACTCAACAATAAATGGGTAGATGTAAATTTAAATTCGGTGGTAATGTGGGATGGGTAGTAACATTATATGTAACTTGTGGTTACTAGTAGAGATGGGCTAACCGGTCCAAATACGTTTCCCGGAATTTCATGTTTTTTTTTTTTAGACCAAATCCGTCCCTTCAACCAAAATCCATCCGCGGATTGTATAATAAAAATCTGAGTGACTTTATCCGAATCCGCCATTGGAACAATCTGGGTGAATTTTTAAGAATCTGCACTCAAATTCCATATTGAATCTGAAATCAGTACCGCAGATTGTTAAAAATCTGCATTCAGGTGGTTAAAAATCTGCTCTCTCTCTTGTGCCCCACCCCCCTCGGATTTAATCTGAGTGCGGATATTTAACATTCCGACAGCGGATTTTTAATTCGCAATGTGGAGACTGATTTTTGAGACTGATTCACAGAAATTCGCGGACCAAAGGAACCGGCCGAGCCACGATGGATCCAAATCGCAAAAAAAATAATTCACCCATCTCTAGCCACAAGCACAGGACACATCTGCATGCTAATTGTATACCAAGTGATGCATAAAATTCAAACAATACAATTGCATATAAATGAACAAGAAAAATAACATATCATTGGTAACCATTATTGTGAATGAGGTTTGAATAGTACGGATGTGCAAAACTATTTCTGAAGTACAAGAATCTGGTGAAATTTGAAGGATGGGGTTCGTGAGACATAACATGAAAACAACTAGTTTCAGAAAACATTTTAACTAATGATTAGAAGTCAACATGTAAGATTACCTAACATGTTAGGCCGCGCTTATTGTGCTGCGATAGTGACGCAACCGATGACGTCACCGTCGCCACCGGCGAAAGTTGTAATTGTGCTTTTATTGTGCAGATAGAAAAAAGCAGGCACCAGCAACACAGGATCAACAAGAGAATAAGGAATTCAAATGAGAGCTAGTTCCCATAAAAAGGTAGTTTAATGGATTCTACAAGAAAAAATACGCGTTGGTGGGGGCTCTGTACCCCATAATGCTGTTATATTTTTTCTTGTAGAATCCATTAAACTACCTTTTTATGGGAACTAGCTCTCATTTGAATTCCTTATTCTCTTGTTGATCCTGTGTTGCTGGTGCCTGCTTTTTTCTATCTGCACATTTTAGGACCATTGAAAAAACGGATGCACACCCCCCATCAGTGGAGGTAGACACACCTACAGTGATGACAAGGATGACAAGCCTACTCTGAGTGAGTTATCATTTTATTATCTGGACATTCTCCTTTCCGATGTCATATGTTGATCACATTAGTGTGAGGTCCCTTACTACAGTGCTTGTGGGGATCCTAGTCCACTAGTCGGTTATATATTGGAGATATCTGGAGCTGTTATCTGCATTGTCTGGGGTATATCCCATTTCCTCCATTGGGGGGTAAAACACCAGGATTCTTCAATCAAGTTATGTGATTTTTTGTTATAGGCTTTCGTTTAGAGCACCACACATATTGCTTTTTTAATTGTGCTTTAGCGACAAGGCCAGTGACGTCACTAAAAGGGACGGGCCGCGCAATTTGATTGGTTTAGAGATAGTCACATGTGGCGACTGTCTCTAAAAAATCAAATTTACCCGTTTTCCAAATTTGTAGACGTTCTGTCGCCGTCGCGCTTACTATAAGCGCTTGCGACGGAGTCAATTAATTTGTTTTGGAGTGACGTCGCATCGCACTATAAGCGCAGCCTTACAACAGCCATTTATTGCATTTTTGCAAAATCGTGTACAAACATTAGTATCATTTTGCCGTCTTTTGGCAACAACATTGTGCCTACGTCTATTTTTGATGAACACTTATGAAAATGTCGTAAACAAACTTGAAATTTAAAACAACACAATGTTGCAATAAAATTTTAAGACATCTGTAGTGAAAAGGTGAATCTGCTTCCTATGACTAACAAAACATTCAATAGATATCAATGAGCACATACTGTACAACTAGTGTGTCACGGCATGTTAAGGAGGCCTATAATGCACTGCTTCATAGCTTAGGCATCTCATAGTTTAACAGCATATTAAGAAGATCTTAAATATATCTTAAATGTGGTGTGAATTTGCAAGAAATGTTAATATATTAATGTGTTCCTTTGGTACTTAATTAAAAATGCTTTGAGCTATGATTCTTGGATATGAGCCATGTTTCACAAAAAAAATGTAGTTTATGTAAATAAAATGATCAAGAATATAATGTTTTGAAATTTCAAATCACCTGCATTTTACAGGGTTATTCCATTCCCACCATATCTGACTTTGTTCCAGCCTGCTGTTTTTAAAATGCTAGATGTTATAGTTTTCTTTTTTTTTCCCTTCAACTTCAAAAGAATTTCACATAAGGTTTATATTTCTGTGAACACACAGCCATTCAGTGGTTCATATTAAATCTGCTTCCTGCAGGCGTTCACGTTTGAATTTGGATCCATAAATTGTGGTATGACTTATTTGAATGGCACTTTGAATTTTTCAAAATATAGTCAACTTAACAGATGCTATGTTTTTTTGTAAACATAGTCCGCTAACTTAGCATTTTTATTTTATTTTATGCTTCATACAACAAAGGGATTTATTTACAATAACAGCATTAAAATACACGGAGACAATACACTGAGTAAAATAGGTTAGATAAATTAATTACCAATCAAAAATACGCATGAAAGAATTTAATAATATACTGTGACAAGGTAGTTTAAAGATCTAGTGGATATATTGGTAGCATTATTTAGATCGTGACTCCATACCAATTCTTCGTATATTCAATTTTAGTTTATAGAGCTTTGGAAATTAAGCAGATCCCTTCATTGTGTGTAAACCAAGCATCTAATGAAGAAGTCTGCGAGGCTTTCCACGCTAACGCTGGGTTACTGCATCATAATCTACAACACATCCATAATATACTGTAACAAGAGACCTATTCACTAAAGGGTGGTTTTATTCCTTGTGGTGCCGTAGCATGCCGCTTACTATAATATTTCCCTATTGAAGGCTACAAATCACAGCAAGACCTTGTTCTGCAATCTTCTGATACCTGTACGTTTCCAGATGTAAGCCTATGAATTTGAAATATTATTACATGTTGTCAAAGACGTACCTTTGTGCTGTAATTAATGGTAAACCCAAGGTTCCAGTTATGATCCAGAGAACCACAATAAGATAAATAGGTTGTCTATGAAAAAGCACGGTAATTAGGCAAGGGAAAATATGAAAAAGAACAACATTTAAAAATGGAAGTACATAGTCCCCAAATGTACTGGCACGTTTACGAAGGGTTTCCTAATCCAAATACATTAATATACTGTACAATCCTCCACAGGGTCTTCAGTAGCCGCTATGTAATTCCCTAGAGATGGGAAAAGGATTTGTGTCGAGATTCGCATTTGCCGCTAATCAGCCAGTTCCTTTCAGTCGCGGATATTCACAGCTCAGTCTCAAGAAGACACGTTTGCTTTTCTTTTTTTTCTATCTCTGGACATACGAATTTGAACCCGAATCTCCACTTGCTGTTCTACCTCCAATGCTAACTGTGCCTTAATAAACAAATCCCTCCTCAGTCTCACAAGAGGGGTCCCAGAGGAGCTCTTCCTGCCCCTACCATCATTCTACCTGCAGTGGACAGCACAGGACTTTCACAGCGCAAGGGACTCTCCGTAGTTCATGAATAAAAGTTAAATACATACATAGTGCAAACGTGCTAATAGCAAAGATTCAAAAGAGAAAAAACTCTCAAATGCCCTCTCACGAGCTGATAGATGGTTTCAGGCATTTACAGATACATCTGATTAGAAACTTGGTGTAATGTAGTGGAATTCGGCTGGACCTCCCAAAAATATAAGAGAGAAGAGAACGAGCATACAGTAGTACAGATCAATTTTATAGTGCCTGTCTGGTTGTCACCTCCTGTGTCTGCCTTTGTCCCTATTCACTAAAGTCTCTAACCTACCTACCCACACACTAACCCAGCCAGCAGCCCACATCCTGCTCCCTTCAATAACAATCACAATATGAACAATAACAGTAAGGGCTTAGTACATATGTGCGCAGAGTTGAATTTAGGTAAAATTCTCTATCCAATTTTCTATAAAAATCGATCAGGGATTTTATCAAATTCATGCAAAGAGGAAATTATGGTGGTTTCATGAGCATTCACCCAAATTTGTTAGTGGCCAAGCCAACTGGATATTCATCTGTGGATTAAAATTGGGTAAAAAATAGACTCATACTACTTCAACGCATTACTGGGAAGCAGGAATTCTGTTGACTTCAGTTGCAAACAAAAACTAATGAAAACATATATATATCAATCCAATAAAAAATAGACCAAACCACTAAGGTAATGAGCATAAATTAAAACTCTTATTGTGTTACAGAAAATACAGAATCTTTGTTGCAACTCAATGCATTTTCATCCACGGTGGGGCTTTCGCAATCATAACCACAGATTGAGAGTTTAATGTACTGTACCTATCATCTCAATCACCGGCTCACCTTACAAGACACAAAGTGATCAATTGTGATTGAAAAACTCTCAGAAAACATACATATACATATTAAAAATGTTAAAAAGTTATACTTGGTATTATGGGAAAAGACAGGAAAAAGAATTACTGGGTTCAAAACCAAATAAAAGTCTGTGACACTATCACAAAGGCGAAGACAATAAAATTGCAGGGGGGCGGACATGTAGCAAGAAGAAATGACCATCATCGGACAAGGATGGTACTCTGCTGGATTCCAAGGGAAATTAAAAGACTAAAGACGATAACCTAAAATAAGATGGGAGGATAAAATCTGAATATTTGATGCAGCAACAAAAAGAAAAGAGGCTTGCAACTGATGTACCTGGAAGACCATTAGTGATGCCTTCATCCAGCAGTGGATCGGCAAGGGCTGAAGATGAGGATAATGATGACATATACAAAGGAATCTACATTCACTAGAAATGCAGAACTAGGTGCAGAATACAAAACAAATATAAATATATGGAAAGAGGGAAAAAATGCAGTTACTGCCTGACGGGAACTATTGCTAAGCCTTCTGTCTACAAGCACTCTTAACTCCTTCTCCATCAAGGATTGACCTAATTTTGACCCATTTCATTTTGGTTGCGATCGAATTCCCTTTTTACATATAGGCACCACGTCTGCTTTATACTAATCTTGTAGTACTGAGCCTGTGGAAATAGAGTCCTTGAATATTAAATGTAATGGTTTGGCTATTACTGAACTTAGCTCCATAAGAACCCTTTGGTGCATGCCATCCGGGTCAGGTGCCTTATTTACTTAAATTTTATCAAGTTAGCAATGCACATCTTAATCAGTTAACCACTTGTTCATTAAAATAGAGGTAGTGACATCCTCCTGTTGCAATAGTAAATACAGAGTCATATCATTTATTTATTACCTCTGCTTTATTACCTCTGCTTTATCTCCCATAATTTGCCTGCCCATCTCACACTGAAAGGGTTCTGTATTCCCTTTTCTAATCTTTTTGTTGTTAAGATACGTTTAAGGTTGATCTTACTTTCTATTGCAATACTTTTTTCATTTTCAATTTAATTGACATTTTGCAACTTGTGTTACATCCCTTATAATGCTAATATGATGCCTCCATTCATTCTGACTTAAAAAATCTAAGCCTGTCTCTTCCTTTCAATTTCCTCCCCTACCTGTTATTTAGCCACATTGATTTAGACTTGATCCTTTTATATTTATTACACAGGAGTATACACTAGTAAGTGTCCTTATCTAACAATGTGTTAAAGACTGCCCATTTATTGTCCAAAATTTTTCCTGCAAAAACGTCATCCCAATTTATTTCTTGCATATTATTCCTGTTTATTTAAATCTGCCTATCTAAAATGTTAAGTCTTTGTTGAACTCGTATAATAATATGGGTATTGAACATTTATATCAAATGAGACCATGTTATGATCACAGTTTCCTAAATGTTCCCTGCCTTGAATATTTGTTATTACTTCTACATAGTTTGATATTACTGTTATAATAACTATATAATTGTTGTAGGCACACTTTGCAATGGGTAACAACTTGATCCATTCATCTAAGGCTGCGGTCCCAGTGACTGCCACAGCGCACGCCTCGGCGTGCACTCTGCGCACAAACACCGGCCCCCCAGTCACTCAGGGCCGAGTACATGCGTCGGCGCACATTCAGCAGCCGCGCTGTACTGCAAGATTCCACACACTCAAAAAAATTGTGTGTGGAACTTGCGACGGAGCCGTGGCCACGCCCCCGCCGGCAGTTCAGCCATTGAGGGCGAACCAGCTGCGTGAGTTCATGGCCACGCCCACACAAAAACCCGAACACGCCCCCTCCTGTCGCAACCTCTCCCTCTCTCCTGAGACCGCAGATCGCGGTTAGCGCTGTGCACGCGCCGCCCCCCCTGGCGGGCGCGCGTGTCACAGTGATGACTGGGACCGCAGCCTTAGAGGTAACTGATTAAACAGTGCAGGCACTGGTCACACGTCTGATTCATTCTCTCTGTTTGGCCATTGGACGTGGGTGAAAAGTACAGGACAAATTCAAGCTGATCCCAGGGTAAATATTGGAAAATTGGGTTATGATCCCAGACTCTGATGCTCAAGACGTGAGGATTCTATAGATAATACATATAATAATCTGTGAGAAGACAGGTACGGTCAGGCTGACATCATTCATTCTAAATCCTCGGTCTCTAATGTATATGTGGACATGCAAGCAGAAAGGAGGTGAATTTGGCAGAATGAGGGAGAGGAAATGTCGGCCGCTAACCATAGGAAAGTACTTAACACAGTCCAGCCCCCAAAACAGCAACCCCCGCTAAACCCAGTGTCACACTGATTCCGGGACCCTGGGCACTTCGTGAGTACTCACTTAGAAGCTGCTGTCAGGGAAGTAGCAGCCATGGATACATCTATAGAAGTAGCGTGCACCAGCCAAGGTAAGTGGAAATAGAGAAAATGCTTCAGGGCGGTGCACTGCTAACCAAAAAGCGATCCAATTGCAATTGTTGAAAAATGCATTATTTAATTATCAAAAACAGGTACAAACATTGCAGAAGCGCACTAAGATGTGGTTCATTCTGATAGGAATTTTGTCAAAGAGTATCTCTTTATCTATCTTGATAAAGTGCTCCGGCATGAAACGCGTAGGTGCGTTTATCTAGTCCGGGGGCGTGTCAGGGGAGGGGGGGGCTGTGACGTCACGGAGCTGGTTCGAACTCATTGGGACCTCATTGTGACCGGCCCTACGCTCCCGTGAGCGCGAAAATCTATCTTTTGAAAAAGACCTACGCTTCCGCACGCTTGCGGAAGCGTGCGTGAGCCCCTGCTAAAGCCGCTTTCATTGCGGCTGCAGGGGCTCACTGAGAAGCGGCAGCGTGCCTCAGCACGGACGCAGCCTTAGATTAGGGAGGAAGTGTTCAAATTATGAGTTGAGCTAAGACCCTCCTGGGGGGGCCAGAGTCAGTTCAAGATCCTCTCGGCTGGGAGTGAGACGTGCCTTCAGCCCCTCCTGGGGCTGAGTGAGCTCAAGATCTGTGCAGAGCAAAAGGTCTCAATATTACCTGCTGTCCAACACCATCCAGGGGTCTGGGACTCATTCTCCACTATGATGCAAACGCTGTGATATCACCTGCAGTGGCTGCACCAATAAAGACCCTTTTTATATACTCCTGCCTAAGTAACAGTCTATTGGGCTGCCTCCGTGATCATTTACATATTGTTTAAGATAACAACAAATGTTCCATTGAGCTACTGTTTTGTTTCTTTCTCGCTACTGGTCATTATTGTTTGTAATTTGTTTGGCATGTACCATTATACTTGATAACATTTGTGGTGTCAATTCATTATAATGCTCTATAATTCATACTGAGTCAAATTGTATCTCTTTTTCCAGACAGTATCCCCTCGGGGCACAGCATGGGGTTCTCTTTAGCCGTCTCGTTTGTTAATCTGTAAACTTCTAATGATGTGTGATATCATGTTTATCCATGCTACAGTTGTGACACAATTACAGTTTTGACCTTTGACATCCCGTCTTGTCTGCTACATCATCAGATATATTTCTGATATTTGTATATAATATCTATTTATAAGTGCTCTTCAATTGATGTTGGGGTCACATTGATCCTCCTTTTTCTTTATAAACAGATGCCTCCAGTATTCCTTATCTATAAATTCTTTCTTCCCCAATTCAGTTTTTGTTTTTTTCAATTTTAATTTACTCTCTATAATGTGTTAAAAAGTACCTCCAATAGCTTCCACTCTTTAAACCATCACTCCACCCAATACAATGATTCCAGGAGAGCCTTCCTGCTCTATAGATAATTTTAATTTTGATCGTTGATGGTCTTTGCTTGTAGTTAACATGGCTGACATGAACTACTCAGTCTATCAGCCTATGGCTATTATCTATGTTTCTGAATGCAAATGGATAAATGACAAGTGATGTCTTCCATTCAGGCTCACCACTGCCATAGTCCTTGCTGTGACGGCTAACCAGCAAAAACACTAGCAAATGAGTTTATTGGGTTATGTGAGCGTATACTTTGCAGCTTCACTGTTAAATCCTCTCAACTTCTCTTGGTTGGCTACAGGCAGGGAGGCCATGTTGCCTAGCCACATGTAGCCAGGCCAAACATCAGGATGGACCCCTGAGGTACAGACCATCTTAGAAGTCCCCCTACCCGAGGGTCCGTTAGAGCTGGTGCCAACGTGCGGTTGGCCCCCAGTCTTTATCAGGGCAATGGCCCCATGCTGTGGGCCTCTTGCCATTCTTTCAAAGTATTTTACTTATATTCTATAAGTAGCCACAGCCAGGTTGCAGAAATTACTGGGAATTCCTATAAATAGAGCTTGGCAAGATTACCGGCATCTACATTTTCATTAATGTCTCTGCTAGTGTATGACTTTAAGTGACAATAATAAAATCAAAGCTACACATTTAATGTCTAATGAGTTGGAACTGTATTATATTGGTTTAGAGCTAATGATGTGGATACATGAGTTAGGGTGACAGACATATTTATGTTTATCTTATAACTTAATTTAGGGTAGACGAGAAAGAATGACAACAAATAGGATTTTATTCAAAAGTAACAGGAAAAATCCATAAATAATGATGTAGCCCCATGTTATTGCACAGGGGATCTTGGCTCATTAAGAAAATAGACAAAAGAAGAAGAAAAAATATTTCAAGCTTAGCCGATTTGACTGAAGATATAATGCTGATTTAATTACGTGCTTATCAAATTGCTATCTTCCTAAACATACACACATACTGTGTGTATATATATATATATATATATATATATATATATATATATATATATATATATATATATATATATATATATGTCTGTCTGTGGGTGGGTTTGCTGGCTATGCATCTTAACCCTGGCTGTGCTCAAAGCTGTGGCCATGCAGTAAGCTTAAGCCTATAGGGAACCATGTTTTGGTTTTGAAGCAAAAGGTGGCACTGGGTGCTCATTTGCATGTCATTTCCCACAATACACTATATATATGTCAAAAAGAGTGCTACTGAGCGTGGCCAATGTATACAAACAAAAGACAGGGGTGCCCAATGCTACATCAAATTAACAATACATATAAATCAATAAGTATAAATACTTGAATAATAATAATATTTACTTGGTTATTTAGGGGAGAGAGAGAGAGAGAGAGAGAGAGAGAGAGAGAGAGAGAGAGAGAGAGAGAGAGAGAGAGAGAGAGAGAGAGAGAGAGAGAGAGAGAGAGAGAGAGAGAGAGAGAGAGAGAGAGAGAGAGAGAGAGAGAGAGAGAGAGAGAGAGAGAGAGAGAGAGAGAGCTGTAGAGGAGAGAGAGAGGGAGACAAGGGTGCACTTGTCTACCTAATATCTATATTGTCGTCAAGATCGCACTGTCATGGATAGTGTTTTTATCTGAACGGAGTTCAGTGAAGGTGGACTTCTAGCTGTAGGATTACACTGCACCGCATGAAGTTCTCTTCTGCATCCCAGTGATGTCATCAACAGCTGACGGAAGAAGGGGGAGAGAAAACAGCGTGATATTTGATCCGTGAACACAAACATCAGATCCACACTGCTCCAGGAAGAGGCAGAGACGCCAGCACTCGTGGTCTCCACTGTAGCTGTGATTGATATCCGACATGCATATTACTTCTGCAACATTGTAAGCATCTGTCAACCACTGCGTGTTACAATATATCTCACAGTACTTCACTATATTGGCTTTGCTCTATTATTTCAGATTCTCCATCAGGACTGCATACTTCTACCTTAATCCAATTGTTTTTCCCACAGGGATTACCTGTATTTTTCATTCTATATTGCGCCCATTGTTTATTTCTTTATATTTATTTGTGGGTTCATGTGTAAACCAAATACATTGTGACAAATGATTTCGACATGTGAATGTGCTCACAAATGGTTTTATATATATATAAGGTGGCACTGAGTGCTCATTTGCATGTCATTTCCCAGAATCCCTTGTTGCAGTGGAAGCGCTGTATGCTGGGTGACAATGGGGAAAGACAGGGTTGCAGACCTGTCTAAGACATGCAAATGAACATACAGTAATATTTACAGTAGCTTTATGCTTTACTGTGGAGGGTTTTTGTCACTTTTTTTACCCACCATAACCTTAATGACAGTGGTGATTACCTAGTCTAGTCTCAAACCTGCTTTGTCATTAAGACCAGCCTCATACTGATGATACCCATCAAGGTTGAAACATGTATGTGAGTAGGTCTAATGGCTTTGCATCTCATCCCAGCCTCTGTTTAAAAGCTGTGTTTAAAACAGCATGCATTGGCTTGAGGATTGGCTTGTGTAATACGAGCTTGAGACAAAAGGTGGCACTGAGTGCTCATTTGCATGTCATTTCCCAGAATCCCTTGTTGCAGTGGAAGCGCTGTATGCTGGGTGACAATGGGGAAAGACAGGGTTGCAGACCTGTCTAAGACATGCAAATGAACATACAGTAATATTTACAGTTGCTATAGATATATATATATATATATATATATATATATATAGTTATCTGTGATGCTGTTTAAGCTAATATAACCTTTTGTCATCTTGTACTGTGTTCTGTCTCTTCTTTATCAGTCCTCGGATGGTAACGTATATTCTTTCAATTTATTTTTAAGGGACAAGCACCAGGCCTTATCATTATCTTTACTAGGAGTGCTGATTCTTGCCTTTTTGTATGTATATATATATATATATATATATATATGTGTGTGTGGTTTATATATATAGTGATACCATCACTGTCCTCTAGGGGCTGAATAGGGCAGCTATAGGACATTTGCAGCACACAGAGTTAATCTTCCCCAGAGAAAAGCAGCAGATTAAGCTAATCAGCCTGGTCTGACTGAACTGAATGAGGAAGTGTTTTAAAGACACAGGAAGCTGCCAGACAGAGAGATTGTTTTCCCCAGAGAAGGGGGGAGATATAAAGTGCTTCCCAGCTGCCGAAGCTGGTACAAAAGACCTAAAGAGGCGTTTCTCTGGGCCCTATGTGGAGCTGAGTTAAACTATGAAGAAAGGATGAGAGACTGTGCTGAAGCAGGGATGTCTGCTCCAAAAGGACTAAGATAAGTAAAATCCTTATTATTGTATGCAAAGACTGTGTTACACTGTGGCATATGCTAGGCATATTTTTGGCTTGGGAACCAGATTAGATGGCCATCAAGTCAAAGAGTGTTCAGTCCGCGCTCTTGCTTCCTATGATTGCAGATAACAAGAGAGAGGAACCTCGCTCTGACCCCTTGATGATAGAAGCGTGCTGCCTAGGGAGTGGGTCAATATAAGCGTAGAGATGTACCAAGAAAGGTACACAAATAAATCACTTTGTAGGCACACTGCAGACCTTTATAAAATAATACGGTCAGGGGTGAACAAATGTGTATAAGAACTAATTTATTATTAAATGTGTATTAAAAACGGTATATGTTGTCTTTATTACATAGTCATATACAGTGTTAAAAATAGACACTAGATGGTCTATGATCTACTGTGGTCAATCTGTAGATATTATAGGCCAGAGTGTCCTGGCTACTATGAACCTGTTGTTGCTCAATGAAGCATGGCGTAAGTAATAGTCATTTAATCATAATGTGTCTCTTATTCCTACTGTTCAGATAAAAAATGGCTTCAGATTAGTGAAGAGAGTTGCTAGTGGAAAACACAATGTTTGCTGCCTGGTGACTTCAAATACTGATCACATATCACTACATATGCCTTTTATAAGTTGTTCAGCTACGATGTTAAATATATTTTGCTGTGCAGGATAGATTCAAGGTGAGTGAAAGTTGGTTCTTATATCCCTTAGTCGTGTGACCAGGTTACATCAGTATATGTTGAGGTATGGTGTAAAGTGACCATGTACCTAAACAGTGGTGTGTATACTGTAACTTCTACTCATACAAGAGCCCCGTGCTACTTGGGGTACAGATGTCACCACTCAGCTGGCTGTACACTTAGTAGTGTTCGTGCTATAGTCTCCACGCTTAGGCAGAGCTCATTAGTATTATATTTTATAAATCTGAGTCATCGATGAAAGATTTCGTGGTTGAGAATATGTGCAGTTATCTGTCTCCCATTAGTGACAGACCAATAGTGATGGTAAGTCTACTGCGTAGAGGAATCCTATTGCGCATGCGTCAAGTCAATTTTATGGCCATGCGTTCCTGGAGGTATATAACGTAGCCCGAAAAGGTAGGGACTAGTTTCAGTAGATTTTGTGATCTGACTTATTAAATCATTCTTCCTCTTCCTCTTCCTCTTCCTATGATTGCAGAAACATAACTTCTCTCCTTCCTCTTGCTGCTCCTGTGATTTGAAGTGTGTCCCCCCACTCCAAGAAGGACCCCGGCGGAAGACTCCGTCGGCAGAACCAGGTAACCAAGAAATAAAGCACAAGTACGCACCAAGGTAAGAGTATGAAGGTATAATGTAACAACAATAATATAAAAACTTACATATAAGTAAAACTTAATTCGTATCCAGGTCTAAGCAATGTTCTCATCCTTTAAGGGCGATGTCCAATTCTCTTCGGGTAACAGTCCCGCACGCTGGGGCTGTCTCCGTGGCAGTCACTGCAGTAACACCTCCGCGTGTGTCGGCGTGGTGTATAGCGCAAGTGCGCATGCGTGGAAATGAAAGCCCCCTACAGCTGTCCGTAGATGCCAGTTCGTTTGAGGGATCGCAACCGGAAAGAATACACTTAGTGTATGCCAGCCACCGGGATTGAGGTAGACTGGTTGCACAATTCGCATTCGAATTATGTAACCAGCCTACCTGTAAGGATCCGTGCTGCGGGTATACCCGCATCCAGTGCATCCTTACCTTTTTCACAGGCCATTCAGGCTCCCAGGCGGCATTCCCCGCTCCTGGCTGCTGTCCCCGCACCTCCTGCCCACGCGCGTCAGCCCTATGGGTGCGCGCGCACCCAAGCCGCCATTACTTGGCGGCAGACGCCTGACTCCGCCTCCGCTGATGCGGTACATGCTCCGTGCGTGCCTCCGTCCCGGTCCCGTCAGCTCCGCCTCCCCGCTTCTTCTTCCTTACCTGACCCTTCCCTTGTCCGTCCCTCTGCTTCTCTCCTTCTTCTCTCTGCTCCTGGACCCTCCGGTGCGCCTTCCCCATTCTCTGCCTCCTTGGACGTCGCGCACATGCCCTGCACGCCCCTTCCGAGTCAGCCTTGCCTCTCAGGTCCTCCTTCCCTTTCTGTCCCTTCCCTTGTCGGTCCCTCTGCTCCTCTCCTTACTCTGACCACTCCCTTTGCCTCTAGCAATTCTCCTCTATCTGGGTCTTACCTGGGTCACTCCTCTGTTCCTCCCCTCACTCCCATTGGTCCCAAACTTTCACACTCTGCTCTCCTATTAGGTCCTTCTTCGGGCCGCTCCTCCGTCACTCCCCTTTCTCTGATTGGTCCCAGCCCCCTATATAATTCCCCTTCACCATTTCCTCTTTGCTCTGCATAGCTTCTGTACCTTGGTGCTGTCTGCTGTCTGCTGTTGCCTGGCCTTTCTTGTCTTTTCAGTGCTGCTCCTGTCCCTGGAATCTCTGCTGACCACCCTGGATTTGACCTTTTGCTTTGGACTCTACTACGCTGCTCTCTGGAACCCTTGAGACCTCGCTTTGGACTTTCTACGCTACAGAGTTCTACAATCATTGGACACGGCACACGGACAATCTACTACGCTGCTCTCTCCACTCCACGACCCAGGCATACGGACAATCGATTATGCTGTCCTCTCCAACCCTCGATCCGTGACACTACGCTGGAGCTGTCAAGTACGGTATCATTTACACTCTTGTTACCCGGACCACATACGCTACTTCCACACTCCGGCTGTGCCCCAGTTTGGTGCTAGGTGTGTGGTTTAACCCTTTCCACCCCAGTCCCGGGGTCTCGTCTTGCTTGTGGGCAGGCCGAGCGTTACACTACCTCAATCCCAGTGGCTGGTATACACTAAGTGTATTCATTCGGTTGTGATCCCTCAAACGAACTGGCATCTACGGACGACTGTAGGGGGCTTTCATTTCCACGCATGTGCACTTGCGCTATACACCACGCCGACACACGTGGAGTTGTTACCGCAGTGACTGCCACGGAGACAGCCCTAGTGCGCGGGACTGTTACCCGAAGAGAATTGGACATCGCCCCCTTGCCTAATCTATGTTGAAGCCTAAAGGATGAGAACATCGCTTAGACCTGGATACGAATTAAGTTTTACTTATATGTAAGTTTTTATATTATTGTTGTTACATTATACCTTCATACTCTTACCTTGGTGTGCACTTGTGCTTTTTTTCTTACATGGCCATCCAGTTAGCAAGGTCTAAAGCTATGATGTAGTCAGTTTTCCCTAAAGGGAATAGGTGTTATTTTTATGTGTTGTTTTGATTTAAAGGGACCATGGGCCTGTTAGCATTTAATTGAATCCCTGTAAATAAACCCCATGTAAGAGAAGTACTACGTTTCCTGCCTTTATCTGGGACTAAAAGATGCTACAACGTTGTGTGGGCATCATAATATATACACACACACACAAACAGACATCGTTTTCAGGAAAAATGGGACCCTTTCATTTTTTGTCATATCTTACAGTATATATTTCTCACTCAATCCCCATGCAAACATGCACAATTGTAGATCTGTTATGTAGATTAACACTATATAAGAACCACAATGTAGACTATCAACTGAATTGATGTCACTGTATTATGTCTAAAAGTACCAAATTCACTGCGGTAGGTTAATGCTTATCAAACGATAAATGTTCATAGCTCGTAATGTGTTAAACTGTTTTGAACTCATCTGAAACACTAAGATTACTGTAAAGTTTGAGTTAAAAAATGTGTTCAACATTTTCTCCATCTGCTGAAACGCGAGCCTGAAAACGAGACCACTACTATTTGATTGCATAATCGATAATGCATTGATCCAGCTGCTCCCACTCCTGAATGATACGTTATTTTACCCATTCATTTTTCCAATCCTCTGAGCGACCTCCTTTAGCAGGAAACATTTAATGTAAGCGTTTTGGACCATAATTCTTGCTCTGTCTCAAGCACTTTATAACTTGATTCTCTTCTTCGCTAAACACCATTTTGTAACTTCACAATTGATGTGGTCATCATGCCATCACCAATTCCAAAGACTATTTATTAGATTATCAAATAATTCTTAAATGTCATAATCTACTGTGACAGACTTGCACTATAATTGCCCAAATCTTCATGACAATTTAGTGATTTTTCTGCAAGATATGCCGAAAAATAAAAGGTGTGTGTGTGTAAACTGTTTTTGTTCTATATGATATAGTGAATATGTGGTATTATTCTTCACATACTAAAAACATTGTTGGCAGCAATGAACATCATGTTGTATAAAATAAATAACTAATTCTATAAATATAATTCACATCACATCAGCATGGTGACAGAGGTTACTGTAATTTCTACTAGAATGAAGATGTGTCGGAATTAACTGGCCTAGTTGGCACCCTGGCTAAGAAGATATACTGAAATTGTTTCAGTCTACACCTAGAAATGTATAATTATCTAAATGAGGGTCAGATCCTCTCAGGGCAAGCTGGGTTATTTTCATTCAGACAAATAACTCAGGCCACACTAATTGCATGCTACTATACACGGAGGTCATAATCTGTAGCATAGCCTGGTGTCTTCCGGTCACTCCTAATGAGGCACTGCCCATGGAGAAGTTACTCTGCCTTCTGATTCAATGTCATGGTAGCTATTAACACTGACAGACAGCCAATAGTCTCATAATGCTTCCTCCCTGTACCTTTGAATAACCTACAATGATTCAGTCAGTTAATGTTGACAGGTTGCCTTTAAAATGACTACGGGTAGAAATATGGAGGTCATTGTAAGTACACAGGGTTGAATTTCGGCAGTGATGAGTGGATGTCAGTCAACAAAATCTAGGTCCAAGGCATAAGATTGAACCAATTGATGTTTGTATTCTGATGGTCAGTGTATACAATCTATGGAAAAACACCAGGTTACATTAAACTGAGTTACACTAAATTTTCTTAGAAAAAAAATGCATTTTGGAAGAACAACTGACTATGTATGCTACCAAATGTCAATGTCTAATCCTACAAATACATTTTAAAATAAACATATAGGGCCATATTTAGTAAGCATGGCTAAGTCATAAGACCCCGTATGGCCCACTTACTTAAATGTCTTAAGGTTTAGTACTGATTAGTAAATATGGGCCATAATCTTTGCCTTTCTTGTTATAGAATTGCTCTAGAGAGTCTTAAAAAGTTTGAGATGCAAATTTTAAAAAAAAATGATACCATAACTTGATATAGTCGCCTACATGAAAGAACATATTCAACATGCTAAAAGTGTTCACCTACAAAGGTACAATGGCATTAAATAGCATGTCAACTTACTTTCTAGACAAATAAAATACTACCCAGGATTATCAGTTCTTCATTCATGTTACTGGCAGAATAATTTCTACATGGTGGAACATCACAAACGACATCATACAACATTGTTGGTTGTCTGATCTGACTGCATGATATGGGCAAGGAGCGTCAGTCCCACAAAATCCCCAGAGAGTCCAAGCAGAGTGCCAGTAGAATATAAACTTTCATTTAAATCCCGGTGCTGAAATGTGACTGTGTTTTCAGTTAAGCATTATAACACAATTGCATGGGATTGGTGTGCTTCTTTTTGTCTGAAATTACTTCATTAAACTTGATTGTATATTCAAGCCAAATATCCTGGATGTAAGCTTCTGAAATGCTCCACAAGAATTACAGTGATGTGGCATCATTCAGACCACTGCTAAGCAATCAAAAACTCTAAGGTAGCAAAGTATCAATATATCAAACTGACAATAATTTAATAGTGAAGTGATGCAGTAGCATCAATTCCATTTGCCTGGACTAAAGTGGTGTTACGTTTTCTCCTAATGGAATTTAAGACGCTGACCAGAAAACAAAGTACATTTCTTGCATCACATATTTTGTAATCCTTTGACCAAAGAGTCTTAAGCCTGCTGCCACTTTCAAGGCATGACCGTAGCAGGTCCTAATACTCCCTGGGTTACAATTCTTATTTACCTGTATAATTACAGGAAGAATGATCACAGTGGATTTGTCGTAACCTGGCAAAATGAAACTGACCTGCAAACTTGGAAAGTGGGAAAACCTTGGGGGTGGGGGAGGGGCACTACCCTCCCAAAAGCAGCTGAGACCAGCTGCACACAGTTAATAAACACACAGATACCCAACAATCTCTGAGAACCCCCTACCATTACCACATAATATATATATGTATATAAGTGTCAAAAGGAGTGCTAGTGGGGGTGGCTAAATGAATACAACAAAAAACAGACAAAGATGCCCAAAGCTACTTCCAATGTGACAAAATACACAGTGCAATACCTGTATATTCTCTTAAAAAAAGGGTCACTTAGTTTAACCCTTTGGCCAAAGCGTCTTAAGCTTGCTGCCACTTTCAAGGCATGACCGTAGCAGGTCCTAACACTCTCTGAGTTACAATTCTTATTACTTAAGCGCTGAACATTGTGAACATTTTTGCTGCTGCTGGGAATTGGGAACAATTCAACTGTTCAAGCTGCACCATATCAACTTATCTCTAAAAGTTTGGACTTTATCTATGTTAGAGCGCTTCCTATCTTTGCTATGTGGTAAGAAGTGCATTGAGTGGCATTTTCAATCCTGTTAATTGTTGCTAGGGAGTTAAAAGTGCTAACAATTAACTGTATTTCAATATACTATACCTTGTTCCCTATAGGGAGACTTTGGGTGCAGGGTACAGAAGGGCACATTTTTAGTCGACATTCGAATTTGCTACGGAAGAGAGAGATTCTATGTAAAGATATAGCAACACTTACTGCCTCTGTGGGCACACAGAGATGCGACGCCAGAGCATGACAGGGCTGGGGCTCAATCGCTCACAAGGAAGCAGTAAACGGTCCAGAAGTGTTAACTCAGCAGGGGTCCCTGCTTCTTAATAGAACCACTGCAGTGCTTCTGAATAGAAACACTCCTATTGAGCCCGCCACGAGCCTGTGATAGCTGCACAGAGGAGTCCCAGAGAGAAGTAGTCTCTCTCTGTGTCTCCCTGAGCAGCTCTTACAGCGATCCAATGTTTTATTATTTTTATATACTGTATTGAAGCAGGAGGTCTCCAGAGGTGAACCCCATTAATGTCCACTCTGGAAACCCTGATGGTAGCTGCTCCAGCTGAACCCACCCATGGCATGGCATGGGAGCTTTAAAACCCAGTCGGAACGGCTACCTCTACAGAGGTCTATATCCCTGAAGCAGGGGGGCCTCCGAGCTGAAATGAATGGGGTTCACACATGGAGACCCCCTGCTTCAATACAGTATATAGAAATAAAAATAATATGTATCCCCTCTTAAATGTCTCATGCAAACACCTGCTGCTGAAGTGGGGGTATGAATCCTCTTTCTCTATGTGATATTGTACACGTAGCTTTAGATCAGACAACGGGTGACAGACTACAGTAGTGTTTATGGTATAACATTATTTATAAATAACGTAGCAATGGACACTCTGTTACCTTATGATCCTTAAAGAAGGATCATCACATGCATCCACATACATATTAACATAACACTCTCAAATAAATGCTGCGTGGGTGTATCTCAGTGTTTGTTGCTGAGGCCACCCAATCCTGAGTATCAAGGCCTGTGCAATGGTGCCATAACACAGTTGGAACTCTTAACTCCATATATATATTATAATGCTTCCGCTGAGGATCCCCTCTGACAGCACAAGGTCCTCCTGTTGCTCTCACTTGGATGCTCCACTGAGCCTGCCCGCGATGATACTGCTCTCCCTTGAGCCAACGTCTGCTCACACGGATGGAAAGTCGACTGGCCCTAGGTCCCCAACAGTCAGTCCGGAGATCTCTCAGGTGCGCTCGGAACTGCTCTGCTTTAGCAACTCTCAACTTGCAGCTCTGCCCCTGTATATCCTGCCAGGGACTCAAAGGCCTCGTCCAGGGTGAAGCTCAGCACACTTGCGCGCTCATGCGATACGCGATCAAACACATGATCTCTAGAGGGTTAAAACAGAGCTGCTTTTCATTTTATATCACACGTATAGTTGCACAATATTGAGGTGGTGATTTGGCATTTATATGGAATTTTGCACATGCACTTGTGATATTAATTGTTTATATAAGAGTTCACTATTTTATTTGCACTTAGTAGTATATATTTACACATCCTTTTTTTTCACTTATTGCATCACTACTTTAGGAGCACCCGATTACACTTTTATGGATTACTGCCCCTGTATATCCTGCCAGAGGCACGTAGGCCTCGCCAGGGTAAAGCTCAGCACACTTGCGCGCTCATGCGTCATGCGATAAAACACATTATCTCAATGAGACTTTCCAGCGTGCGCGCGCTCACGTGCCCACGAGTGCTCTGCGCTCAGCTGCTTGCAAAGACAAATACATTTGATTCTGCCGCTCACTGGCGCATCACGTGAGTGGTTCGTCAAATGATGGTGAACCAGCTCCGTGATGTCACGGACGAGCTCCCCGACACCCCCCTCCCTCCCCCCCCCCCCCCCCCACACGCACAACTGCGAATTTTCAACTGGCCAGAAAATCGCCCCTACTTACTCTGTGCCTGAAGTCACAGCGCTTGCTCTCAGCCTGGCCGCGGCCTTAGAGAGCTACTTCCTTAGTCCCACCTCTCCAGAGTCCAATCTCATTGGCTGAGGCCCTGTCCATCACAAGTTACATCCTCCTGCACCAGAAGTTTTTCCCTGCTGCAGCACAGCAAGCTGGGAGTTGTAGAATCCTATTGCAGCCAAGGAGTAGAGTATGTGTGTCAGCTGCCTGCACTTAAAAGGAGGTTACAAATAAAATCATTGCATCACTGTAAGAGCTGCTCAGGGAGAAACAGAGGGACACAGCTTCTCTCGGACTCCTCTGCTCAGCTCTTACAGACTCTTTGACCCGGGACGGTTAACACCACTTTAATCCTCCCGAGACGCACAATTTATTGCTTTCGGGTGCCGCAAACATGTCACAGACTGCCGCAGATTTCAGGCTGTCGTCTGTGGCAACGGAGTCTGTAAATCTTACTACATCTGCATGTTCATGTGATATTTAGCTAAAAGAAATGTAAAAATATCAAATGTTTAAATTCAGACTTTTAATGGATACAGAAACATTGCAGTGATTATCTGTTTAATCAGAAACCTACTGAGTAGCTATTACAATACATCCTGCCATGAGGAGCAGCAGACATGGCCCTTTAACTAAATTCACAAAGATCTGGGCTTTACAATCACAAGTAGTAACAACTGGCAAGTGACCTGAATTTGTCAGGTCAAGCTTGCAAACCTGATTGCTAAGAATTATAAAAGGCACCAGCATCCCATCAATACTTTGGTATGTAAGTGGAGTTCAATTTCCTTTTTCATCCTGTGTAAAAAAAAAATGCCTGTTAAAGCTATAAACTTGACACGACACAAAAGAAGTGTTGCAATTTGGAGTGCAAGTTAAGTTAAACAGTATGGTGTTGTTAAAAGATAAATACTTTTACTGCCTTCCTCTTCAAAGAGGAACTCCCCATCAGGAGAGGGGAAAGAAATGTTGCAATGTAGAAACCAGTCCTCAAAGTACCAAAAAAATGTTTTTAGGAGGGGAAATAATGATTCTTTCTTAACATAAAGACTTTGACAGATTTCATTGTGTCTCATTTTGATGACTGGATTACCTCCCAGGAATCATCAGTATAGTGTTTTGGATAACCACTTACATTCACAACTAATAAATGCATTTAACTTTTTTATTTCTCAGACTCTGCATTCCAAGGTTTTTTTTACCCAGCCTTCTACATAAATGTATTATACAGTAAATAAGGAACAATGGCCACTTGGCCAACCTAGCCTGTTCACCAAGCCTGCCCATTTTCTATCTATGATATGGGTGTTAAGACAAGTTTTGTGGGCAATTTAGTGTAGTCTTTATTGTTTTCATTTTATTTAAAGCTGCAGACCAAGCAATATCCTACATGTGTGTGTTATTTTTAAATAAATCAGTTTTGTACTATGAGAAAATACTTGTTTTTTTTAAAACAACAACTCTGAAATGACATTTTTTTATGTATTATAATGTAACAAGCATTTTTTTGTTTCTATACAGTAGCAACCATTTACAAAGTCATATCCCCTTCCTCTTCTGAAAAAGGCTCTGGCACACCTTTTTTGAGCCCTGCCCTCTCTCTAGCAGTGCACCAATTGTATTTAGTGACTGCCTGGTCACATGATCTTCCTCACAGAACTTTGCATCTTTGGTCCTCTTCTGCTGCACTGACAGCCATTTAGTGAACCTCTAAGCCGAATCTTCACCGACCAATCACAGGAGAATGGATCAATCGGCAACGTATCATTGTGTGGATTGTATTGATGCACATTTTAAAGGGAAACATTTTTTTTTTTTTGCAGCTTGGACTTCTGCTTTAAATCTAAATAAGTTCAATATTGATGCATTCTTGAGGTGTTATTGCACCCAGGTTGCTGAAGGATAGCGGTAAGTGTAATATTTAATTGCACAGAAAGGGGCAATAAGGACTCTCCTTCAATTTGTAAACAACCGAGTTAAAAAAAACAAATAATGACAATTTCACATGCCGCATGATTATATAAACGGTATTTTATGCATACACACGTCTTCTTCCTTTCTATTTTAAATGTATGTTTAATGAATTTATATGGCTTTCGATAAAAATGTCTGACAATTTCATATCACAATATAAAGATGTAAAGACATGAATTAGTGTAACTCTGTGCCCTGATTCTGGAAAATGCTGTTTGAAAATCACAGTGAGCCTATGGTGGTGTTTAATAGGATAACAACAGTTGAACTATACATACCAATAGTAATATAAAAATATTACTTGTGAGCACAATCACATGTCTTAGACAGGTCAGCAACCCTGCTTTTCACCATTATCACCTAGCATACAGTGCTTCCACTGCAGCCAGGGATAATAGGAAATGACATGCAAATGAACACACTCATCCAAGGCTATGTTTAAAAGCGGTGTTTAAAGCAGCATGCATTGGCTTAAGGGTTTTCCATGTAATGTGGTCTTGAGACAAAATGTTGCACTGTGTGCTCATTTGCATGTAATTTCCCAGAATCCATTGCTGCAGTGGAAGCACTATATGCTAGGTGCTAATGGTGAAAAGCAGGGTTGCAGACCTGTCTAAGACATGTGAATGTGCTCAAAAGTAATAATTTTATATGCTATTTGGTGGAGAGTTTTAGTCACCTTTTCACCCACCATAACTTAAATACCAATAGTAAAGTATACATGTTTTCAGTTTTCTTTTCAATTGCATTTTTGGTTACAATATTTACCTCATGTCTTTTGTGATTAACTTATTCGGCAATGTGACTGCTAAACAAGACTGACCCTTTCATGAAAATGCGTGTAGTGAATTGAATTCAATGGCAAATTGAAGTAAAAGCCAACTGTCAATTCATATGTCATTTATATGCAATAAATAATAATAAACATACAAATGAAAAAATATTGGTGGATAATTGTACACATTTACAGTTATAATGTGTTGTGAATAGTACAAGAATTAGAAATGATTGATTCAGTTTAAATGATGCATTGTAGACATGAATAAGAGGGGATCAGGTGGAATGGATAAGCGTGGAAATTAGGCCTTTAGTATATTCCATAATTACAAGAAATAGACAGTACATCATGCTATGCATTATTGTCATTTAGGAAACTTAGCACATCCATTAAATACATTTTTTTTATTTTCTTTGAAAATTTTAATAAAATAGAATTTAGCAAATTGTTGACTTGAATTTTTATATTTTTACATAGAATTGTAATATTATTATATATCATTATAATAGTGAACACTTTGATATTGTGATGATTGACTTTTGAATCAATGAAAATAGAGTCTGAAATACTTTCTAAGATGGGGTTATAGTCTTTATACCCTTCCTCGTTGTATCTCCCTAATTAATATGTAATTATTTGTTTGTATTTATACATTGTTTCCATCTATTTATAGTGAGCAGTAATGAGTATCATACTCCCGTTGCACCTATGATGTCCCTATAGGGGTATATAAGGGAGATAGTAGGGAGGGTGGATATGGATCCACGATTAAGCCAATCCTTGGCGAAACACGTTGGACTATAACCTAAATTACCTAAGACTAAGGGCCAGATGTACGAAGTTTCTATTAGCCTATGTAGGATCCTGCTATTTCCCCATAGCCTGGCATATAAGTCCTGGTAATAACGGGCAGTGCTAGGGTTAATTGTAGCAACCTGGTGAAGTCCCATCCCCTCATGATGCAGAATTGTAGCAACTTACAGGCACGTCTGGGCCTGTGAGCTGCTGGGACCACATGACAGGTGAGGGTCTTGCTACTTTTGAATCTGCCAATCAATGGTGCAGAATAGCATGGTCCCTCCCCCTGTATAAAGATGTGGGTTCCTCCAAATTGAGTCAGTTCAAGTTTGTTCAAGCCTAGTCATGTGCTAGAGTCCTGCTTCACTCCTTAAGGAGTGGGACTTCTGCCTTGCCTCTTAGGGGGTAAGGGTGTCCTATTCTGCCTGGACTTTTCCTGAGTTCTGTGCTATCTTCTGGGGCTCTCCCTGAGTCTTGTCCTTCCAAGGGGATGGATGATGCCCCCTGGGAAGGATATTACAACTGGACCCAAGATATGTGAGATCTGTCCACCCAGAAAAGGGGTGGATAAGCTAGGATCCAAGGACACTGTGTACCATGCATGAAAGGACAAATTGCTGGGTATGTCTGCTGTTTTTACTATATCCCTGTTGCACTGTTACTGGTACTCCATAGTGGTTCCTGTTCTATATGAGTTCCTTTAGGGGAATGAACACCTGCTTCTGAAGAGCCCCTACAGGTGGAGGCACCGAACCACACCAAGACATGCTGTACCCCAAGCTCCCTACCTCGAGGAGGCCCAGTCTCCTGGATTACCTACAGGTGAGCACCACTAACACTTAATAGCGCCAGTAATATCATCTATCTCCCGTCGGGGGGGGGATACGTGTGTTACACTACTTAACGTAACGTTAACCAAAATTAGCATTACATTAATCCTAAGGCCTGTACACTACAGAGTATAATGTTATGATAACTTAATCACTGAAGTAATGTATCAATACATTTCGATGGATGTTAGCCTAACGCATATGCATATAAAACTATAATGACCTGTTATCTAGAAATGGGCAAATAGTTTTTGCGGATTTGGATCCGCCATTTCGGATATAATTTTTTTTTAGAGAGAGAGAGAGAGAGAGACATACAAAAACCATTGACGGCACAATGGTACATGCACAACATTGTCCCCTGAAGCACACATGATACACATTTTAGGACATGTTTTTTTCAAAGGTGTTTGAGCTTAACATACCATAGCCAGATGTGCTTGTACACACAGCAGAGATTGTACATAGAAGATGTGGACAGCAATCACTATCCTATGGTCATAAGATTTTAACACATGTAATTGTAATAAACACGAAGGACTGTATATATTCATATTAATATATACATTATTGCTTACCTGAAAAATAGGTGGCGATCACATTAAGACATGTCTCCACCCCACTGGCTGTCTGCTCATTATCCCCTGCAGCATGGACAGGAGGATCCTCCTCCAGACCCTCCCGTATGTTGCCTTGAAGATTGTGAGGCAGTGCAATATTGTGCAGAATGCAGCAACAAATCACTACATCAGACACCTTTTCAGGCATGTACTGTAGGGCACCGCCTGATCTATCCAGACATTTAAAATGACTTTTCAACAGTCCAAATGTCCCCTCTATAACCGACCTAGTGGATATGTGTGCCACATTATATCTATCATCTGCAGGGGTTTGAGGGTTAGCCAGTGGGGTTAAGAGCCATGGTTTGATCCCGTATCCTGAATCACCTATAATACACCGTAACAAATTATTTTTATACATTGTACAATGTACACAGATATATATTGTTATTTGCAACAATTATGACATAGATATAAAAGAAATTCTATCACATGTGAGGTATTTAACCATATATAAGAAACTCATCAAATATGCAGATATCTGTAATTTATTAGATTACACATCCATAGCATAGTCAATCATAAATAGCATGATTTGATGTCAGCTATGTTGTTTGTAAATATGGGTAATCGTATGTTTCACATAACAGCTGCATTGTATCTAAAATGTGTTGCAACAATTGATTGAACATTATACCAATTGACTTCAAGTATTTATAAATATAGATGTGAGTATATGAAACACATATCATAATAATAAGATGTTTCAATCTAAAATAAATACACATAAAAACACGTGATTTTACAACTTAAGTGTATTATATGTAGTCACCCACCAGCCAACCATGCCCAAAATGACCGTTTCAAATGCATGGAAGACTGAAGAGTTTCTTAGAATAGAGGAATCGTGGCTGGAACTCGAGAATCTGGCTACCACATTAAGAATCTTCATATTGGCATTGCATACCACCTGCACATTGATGGAGTGAAAGTGTTTGCGGTTACAGTAAGCATGCTCATTCAGACGGTGGGATCAAGGCAACATGGGTGCAATCGATTGCACCCATCACACATGGTAGCCCAGCTATGGTATAAAGGCCATTTCTCAGTTCCAGCCACTCTGTCTGCTCTCTAGGAAAATGAATATAATTCCTAGCGCGTCTAGTCAGAGCACATAGAAACTGGCTAAAGGCCCGCGAGAATGCCAGCTACGAGACCCCGCCTACTATGCCCACAGTTGTCTGAAAAGACACAGAGCAAGGAAATGTAATGAGCACAGCATTTTAACAAGCACAAGGGACTGCACGACCGCTGGCTGTTCCGAAATCTAAATCTTCTCTTGACTCTTCATAAAGAGCAAAGATTGCTGTTTATCTCAATAAGCATAGATATAGGATAAAGTATCTGTTGTCTAAATTTAGCATAGTTTGAACTTGATAGACGTATGTCTTTTTTCAACCTCAACTACTATGTAACTATGTAACTATGTTATCTGCTAATAATGTCTTCTTCAGTAAGCCCCTCCAAAAGTGTGCGTTCACGATATAAACGTGGACGGGGCACCACCTCTCTCCTCTCTCCCCTCTCCCTCTCCTATCCTGTCCCTCTCCTCTCTCCCCTCTCCCTCTCCAATCCTGTCCCTCTCCTCTCTCCTCTATATCTCCTCCAAAGCCAGTCTTCTTCTCATCATAATATATCTCATCTCCATCTCTATCTCCATCTCTCCATCCGTCATCTCTACCTCAAAGTAAGTGTTCAATTGGCTTCCTTTAACTAGCTATGTCATTATGGCACATGACGTCAATAAATGAAAGGTGTTAAAAACAAAAACAAATTAAGTAATAAACTCCATGTGTGTCTCCAAAAACGGAATATTTGTTCATTAGCAATTCGAAATCATTATAACCTGATATTTTATAACATGTGACGTAAATATTCATAAACCTTGGTTAGCCAAAGTAAAACAGATCTTTAAAATGCCACTAATTGTCACGTACGCAACAGTCAGCAATAGGAGTTGCATTTTGCGATTAAGGATAATTGGTACTAAATCATTGAAGCATGTTGATGTGTAAAGCTGCATTTCAAACAACATTTGTTTTTTCAATTTAATATGTGCATCAATACAATCTGCACAATGACAAGTGATTAGCTAAGCTCAAGATTGATCCATTCTCCTGTAATCGATCGCTTGATCAGGGTTATTACATTCACTTATTGTACAGCATTGTGGGCAATGTTGTCCTGGAATCTGATTGTGTGGGCAGTTACTAGATACAATCTAGATACAATTTCTGCACTGCTAGAGAAAGGGCGTGGCTCAAGAGCCAAAGCCTATCAGAAGGCGAAGGGGGCTGTCACTTTGGAAATGCTTCCTACATTAGAAACATTCCAAATTTATTTAAATAATATATTTTTTTAAATGCTAAAAGTATTTTTGTTTAGTTTAGAACTGATGTTTTTTTTTTTTAAACATGTAGAATATTGTTGAAACTGCTGTTTAAATTCCAACACACACACAAAACAGAAATATTAATTTTGTAAATAAAAAAACTTTACATATGAAGGAAGCTTGGAAAAAAATATGCCTATTCACCATAGTACTAAAAACATTGCACATTTATACACAATCTAACATGTATTAAATATGTTACACATGTTGGTTAAAGGTTCACATATATGTAACCTTTGACAACATACATGTCAACACTGTCACACAAATTAAAATTATATGTTAAAGGTGCTGGTCAAAGTGACGTGTTGAAAAATGTAAATTGATTTTATATCATTACATATGTGCATCAATACTAGGTGACAATTGATTAGAAACGTTGTAGATGTACAAATTCTCATGTACTCGTTCTATTGTTCGGGTTATTAAAATATTTTACTGCAAAGGATTGTGGGACATTTAGTTCATGTAGATAATATGACTGGCCAGTTACTAGATACAATTGGTACCCTGCTAGAGAGAGGCCGGGGATGAAAAGGACAAACCAATTAGAAGAGGTAGGGGATGTAACTTTGATAATACTTTATACATTATAAACATTGTCAAATTACATTCAAAATGTATGGCATGCTTATTTTTGTTAGTACAAACTCTTTTGTCAAAGAACAAAGCACAAAAAGTATGTGTTTTTCTTTACAAACATGTTTGATATTGTCTGAACTGTACCTTTAAGAGGTTACGATCCCGTGACCCCGCTGAACTGAAACATTCATGTACTCCGTATATAATCATAACATCAACAAGTCAAATCTTAACACATAAATAACGTACGCGGTGACACTATTAGGTCAATAAGGTAAACGCTTATATGTATTACAAATCATTCTTTTAAAGACCACGGAATCACAAATACAAAGTAATATGTCTCAGCTCCATTGACTCCATGCTTAAAACATATGTTTACAAAAATGCCTTTTTTTTTCTAAGTCCCGACTCGTTGCTTATCGGCAGCTTCTCACAACCTTCTTGCCAACATTTTCTGGCGGGACAATTTGGAGAGGAAATCTCAATTCTAGAGCGGCGATCAGCTCGATAAGCTGATGGGGGCTACTAGAATTGAGCGAGTTTGAGAAACTGTCCTAAGTGATAAGTGGCTTATCGTCGTGCGTTTCGAAAAAAAATTCTCGGTAAAAAAAACAGCGATTTTTGCTCTTATCGCCGGCTTATTGGGGTTTACTGAATCGCTGAAGGCTTTTTTGGCGATAAGCTGGCGATAAGTGGCTTTTCCCTGTTTATAGCATGAGGCCCATAGGGTGACAGAGAGAGACAGAGGGTGACAGAGAGAGATGGAGGGTGACGGAGGGTGACAGAGAGAGACGGAGGGTGACAGAGACGGAGGGTGACAGAGAGAGACAGAGGGTGACAGAGAGAGACAGAGGGTGACAGAGAGAGAGACAAAGAGAAACAGAGGTTGACAGAAGACTGTCAAGCCTGAAATGCATTAGAGGTCTCTCTCACTCTTTTGTGAGCTTTTTGTTATCAGATGACTCAATAAAGTATTTGATTTTACTTGCCTTCTGATCCAGCCACCATCATTTCTTCATGGTTCAACGAGCAGTGAATTGCTAGCACTTTCCCTTTTGGGACATTCCTCAGCTGAGACCAGGAGGGGCGGGGGAGACCAGGGGGTCCAGGGGAGGCCAATGAGGGCCAGGGGATTCCAGGGGATGGACCAGGGGAGGCTGTGGGAGGGGCCAAGGGATACTGGGGGGGTCCAGGGGAGACCAGGGGGGCAGGGGAGACTAGGGGGCAAGGGGAGGCTGTGGGGGAGCAGGGGAGTCCCAGGACAGACCAAGGAAGAGCCAGGGTTGACATGAGGGTTGGACCAGGGGAGACAAGGGGAGTCCAGGGCTGTGGGGGAGCCACAGGAGACCAGGGGGTCAAGGTGAGGCTGTTGGTGGGCCATGAGAGACCAGGGGGGTCCAGGGGAGGCCCAGGGGAGACCAAGGGGGGCCATGGGGAAGCCGTGGGGGGGCAGGGGAGACCAGGTTGGCCAGGGTAGACCAGGGGAGACAAGGGGGGGCAGGGGAGACCAGGGAGGGGCCGGGGGACAGGGGAGACCAGGGGTGAGGCATGGGAGGCATGGAGGGCAAGGGAGGGCATGGGACATTGCTTACCTGGTCTTTGCAGGATTGATAAGAAAGGGCGGGCTTCACGGCTCAGTGTCTGGCTGCGCACCAAAAAAAATTCCTGGCAGAACGGCAGACCAATCAGATAGGGGGATTTTTTCCCCCAGCTGAGCAGGGTAATTATACGAGAACCGCGTATGCTGATTGGGCGACCATGACGGATCACCAGCTGGCAAAATTTATCGAGCAATATATATATAATGTACATCTGTACAGAAAACACAAAAAGAAAGCGCCCGATCCTAGTGCAATAAGTCCAAAAAAATACACATTTATTATCCCTTAAAATCCAACAAAATGCTAACTCACAAACAACAAAGTAATGTGAAGAAACGCGTAGAGTGTATGTCGCGTTGTTAATGTGGGAACTCACCTTTGCATCTTGGACTCATAGACGCTACAGGCAGCGATTTTCAGCTCGCACGCAGCACACAGCTCTGCCCGGAACTTAATACTGTACATGCTAGTTTCATTTCCGGGGGACAATACGAGCAACAGTGTCGCTTCCTGAGTTCCTGCTGGACGGAGACCCAGAGGAGCACTTCGATCCCATGCGGTGAAGATACAGAGTGAGCTGAGTAGCTGAATCCTCGTCTGGTGCATGAGTATACCTCATAAAACGCTGTTTTTACTTTGTTGTTTGTGAGTTAGCATTTTGTTGGATTTTAAGGGATAATAAATGTGTATTTTTTTGGACTTATTGCATTAGGATCGGGCGCTTTCTTTTTGTGTTTTCTGTACAGATTTACTTGGAATTCGTTGGTTCTCTGTGGAAGGCAGCCGGATCCTGTTTGCAGCGCGATCAATTGACTGATCCATTCATTTTTGGACTTCCAATACTGGTCTATGCATTTGTAGTTGTAATTTTATTGATTTTTTATTGTTTTTTATTCGTTATTATCCCTTGTTCAATTCATGTATCTGGTCACATACACTTTGAATTCGCATTATATATACATTAGCAACATTTAGATATACACACAATATTCTTAATTATAATATCACTAATTATCTAATTTGCTTTTTCATCATCTAGTAATCACGTCATTATTCAAATAGCCCATAATTTTATGGACATTTCTTATATACGTGCAATATTTAGCTAAATACTGTATCTATATCCACTTATAGGCGCAGTCTTGTTTGTATTCTATATATACTGTATGTACATATATAGATAATTAAACATATTTATCATTATCATCTTAATCTGTCGATCTACTGCTGGATGTAGGCCTCCCAGATTACTTTACAGGTACTGTTGTTGCAAACCTCTCTTCTCCACCTTACTCCAAAACATGCTTTGATTATTTTTATCTTACTTTTGGTCATCGTCTTGGTCTTGACATCCCTTGGAATACAGTCTTGTCAAAGACTTCTTTCTTCTCGCTCTTCCTCGGCTGGATAATGCCCTTTGTTCTTGTACAAATTAATGTTGAATTCCTTAATGCTCTTTATGAGAAGTGCATAGTCTTTTATTGTTGATCCATTGCCTTATTTGAATGGGATGATTTGCTTCTTCCCAATCACAAGTTGCTGCTAAGCTTCCTTTAAACTTGTATTATTTTTCGATAGTCTTCTTCACCATATCACAATTTTATGTTCTTACATTTTTAGTTATACACTTATGGATTGTCTTGCTCCGCTCTGCGTTTTAAATGATTGTTTTTGCATAATGGATTTTGAAAACATTTCCATTTTTTATATATATATATATATATATATATACACACTATATTTACAAATCATTGGTGAGAGCTTGTTATCCATGGTGATAGAACAGTAAAGTGTATCAGGGTTTAGGACTGAAGAGATAAGGACACAGCTTTTACAGATCATATTTCATTGACATATCAAAAGATGGCCACCGCACCCCCCACACAGCCGCTGACATGCGGTGGCGGCGGCGATAGCCGCCGGCGCCGCTCATAACGGCCGCCGTTCCCCGCCCGCTGCCTACTGCCGTGCCGCGCATGCACGATGGCGCCAGTGACTCCTGGCTCCTGCTCGGGTAAAGTGGGAAGCGGGGGGGTTTGAGCGCGCCGATTCCCACGCATACGGCGGGCCCGGTGCGGCCGCGTCTCAACCTTCCCCACCCCTCTCCCCCCAATTACCCCCTCTATTCCTCCCCCCACACCCCTCCACCGGCATCATGGTGTTCTTCCCCGGGGGGGGGGCCGTCACACTCACATGGGCCTCCTCGCCGTATGTGCCGTCCTCCCTGCCCTGATCCCCGGCACTGCGGGGCAACACAACCTGTGCCCATCCCTCCTCCTACCACACTGCTCTGCCGCCGTGCTCGCAGGTGCAGGGGGTGATCGGAGGTGCAGGGGGTGAGGGGAGGTGCAGGTGAGGTGAAGGGGGGTGATGTGAGGAGGTGAAGGGGGGTGATGTGGGGGGGTGATGTGTGGAGGTGAAGGGGGGTGATGTGAGGAGGTGAAGGGGGGTGATGTGAGGAGGTGAAGGGGGGTGATGTGAGATGCAGGGGGGGTGATGTGAGGTGCAGGGGGGGTGATGTGAGGTGGGGGGGGTGATGTGAGGTGGAGGGGGGTGATGTGAGGTGCAGGGAGGTGATGTGAGGTGCAGGGGGGTGATGTAAGGTGCAGGGAGGTGATGTGAGGTGCAGGGGGGTGATGTAAGGTGCAGGGAGGTGATGTGAGGTGCAGGGGGTGAAGGGGGGTGATGTGAGGTGCAGGGGGGTGATGTGAGGTGCAGGGAGATGATGTAAGGTGCAGGGAGGTGCAGGGGGGTGATGTGAGGTGCAGGGAGATGATGTGAGGTGCAGGGGGTTGATGCGAGGTGCAGGGGTTTGATGCGAGGTGCAGGGGGGTGATGCGAGGTGCAGGGGGGTGATGCGAGGTGCAGGGGGGTGATGCGAGGTGCAGGGGGGTGATGCGAGGTGCAGGGGGGTGATGCGAGGTGCAGGGGGGGATGCGAGGTGCAGGGGGGGATGCGAGGTGCAGGGGGGTGATGCGAGGTGCAGGGGCATATGCGAGGTGCAGGGGCATATGCAGGGTGCAGGATGGGTGCACATACATCACACGCACACACACACAGTCACACGCGCACACTACACAGTCACACGCACACACACACAGTCACACGCACACACACACAGTCACACGCACACACACAGTCACACGCACGAGGAATTCACGCTTAGTGCAAATAGCTAATACAGGGGATGTGTGCCGAGCACGCACATTCTAAGTCCAAATTTATTTGCGTTTTGTCAAAGAAATTGTATTTTGATTTTTAATTAAAACATCACAAACACAATTTCTGTGACAAAAGTCAAAGAAGTTTCACTTACTATGCGCGTGCACAGCACACACAGCTTTTTTTTTTTAAATATGTCTGTGTGCAGAATCTTGGTGTTGTCCATGATTGTGACTTGACCCTTAAACATCAGGTTTCAGCCTTGATCAAATCTTCTTTCACAAACAGAACATACCAGTGCCAGGATTCAGCATTTAATCTTCCCAGAGGCTCTAACTACACTTGTCCATGCCTTTGTGTCCTCACGCCTGGACTACTGCAATGCACTCTACCCAGGTCTTCCAGAAAAGGAGCTGTGCCACTTTGAGCTGGTACAGAATGCTGCGGCCAGGTTGTTAACTAACCAAACCCGTACTTACAACATGACACCTGTTCTCCATTCTCTGCACTGGCTGTCTGTAAAATGGCAAATGTATTTTATGATTGGTTGTTGATATTCAAAGCACTACTTGACCAGTGTCCAATCTATCTGGAAGAGCTTCTAGTGTCCTGCACTCCCATTCATTCGCTTTGATCTGCAGATGAAGGACTCCTAACAGTTTCCAGAATCTCCTTGACTTACTTTCGGGCCCGAGCTTTTAGCCACGTTGCTAACACTCTTTGAAAAAGTCCGCCTCGCAGAGTTTGAGAGGCCCCCTCTCTGGAAATCTATATAAACAGGCTTAAGACCGATCTGTTTACCCAGGCATTTCATTAATTAACCACAACCTGTCCATTTAATAGATACAGTACCTTCCCATTCTAAATTGTATCTTTCCTTGTGTTTGGTCTCTTATAACCTTAAATGTTTTCTTCTTTTTTTACTTTTTGTAACTGTAAAACGCTTTGAGTCTCATTGGGAGAAAAGTGTTATATAAATAACATCATTATTATTAAGTATAAAACAAAATTGTACTATGTTTCAGTCCCTATTGAAACTTTTATCATTTATACTTTTAAAAATATCAGTTTTTCATCTCTACAGATGATAGTGTTAGTTTCTATTTAAAATATCTATTTTATATATCCTCTGCATCTTGTCAATTATCCTGGAGTGTGACCATGCAAGCAAGATTTCCCCCAGAAATAAATTGTTGCTATTGATTCACTTTTGCCATAAATGGGATTGCATCTGCCTTGATCAAAAGGAAACTATGGAATTGACATGATTAAGGAGTAAATATTAACAAGATACATAAAACAAAATAAGAAACAAACAAGTCCAGAGCAACATCCAATGTGACAAAAATACACAGTGAAATACCTATATATCTCTTGATAAAAAGGGTCATTTAGTTAGCGTATAAGCCTGCGAGCCACTTTCAGGGCATGACCACAATATCGCAGGTCCTAACACTAACTGATTAAAATCCTTATTTACCTCTATAATTAGAGGAAGGATGGTCCTGGTACCTAAAACAAAATGCCTAAAGTATTTTAAATACACTGAAAATAGTTGGAAATCATTAAAGCTAAAATGGTATTAAAGTATCTAAGTATTAAGCTTTTTTTTTTGCCAGTGGGATTGCCTCTTTAAGTAAAGGCCACTGAATAGCAACTGACAAAGCATGAGCATTTTAGCTAAGCATTTCTTTCGAACAAAGCTAAAAATACACTGGCTTAACTCTACATCAGGACAAGTTTTGTTTCACATGATGTCTGGCCAAGTCTAAGAATTTCAATTAGATACATCCAGGAAAAGAGTGACATAAACTCAGCAGTACTGTAACAGTGTATAATTCCCACATACTTGCCATTTTGTCAGAAAGAGATCAGTTTTGTGAGACCCTAAACTTCACAGCAGGGTGCCATTAAGGCCGTTTGAAAGGCAGCAGATTGAAAATATTGAAATATGTAACACGTATCAAAAAATGTACCCTACTGTAGAATATAATTGTGCTATAGAAAGCAACGCTAATGCTGTGGAAGAACTTGGCAAGGCAAAATATTAATTATTCCCTTTCTTTAGAGGCTGCTGCTTTTATTGAATTCAGAAAATGTATTTTTTTTTTTATTATTATTGAGAAAAATCACCATATCGGTGTTATATATCTTTTAAAGTAATAAAATCTTAAAGCACTTGTAATGGTAAGAAAATATTTGATACGGCCAAAGCCAAGAATTAACAGTGTAACTTTACTGATATACTACACCCAGCCTCAGTAGATGTTTAATTCCTTTTACTGCACGCATCTGTGGTTTAGTGTCATGGGAAAATCACTTAAAGCAGCATTTCGTTCAAAATCCTATACGTTTGTTTTTTTTTTTTTATAAATCAGTTGTGTAGTATTAGATAATATTTACTGCCTTTTATTTTTATTTTTTTTCACCCTTTATGCCATTTCTTATGTATCTAGGAAGCCTCACCACTTCCTCATTTGAAATACAGTAGGTCGGCCATATTGCGTGCCCTCAGAAGCAGGATCTTCGTCAATCAATCACGGGAGATGGGATCGATCGGCAGCTTAGATAATTGCTTTGCCGTCAATGTAAGAAACTGCTGCAACCACAAAAACCGGCAGGAGGAAATCCTCGTGTAACACCTACAAAAGGGGAAATCAATCGTTTAAAACGTAGTCTACACTTTGTTTTAGAAAGCAAAGTATAACAGAATTAAACTAGACCTACTTGAATCGTGTATTATTAGTATTATAATGTTATTGTCATTTCTAAAACGCTACATTTAAAGAGGCAGTCCAAGCCGTGTTTTTTTTTCTTTTTTTTTTTATACATCATCATCATCATCCTCGTCATTTTTTTTTTTTTTTTTTTTATAACTTGAATTTTATTTCCCGTCATTTATTTTGAGTAAAAACTCGACTCCACTTAAGGAGGCATCACAATACTTTACAGTTAAACAAATTAAAATGATAAGCAATTGTTTTGTTAGACAGGAAAAGCCAGAAGGAAGAGGTAAGTCTTACACCGAGCCGGAAACAGTGGTAAAGTAGATATACACCTGAGCTCTAGTGGTAGTGAGTTTCAGACATCTGAAGTTGCACAAGAGAAGGACCGCCCACCCAGCGTAGGGTGCAGTATCCTTGGCATGGAGAGGCGAGCCCCCCATGAGGACCTGAGATCATTGCCAGTATCCATCTGCGGCTTCAAAAGAGACTGCAGGTAGGCAGGCGCTTGACCTTGCAGGTTTTTAAAAGCCATTACAGCCAACTTGAACCGAACTCAGAAGATCACTGGAAGCCAGTGTAGATCACGTAAGATGGGAGTGATATGCTCAACGCGAGAAACACATTTCAGCATCCGAGCTGCAGCATCCTGCACAAGGTGGAGTCTCTGCATCAGGCACACTGGTAGTCTCGCATATAAGGCATTCCCGTAGTCCAACCGCATAGACAGAAAGGCATGGACCAGTGACTCCAGAGTTCACATGATGGCTGATTTTCAAAGCTCCCAGGATCTGCAGCCAATAGTAAGTTGTGAAATCACCAGGTGCGGCTTCTTATTGGCCCATGTGACCGGGGATTTGAAACTGCAGAAAACTTCTGGAGATACCGGCATCCCCTTTGGAGCTAAGGATCTCTGGAAGCAGGGGGTCCCCAGAGCTGAAATGAATGGGATTCGGCTTCAGAAACCCCCTACTTCAATCCTGTATTAAAAAATGAAGAAACAAAAAAACAACTTGGCTTGCTTCTGTAGCGCTGCTTCCCCCACCCTCTGGGAGATTTACCCTGGCTACAGTCCTGTGTGGTGCTCGGTACCTCGGTTTGGTTCAGGAGATGCTGAGTGTTCCGCGATGACATGGGGAAACAGGACAGGCTCATGGTGATCCATGATGTTCTTTCTTGGTGCCATCGTCTCTTGCCATAGTGGGCTCCAGTAGAAATGCTGGCAACCCCCACCATGGTGAGCTTCACTAGATAGTGTGCTCAAAGATAAATGAACTTAAATGGACACCACTAGCAATTAGAATATAACTTTTAATAGACCTATAAACAAGTATTATTTGAGGTCTTTAGAGCATTAGTATTTATAGGTGCATTACTGAGCCTTGTCTCTGTTCTGTGATGGTGATTTCCATCAGCGCTGATTTTTACCTGTAGCTTCCTACCTTCTGACAAGTAGTATACTGTGTCTGCTTGTTTATTAAGTAGGGGTTACTTGTATTTTGTCTCACCTTTGATATTTTGATTTTTTAATTACTGTTACACTTACAATCGGTAATATATGTTTTAAGTAACACTATTAAAAGTTATATTCTAATTGCTAGTGGTGTGCATTTAAGTGAATTTTTCTTTGAGCACACTATCCAGTGAAGCTCACCATTTCACTGATTCCCTTTCAGTTCACAGTTTGCACCCACTCACTATAATTGTGGATTATTTCTTGTTAATTAGTATGGTTTGTAGTTGATCACTCCCTATTACCACTCCCCAATCCCCACCATGACAGTCTTTTGTCCCCATACATCTGTCCAATAGATTGAGACTCAGCCAGATATATAAAAAGGGATGGTCTTTATTATGCAGCCACTGCTGATGTTCTTACAGCGATTGCAATCAGTTGGCAGGATAGGTTCCAAGCTCCTGGATTGTACAGGCCTACTGGTAATGATGAGGCCTCACTAGAGTAGTGGAATGCATCCAGCCCATGAGGGACTGAGCACGTCTTCCTCCCAGCCGGGAGGAGACTTGGCTTACATCCTAATCCCTCAAGAAGGAGGAAGAAGAGAACTGCCTGAACCCCACCCTGTGGAGGCTGAGTTCATCTCTATGATTTAGGACACCTCTATAGTGCAAAACGGGAGTGCACAGGCTCTGCATCCTTATTGAACATACGCAGAATCCCTTGTCATCTCCACTTCTGCCACTCACAGAGGCTGCAAGAGGGGGGAAAAGCCCAATAGGATAGCCTGTCACTGTCTGCATCTTACTAGAACTTACTTGACAGGGAAGGCAGAAAGATAACTGACCCAGCCATGGCTATACTTCTTTAAAACCTGGCACAAGTTGGTTGACACAATAAAGAGTAGACAATGATAAGGTAAAACAACTAAGTAGTAGTTTTAAAGCCAATATTTCCCGGAATGGGAAAATTCCCCATTTTTCTCTGCTGTAGAGGGGGAGGGTTGGGGAATCGGGGGGTTCGTGACAGGGGTGTGGCGGGCACGGCCATGATGTCACTCAGCAGGATCACCCTATTTGGCTGAACCGCCGAGGGACGTGGCCAGCACTCTTTCGCAAGTTGTGAACACAGATTTCCTATCTTCAGAGAAATCTGGTCGAACACCGCGGCGGGTAATGTACTGTAGGTTGCGGGTCCGGACCCACAGAGGGGCAGCTCTTGTCCCTGCAACGCACGCCATAGTGGGCACTGCAGCAGGCAGCGGGGACCTAGCCTTATGCAGATGGTAGCGAGTCTGATTTCCAAGCAATGATTTGTACACTTTAAAAGTGATAAAGAGATACATGCTGTGAGGGCTCATCTGCATGTCATCACCCAGAATCCCTGGCTGCAGTGAAAGCATTGTTTGCTAAGCGATAATGGTGTAAAACAGGGTTGCAGACCCGTCTGAGACACGCAAATACACCACAAGTGGTATTTTTATTTACTGTACACTTGAAGAACAAACCTGTGAGGTTTTCTAAACTCTATACACTAAAATTACAATACTCTCATGTTGGTCTACACTAAATGATTATTGAATGTTTGCATTCTTTTTCTTTTTATTTTAACAAGCCAATTTACGTTAGTTACTGTGTCAGACAAATCAGGAGATTTCAATGTATTTATTATATGATGTCTCCAAAACCCAGGGGGATGTTTTGAAGACCTATTGAAACACTACCCACGAGAGTGTCTGAGCATGGAGTTTCAATTATATTTATTTAAACTCACTGTGCACTTATCACATTGTGTATTTTATAAAGTCACAAAATATAAATATTGTTTTAACTGAATGATTTTTTTGTCACTTGAATACAGCACTTATCACATTGCGTGTGGGGGAGCGCCTAATTGTATCACAATATTGTTTATTTATTATATTATGACCACTAATTAATTCCATCCAACCCCAAATCCTGTTCATGTTTTTTCTAAGAAGGCAGTATAGTTTATAGAATGTGCAACATGTCATTTGGTTAATATTAATATCTGCACCTGAATATTTATCGGTAGCGTGTCAATAAGAGCATTTTATCAGATTCCATATCTGGAATGAAAAGACTGTACCATGAAACAGTTTTGTATCACTATTTCCCCTACGCTTGGCCCCTGTATATGTAGTTCCTTTTGAAGGGTTTTTATTGTCCGCGTGCTAAATTCTTGAGAGTAACTGTCGCATCATAAATAACCAGGGCCAAAGAAAATACTTTATTTCGACTATAAAAATGACTAGTGGCTTTGAAAACTACTAGCAAACTGGGATTAGGGGGATCATGGCCGGGATGTGTAGGAACAGCTCCAGAATGAGCAATATGAATACAATAAACGATTCTAAACGTTTGAATCTTGGAGTTTGAGAAACAAACTCTTTGACAGGTGATGGATTAGGAGAAACTAGCACAACTTCCTAATGTCTTCATAGAACACTGTATAGTTTATCCCAAAAGCATACTGTAGTCATTATGCTGCTTCTTGCAGCCTTGGCTCTCCCTAATCCTTTTCTTTTCCCCCTGTGCTGCTGATTCCTTCACTGAGTTTATCTGCCCCTGAGAGCCCCCCCAGAATCTCCCTAATCAGCATCTAGCCGGCTGCTGTCACAGCAAGAAAAATGGATAGGATCTGCATTGCAGATGAATCACCAGAGCCAGATTAGCTGCTGATGTTGATGATGAGGCGTCCTCTCCCAGCTCCCCTGCTCTCTGCAGTTTTCTTTGTCTTCTACTGTCTGCATCGTCTGTGGATAGCGAAGTCAGACACATTCAGCTGCTGGTGCTAGACAGACACATCCCACCTGACAGACAGCCCCACTTCTGATGCACTACCGCCATCTAGAGATCAATCAAGGGTATATAATTACTGGGTAATCTGCACATCTGCAGAATAAAGGTTTATTATTGAAGGACGTTTACAATAATCCTGGTATGGTTTGGGGATTCTAGAAAAAAAACAAATTCTGTAATATAAAATAAAAACACATGAAATTCTTCCTTAAGATTGTTTTTATATCTTTGTCCGATAACCGAATATAATTCATTGTTACGTAGAAAGGGGGACAATATTTTGTATAGAACAAGGTCATTCCGTGGTCACAAGACAGCACCCTGCGGAGGTGGGATTTTCAATAGAGTGGACACACATAATTGCGATGTATTTAACTATTAACAAATCATCGGTATAGCAGTTCTGTTCTTGAGTTACACGCAACAGTGGCTTTACCTTACGTAAAAATATAATTTTACAGTACTTAATAAATAGATCATATTCCTGCCAACTATACGTAAATAAAGAAGCATAATAGCAGTGTGTTGTTGTGACAGCAAATTAAAAGTGATGATATGTAACATTTAATAGCTCCACATCAGAATACATTACTTGATAAATGTTACAGAATACAGACCGCGACACAACTGTGTTGAAGTTTTTGTTCCGTTGCACAGGACAACTGATTAAGCGCCTGTGGGATTTATTCAACACAATTTTGAGTTTCATCTTGTGCAATAAAAAAATGTCACCAATTACCATGGGGGTTACTTATTGATGTGCCGAAAATATCACCTGCAGTATAAAAGATATTATTACATCTGACCATATAAACAGCAATTGCATTTTTTTTGGAGAAATATGATGATGCTTCTGCCCACCTACAAATTGGTACATACTTTGATAATTCCCACTTTGGGAGTATTCCTCGCAGCAAAATTGGTGCAAAATCCAGCATAGCGTTTATCTATTTATTTGTTCATATATTTCTTTATTTATAAAGCAAAAAATTCTATTGAAAGTAGAAGAGATTTTTTTTAATTGGATGCGCAAGTGAAGACATCAACTAGACTTCGTGGCCACTTTGGGTGTGTTTTTTTGTCTGTTTTATTGTTTGTATGTTCTATGTCCACAGGCCAAATGCCTTGACAGATTCTGATTACATTTTACATCTGCCAGAAGTTTCAACCAAATCGGTGCGGCCCCCATCTTGGAATTCATTTTTTTTTTTTTTTTGTGGTAGAAAATAAATTATATCTAAGCAGCCGGATTCTTGATACAAAACATTAAATGTATTATATTGCAACGTGTGCTACATTTTCAGACTATTCCCTGGAAATGTTTCAGAGAAATTAAATATTGAACATGAAAATAAATTGATAGCCACGGCAGCAAACAAAACTGTATAACAACAACCTGTAGCTCTACTTTGACATCTAGGCGGCGGTGATAATTATCCACTGCACAATATGTTTTTGATTGTTTTTTTGACAGCTACTATCTGCCTTATCAACCAGGACATTTATCTAATACCTTCCCTTTTAATCTTTGAATATGTACCAGACTTTATGATGCCAAAATACTCCTTTCTTCAAGCAAGTTTATTGTATCACCAGTTCATATACTGACTTGTTGTAATCATATATTGGTAGCACTGATCAACAGAACATTGTTTCTTTCTTGTTAACAAAGGAGTTATTTGGCTGCATATTTTGATCAAAACATGAGTCAAGCCTGCCAACCTCGTCAAGGTAGACTCCATTTAGCAGGTACCTAAACTGAATACAGCTGAACCCCGTTATAAGACATACAATACAATAACGCGGTCCTCGGGGGCCACCTGATCAGCGCGTTCCCCCAGAATCCCATCACTTCCCCTAGCCCGCACTTCCCCCAGCAGCCTCACCACAATCCCCCAGCACTTCACCCACCACGATCCCCCAGCACCTCTCCCACCACAATCCCCCAGCACCTCTCCCACCACAATCCCCCAGCACCTCTCTCATCACGATCCCCCAGCACCTCCCCCACCCCTATCCCCCAGCACCTCTCCCACCACGATCCCCCAGCACCTCTCCCACCACGATCCCCCAGTACTCCTCCCACCACGATCCCCCAGCACCTCTCCCACCACGATCCCCCAGCACTTACCTCAGCAGCCCCACCACAATCCCCAGGCATAGAGGGAGGAGGCAGGAGTCAGGCGCCGGCAGCCACAGCACAATCCCCAGCGGCCCAAGCACCACCAGAGGTAGGGAGGGGGGGTGGGGGGTGTATGTGTGTGTGTTTGCATGTGTGTGTTTGTAAAGTTTGTTAAAATTATTATTTGGGGTACACTTTGGGGTCCACGCTCACACCGCTGAACAAGCGGATCCGTGTTTTAGCAGATTGCGCTATAACGGGGTTGAGCTGTATACTGTATGCAATGTCAGTATAACTGTTCATACATCACGGCCTTCTTGAGAATGAGTTTTGGGTGTTTTTTATTTTTCAGCTTTTGGACAGCTTGTTGTGAATGAAATTGTCATTGTTACATGGAAGCGTTTAACAGTTTGTGATATTATATTAAAAGTATTTATTTTCAAGTAGCAATAATGTGAGAGTTGAAGTGGTATTCAGTATCTATTTTTTTGTTTCACTTCAAGACAGTGCTTGATCGTTGTGACAGACAAAAGCCGCCTTTCTGTACAACGTTGTTACCGGTGTCTCGACTGTCAGTGGAAATTAGGCTAATTTATCAGCTCGTATAATACCATACAGTCGGCCTTACTCCACAACTTCGCTGGGCAGACATTGCCAATTTTAACTGGTTTGAGAATAATGACAAAATCCACAAATTGATGGTGTTTCAAATGCGGTTTTCCCCGTGTTTCATCCCGTTATGAATCCTTGTCCTATTATAGTAGGTTTATTGAAGTGAAACTTCTTTAGTGGCACCTATTCTGATGGGGCAAAACTGGAGAGATGGAGACGAAATGTGAAACGGAAGTGACGTCACGACTCCCCCCCCCACTCTCCCCACACGCCTGCTGTGACATGCGGCGGCGGCGGCGATATAGCCGCCGGCGCCGCTCCTAATGGGCGCTGCTCCCCCCCACACGGCCGATCACACATGCGGCGGCGGCGGCTGCGATAGCCGCCGGCACCGCTCCTAACAGCCGCCGTACCCCGCCCACTGCCAACACGCTGCCATACCGCGCATGCGCAGTTGTGATGGCTAACCATTCCCCTCAGCCCCGGCCGCTCCAGCACATGCGTGCCGCCATTGCCCCCAGGTGCATTGCTACAGCGGCTCCTCGGGGGGCTGGAGGCCGCTGACCCGGCTGCTGAAGGAAGCCAACATCAATGGCTGCGGGGTCTGCGTGCTGCACAACTACCTCTTCATAGCGGGCAGCATCCGGGGCAGCGGGGACCGGGACCGGCTCTCCAACTGGGTCTCCTGCTACAACCCGCTGACCGGCTCCTGGGACCAGGCCCGCTCTCTGTCCCAGCCGCGCTCCCAGGTCATTAGTAGCCCTGTACGGGCACCTGTACGCCATCGGGGGCGAGTGAACGTCCGCCATTTCCCGCTCCCATGCCGCGCATGCGCTGCAGTGATGGCGGCAGAAGAGGCTGTTGGTGTTGGCTCGTGCAAGCACAGACATGGGAACGGGGTTGTGGGGGGGTTTGAGCATGCTGCTTCCCCCACAGCACCATCAGAGGGGGAAGGGGGGAGGAAGAGCGCTGAGCGCCCCACGCGCGTTACCGTGCCCTTCTGTAACCCCATCGTGGCCCCGTACCTCCGCCGGGGAGCTGGCTGCAGCAGGACACGCAGCTCTACCGGGGTTAGAGAATGGGGGCTGCTCTGCGGTCGTGTACCTCCGGGGTGGAGTCAGGAGAGAGGGGGCAGGACACAGACAGAGAGACATACACACCACACAAACACTGACAGACATATACGCACACTGACTGACACACATACACACACACTGACTGACACACCACACATACACACACTGACTGACACACACACATACACACACTGACTGACACACATACACACTGACTGACACACATACACACACTGACTGATACACACATACACACTGACTGACACACACACACACACACACACACACACACACTGACTGACACACACTGACGGACACATATACACACACACTGACTGATACACATACACACACTGACTGACACATATACACACACACTGACTGACACACACACACAGACTGACACATACACACACACTGCCTGACACACACACTGACTGGCACACATACACACACACTGACTGGCACACATACACACACACTGACTGATACACATACACACACTGGCTGATACACATACACACACTGGCTGATACACATACACACACACAGACTGACACACACACATACACACGCACAGACTGACACACATACACACGCACAGACTGACACCCCCACACACACACTGACACACACGCACACACTGACACACACACGCACACCCCCACCCCACCCCCACTGCTTCCAATAAACATGACCCCGCCAATCAAATTTACTCATGCTCTAAGCAGTAATATTATTATTGTTACTTTTATATGTTGCTGACAACACACAAAGAAGTTTCACTTACTATGCGCGTGCACAGCACACACAGTTTTATATTTATTAATGATCCCCTATGTTTGTAATTCTAAATCTTCACGGCTCCTTCTGAATATTTATTGTTGAATATGTCAACTGGTGTGGTCAGCTTCTGGAAAATACAAAAAGGTTTATGATGAATTAATGTAAATTAACTTGTTTCGTTTACCATTGTTTTTCCAGTAGCTGCTTGATTTCTTTGGATATATCTTTGTCATGTTTCTTATCTGCTATTGCTCCAGGTTTTCTATTACCATATTCATTAGTTTTTAACAGTTGTCAATTACACCTTCTTGTAATTTGGGCAAACTGAGACATTTTTAGCCAGATTTAGAATTTTGGTAATTGCCAATTTTATTTTATCTTTGTTAATTAATTTTCTTTTATCTACCGTTCTTTAGGTCCAAATGTACTTAGCTCCATTAAATCAGGGCAAATAACTTCAGGTTACATAAATTAGTAATGGGCTTTATTTTCCCTGAGTGTAATGCTTATCCACAAAGGTAATTATATGCAAGAACAACATCAATTCCCCAAATTATTATCATATGGGTAAAGTTTAAGTAACGCATATACGCGATACAATCTTGCATATTCCTCTCAACTCAAATAGCACGTAAACGCGATAAATAATACAATATACATGCTAATTGACATTCGAATAGGATGCTTCCACTTAGCGTTCCGACTAACACACTGCCATATTCCAGGATTACTGCACATGTGCGTTAGCTGTACATACACACTTATACGCAACACAAATTTCAAATAACTGCAAAGCACATTATAAAGTTATTAAGACAGCGCTTATTGTTGCTCGCTACTAACATGGCTGAAGAGGCTTCAACTTCTGCTGCTAAAGCCTCTAGGCTTAGAAGCATCAAATTCACTGATAGCGAATGGGACACACTTATACATGGGATAGTTAAAACTTTTCCAAATTATTTGGAGAGTTGTGCTACAAAACGAAAACTGCTGACAAAAATAGAATTTGGGACCAAATTGTTGTTGATTTAAATTTTCAAGGGCGTATTGTAAGAACAGTAGACAAGCTAATCCAAATAGGTGGACAGATAGTGAATAATTAATACATATACCCTATTTGTTTTTATATAAATACTTAATCTACTTTCAAATAAAAAAAATGCTACTATATAACATTAATAAAATATGATATAATCCATACTTTAATGATGAATATATTATTCACATCAATTTTGGTATATACATTTTAAAATGAAAATGTTTTTTTGTTCAGCAAGCCATTTTAAATGTTGTTCATAGACTATTGATCATGTTACTGTATAATAACGTTTGTTTATTACCTTTCAATAGGTCCATCTCACAGACAGGCACAGTTGAAAGCTCCCTGGATGTGTCCTCTGAGAGAGTGCTGGCAGAAGAGGATGCATTCACATTACTCCTTCAGGAAGTGTCTACACCAGCTTCTGCCCCAGCAGTGCCCGCTGCACCAGCTACTGCCCCTAATGTTGCTGCGCAGCCATGGCAGGACTGCATGATTAATTAATACCCCAACATTAATATTCTATATAATAGCTGCATTCTATTTATTGGTGCTTATTGACGTAGCAAATAGCCAGCCATCTCCATATCTCCTCTCCTCAAAATGACGGCTGGCTGAAAAGAGATGCAGGAAATTTGCATTGGGAAAGCAGTGGAAAGCGAGCAACTACATTCTAAATATTTATCATTTTGCATCACACACCCACTGCACATTAAGAGAATGGTAGTTTTTGCTGTTGCAAAATTCCACTTGTCTTTCTCAGGATGGTGTCAAAGCTATGTGTGTGCAAAATATTGCTCACATCACAATGAGGAAGCCAGAAATCCCATAAAAAAAATATATTTAAGGTCCTGTCACCCTGTCCTCCCAATGGGGAATATTACATATTTTCCAGTGTGTCTTTTCAAAGCTTTCAAAAATTGATGGAAGCAGAAAAAAAATGCTTTTTTGCCTTTTCCCACCAACTACTGCTATTGTACAGTACTCTGAAAAGACCCTGAGGCTAAATAATGTACAGTAATGAGTTCAGGAACGGCATGACTCTTGCTTGTGAGTGACTCTAGCTTTGGTCTTAGTTGCTCATATAGAGCCATTATGCCAGCTATGCTCAAGTGAAAGCAGTATATAACTTCCTCCTCCCACAGGTCAAGCAGAGCCCGTCTGGCTCTAAATATTCTGGGCCTGCTAATTTCCTCCTCTCCTGTAGCAGTGCTCTCCTATCTCTCTCCTCCTCTAACTTTTCTCCCTTCCTCCTCCTACTGCTTTCTCTTTCTCTCAGTCTTTGCACCTCTTCCTCTTTGACTGTATCTTTATCCTCAACTCTCCTTCTCTCTCCATGTAACAAAATGAGTGTGTCCATCATATCATCTTAAAAATGTCAGCAACCAAATTTCCTTTTGTATCCAATTATTACTAATTGTAATTGTCCTGATAATTGGATAGAATAATTGATTACTTGCCATTCGACCATATTCCTTGAATGTAACTCTATGCAAAGTGGAGTACTTAGGAATATATAATATATAGTATGTACCAGTGGAGGGATTCTGGTGATTCAGACAGGTTCGGACGAACATGTTCCTAAAATTTTCATAGTTCACTGAACCGGTGCGACCAGCCCTACTTTCCCCTTTCAAGAACTCTGTTCTGTGTCCTGCACAGCCTAGCTGTGCGAGGACCCCATGGGGAGAACAACTCAGCCGCATATATGCCTCTCTCACCTTCACGGTGCCACATCAGGGGGCTTCAGGGGGGGTAGAAGCCGATTGCCCAGTTGCGCAAGCGTTGTGGAGGGGAACACTGGCGTCACTCCATCAAAGCCATTTTAAGGAGAACCTGCCCACTTCTGCTCCATTTCCCCGACTGAGACCAATCTTCCGTCTACCAGGTGAATGCGGCAGTGGCTCCATTAAATCGCCGGAACCTTTGGGACATTGGTATTTGCACTGGTTGCACTTAGGGACATTTGTATTGCACTGGTTCCCCCTGGTCTCCTCCCCCCCGCACTGGTCTCTCTCCCCCCCCACTGGTCTCTATTCCCTCCATGTCTCTCTTCTCCCCTCTGGTCTCTCTCCCCCCTTGTCTCTCTTTCCTTCCCCCTCCCCTGGTATCTCCTCCCCCTCCTGGTCTCGCTCTCTCCCCCTGGTCTCTCTCCTCCCCCCCCCCGGTCTCTTTTCCCACCCTGGTCCATCTCCCCCCCCCCCTGTCTCTCTTGCCGCCAACCCCCTATAAAAGGGCGAGAGAGAACCTGTTGCTAAAATTTTTGAATCCCACCACTGGCATGTTGTCCTTCTTAGCAATTCTTCACGTATTGGCCATGGCCATGGCAAGCTAGCCACTTGGGCTACTAAGGGGTTAAAAAGTGTACACTTAAGCTTTTTACACCAAGGCATACATACCAGGGGAATGAGCCCAATATTAGTGTCATCTATTTATTAACTTATGTCAAATGTGTAAAAAGATCCCATAGGCTAATACTGCGTAAAAAATGGATCTAATCTCAATGGTAAGTAATGCTCTTACAATATAGATACAAAATGTAATTTCCCTACAGCGCTTCCATATTAATGGTTATTTAAAACAAATAAAAACAAAAAAAAACTTTGACTACAAAGAGATTCTACTACCATGAATATACCATATACTCTTTTATAATACTATATATTAACAATATTATCACAAGTTGAAACCACAATATAATGATATAGCACATATGGAGGAATTAATAGAAATTACACTAATCGTGTTATAATAATGGGATCCACAAATGAATACAAACTTTACATCTGGGAGAGTTCACAAAATACAAATAAAATGATATTCGGGGAATCTTATTTTTGAATGACAATTTTATTTAACTGAGATGTCTTTTAAAATTAATTTATTAATATTCTAGGAATTAATTCAAGTTATTCATTTATGTAGTTTAGTTACAGATATATTTTCCTTTTTTTTCATTTGTCATCCCTTCACTAACCTATTCCATTCCCTTCCCTTTCCTTTATCCACCCACTCCCTACCCTTGCCCCCCCCTTTCCTTTCTTCCCCCCCCCATCTTACCCCATCCCCATTTTTTTTATTTTTTTCTTCAGACACATTGGTTCATTATTTTAATATGTTGTGTCCTTCCTCCAGAATTTTGATTATTATATTATTGTATATTCTATATATGGTTTTTATACATTGTAATATTACCTTAAATTGTCTAAACATAATATTGTATTGATGTTTTTGTATGTACTGTATGTGTTTACAATTGCATTAGCATCTATAACACATGTACCTCATTGGCTGTTGTTCTAAGAATATATACGATTCTTTTGTGGGAGCAGATTGGTCAATTAGTTGCTTAGCAACCATAGTGTGTTTATGGACTGTTTGATGCTAGTACCCACAATCCTCTGAGGAAGTCACATAGAGCGACGAAACGCGTTAGGAAGTAGCAGCGACAGTACGTCATCACTAACGGACGTCTGATCAGGGCCGGATCGTGTCCTGAGCTGATTGAGGTGAGTGTGATTTGCTCACTCTAGCAGCTCTGTACATCCATCAGGATTTCAGAATCGTTACTTTGCCGCCAAATCCCCAGCTGATTCTGAGTTAGGTAACTCACAGCATACTACGGCCATACTCGTGGAGGACTTTGGATTGCTGAGCGGATCCTATTGGTGGTGATATTATTCACAACATGCTTTTATTGATTTTTAACCTTGTGAGTGCATTTGTTACTCCCCTTCCCAAAATTTAATATACCTGCCTATGCTATGGGGCTTGCTTATCCACATATTCTGTAATATTATATGTTAAAGAATTTATACCTGTATATGATTGGGAGACCCATTGGGTCTACGATATTTTTGTGCACCTTCGGTACAGTAGGTGATAGAAGACTGCTATTTTGATGTCTAAATTGTTCAAATACTCATTCTTTTAAATTGATAACAGAATTTGTCAGTGCTCTATTCATTATCGCAATCATTATATTTTTAGAAGGGGTGGTGGGATCATCAAATTTGCCATTCAGTCTATAGTAGGAGGACTCATCTCCTAAGAGTCTATACATTCCATGATATAATTCTCTCTGTTTGGGATAATGATCTCACCGCCCTTATCTGCTTGTTTAATGTTTTCAGTTTTATTTTACATTAATTCTTTAAGTACCAATTTCTCTTTTTGTGATAAATTAGATCTTGCTTTTTGTAATTATTACATGATTTTTGTAAATTCTTATTTACAACTGAATAAAATGGGTCTACAAAACTCCCCTTGGACTCCATAGGGTACAATTTAGATTTGGGTTTTAAATCTGATTGACACCTAATTTTTTATTTCACCCGAGTTCTTAATATTGATAGACACTTTTTAAAATTGGATATAATATATTTATCTATTAAGAGTAAAGTTTTTCACATATTTGTTAGGGTCTATAAATAATTTGAAACTATTGGGTACACTATTAGGTGCAAAATGGAGACCTCTAAAAAAAATGCACAGTGCATATAAATCAAATAATACCAAGAGAAATGGTATAATACTTATCCACAAGCTCAATCGTGAGAAAAAATAAGCAAAAAAAAGAAAGAACGAGAAGAGGGGGAGATTAAGGACACAAGGGCTGATGTTTGAAGGAACTACCAAAGTTAGTGAGGCGAGAACAAATATGGGTGAGGGGAGGAGAATGGGTAATTAAATAAGGGGGACAACATTTTGCAGAGTTAACCCCTTCTTCTGGCCTATTCCTACAGCAGAAGTGCCAGTTGTACTCCCTGTATAACCCTCAGTAATATTCTGCTCCCACAATACAATTAAGTTAAAGAAGGGAAAACGTCCAAATGCTTCTCTTGGCGCAGTTCAAAAATACAGGTTTCTGAAATCTCCCACAAAACTTCGCTTGGGAAAGGTTACTAATTGTGTGCTTCAAAAATACAGGTATCTGTAATCTCCAATGGGTATTCGCTTAGTCAGAAGAGGACACGTCAACATTTAGAAACCGAATGTACTTTTCTAAAATTAATACAAAACCTTCTAGACCCATCAGATTTAGGGACTGACACAATGGGGCTCCATCACTCACTCCGTGACCTGTCTACACCCAATTTGAGCATGTTTTCTAGTTCTGTTTCTAATATTCCCCTTAATGAATCAGGAATTCTATACGGTCTTTGTTTCACTTTCTCACCTGGTTCAGTTTTGACATGGCGTGGAATCAGATATATTTTCCCTGATAAGGGCGAAAACACATCAAAAAATTGTTTAACTGTACAGATGGGCCACGATTCAACTTCACCGTGCTCATCACTTGGAGTAGATTAAGTGCGACCCAAGTGCGGCCATGATCACAGCCAAGTGCAGTGCAGGGCGAATTTCCCATAAGGCGTAACGTAGCAGGGGTCCCTGTTTCTGAATGGGTGTCCCACTGTGTTAAACCTACCAGGCTGCACCAGTCAAGAAGAGCTGTGCAGAGAGATCAGAGAGAAACAGTCCTTCTCTTTGCGTCTCAGTGCACAGCTCTTACAGGCGATCGCTCTGTTTTTTTTTTAGTACATAGGATTGAAGCGGGTTGTCTCCGGAGCTGGACCGCATTAATTTAAGGCTCGGGGTTCCCTGCTTCCCGAGGTACAGGCCTCCCTCCGTATTGGGTTCTGGTATCTCCTGCAAGTTTAAATGTCCCGCGTCACGTGATTGAGATATTTAAACTTGCAGGAGATACTGGCACCCCATACTGGGTCCTGTACATCGGTAAGCAGGGGGTCCCCGGACCTGAAAGTAATGCGGTTCAGCTCTGGAGACCCCCCGCTTCAATCCTATGTACTAAAAATTAAAGCAGAGCTTCATTACCTTAGAAGCTAACCGCTAAGGTAATGAAGAGGTTAAACACCAGTACCCGGTTTGTTGGTGGGTAGTGGGAGTGGTTAACCCAGCTAAGGTAATGAGGTGTTAATCCCTCCCGCTACCTCCATGGAAGGCCTACCCCCCAACCCCAGGTCAACTACCCCCATCACACACACCCTCTACACCCAACACCACACAAAGGAATGGGCAATAGCCCTATTAGCCAAATATGGTGTACTGAGTTTCAGGGTGTAGGGAAGCTGCGATAGAACTACAGTCAAACTTCGCTCAGCTGCAGTTTCCTTGTGCCCAAAATAAACATAAATGATATTCCATCTGTATTTTGTACCCCAGTTGTATACTCCTTTTTTCTCCGGGGTCTACTTGTTGTCCCAAATCAAACTTTTTCTCTCCTATTGACACAAACAGGCTTTCTTGAGGTCTCCAGGGCTTCTAAAGATTTATGATAAATGTATTTTTCTTTTCCTTGTCTGCAATATTTTGTAATCTCTGAGTCCTTTTCGTGTTACCTCAAAAGGGCCTTTCCATTTTGCCAATAACTTTGACTCTGTAGTCGAAAGAAGAAGTAAAACCATATCCCCTGGCTGAAATTCTCTTGCATAAGCCCCTCTGTTATAATGCCTTTCTTTTGCTTTTTGGGCCCCTCAAAAGTTTTCCTGTGCAAACACCACTAGAATTTTAAACCATTCTGTAAGTTTCAATACATACATTATTTGCCCTTAGGATTTGTTCTTCCCACATTTCCTTTACCAAATCCATGATCCCTCTTCATCTTCCATGTCTTCCATAAAGTAACTCAAAAGGGGGAAACACTGTGAACGACTGGGGAACTTCCCAAACAGCAAAGAGAAGAGGTGGAAGCACTTCATCCCAATGCCGTGTATCAGTAAATACCATGCATCGGTAAATAAACAACCGTACCATATTATTAAGCATCTTATTGAAGCGCTGGAACAGGCCATCTCTTTGGGGATGATAAACCAAGGTCCGTACTGATTTTCCAATTTAACAGACAACAGACCTCCTTCATGAGGCTAGACATAAAATGTTGTTCCCTGGTATGTTAAAATTTTGGTAGGAAACAGAACTCTGGAGAAGAACTTAATTAGTTTGGTCGCTACGACCTTAGCAGAAGTTGTTCTTAATTGAATAGTTTCTGGGTACCTGGTAGCAAAAATCTACTATAGCTAGTATATATTGGTACTCTGCAGAACTTTTTTCGAGGGGACCCACAATGTCAACATCTATCATTTCGAAAGGCGTCTCTACCATTGGGATAGATTCCAAAATGACTTTGGTTTTCCCCTTTTGGACAACTATCTGGCAATGAGGGCATGAAGTAAAGAAATCCCTTACCGCTCTATAAAATTCCAGGCCAGTAGAACCATGCCATGAAGCGGGTTTGGGTTTTCTTCCTTCCCGGATGACCAGAACAAGGAAGAGTATGAGCTAAACGCAATACCTTGTTTCAATAGGGTATTGGCACAAGCAGTTGCATCTGTTCCTTTGGAGTTTGCTTCTCTTTCTCAGTTCGATATAAGAAGTCATTATGCAACTCAAAGTGAGGGAAAAAAACTAACCCCTGTGGTTTTATTATTTCCTTGTCTACCACTGCCACCTGGTCAGAGACCCGGGAATCGGGAACGCGAGACCTGAGCAGACCCCATCCTCTACAGTGTGGAAGCCGACATCAGAGGTATTCTGCAGCTGATGTGCGTATCATACCCCGGGGAATCCGGAAGCGCACCTAATCGCATGAGAGACTGGAGCCAGCTGTGTGCCTTATCAGGACACTGTTTACTTCAGACCCAGAGTGGTCAAAACTGCTGTTTATTGCTGTGGAGCATGGGAGCTCACTGCTCAAACCATTTTTATCTTATAAAAACTGTATTGTACTATGTCCACCTCTTTTTCTTTTCTATGATTGGGAGAGTTCCAGTGATACTAACCCAGATCTACATCAGATTGAATCTGACAAACAGATAAGGACAAAAAATCGAGCGCAAAAATACTGTATATTAATAAATAGTAAGAGAATATTACAAATTAAGTAAAACCTCGATGAGAGTGCGCTCCTGACCCCTTTTGCCGTGAATCTGACAAATGCCTAGGCACTCTAAAGACTTCCTCTATATCACATTTTGAATTTTATACACATTTGCATTATGTATATTTATTTTTCATATGATTGCGGGGAGTTCTTGCGCATTGAAAATCCTGTGGCACCTACCTATAAAATGCTGAGAAACATCTCTTAAAATAAGCTGCATTTCCCCTGCATGGTGATACTAATTGTATTTATTTATTCACTCACATATTTCTGTACATCTGTACGTAACAATTCACCAACACTTTGTCACAGAATATTTTGGGTTTGCGCTTTACTTCCGTTGCACAATCTTTTTGGGAAAACAAATTTTTCCTAAAAAAAATCTCGTTCTGATCTTCCTTTTGAGGTATTATTTTCTATAAAATTCCTCTTTATCTTGTTTTGTATAAAACATATGCTTTTCCGCGCCGTTTATTTCTTTTTGGTGGTTTTCTAAATGCATCTGTAATGTTCATTAAAGGAGTTTTATCATATGATTTAAAAGCAGAATTCTGGTATTTATATTTCCCATTTGCCCTTGGAGGTCTTGTGTAATTATCTCTATCAGAATTATGTCCTGTATTATTTCCTGTGGTTACAATTCATCTGTCTACTCGACCCGTAATCAATTACAGAGAAGGGGGGTGGTACATTTGGTGATGGCCATCTGGCCGCGACCAAGTCCCCGCCGGCGTTTTGGGACCATCCCCCTCAGCCGCTCCACCACCGGACCCTCTGCCGCCAACCGCTTCTACTATAGGTACATTTTAGGGATTGGTGGTTAAATTTAGCGGTTTTAGTGGGTACGGGTTAACCTTAGGGGTTTTATCAGTTAAGGTAGGGGGTTAACTTTAGGCGTTTTAGTGTAAGGGGGTAAGGTTTTTAGGGTAGGTGATAGCATTAGTATTCGGGTAAAGATTAGGGATTTTTAGGGAAACGGTTGAGGTTAGTGACTTACTGTAGCGGCCAAGTGGCCGGCGGCAGAGGATCCCTGCGGCGAGGTTAATTGCGGCGAAACGCTGGCAGAGGTTTGGTCACAGCGAAATTTGAAAACAGCGCGCTTACTGAGAAAAACCACCATCAACAGAGTGTTATTTAACAAAATACCACCACTTTATCTTATGGTCTATATCAATACGGACAAGTCATGGAAAATTATTTCTTATGATGTATGCTCAATATAAATATTAGAAAAAACTAAATGTAAATATCTACACTACTATACAAAATATATTCTTATGTAGCGGACATGTAAAATGGCTACAGTCATCTCTCCTGCTGACAGTAAGGCCTGGTAAGTTGTGGGCATGCCAGCAGTAATTATGGAGGTTTGCCCTCACACCCTGGTGGAGTGCCCTGTGTATGGATGGGAGTAGTCACATGCTCTGACTCCATGGTTAGTGATGTCAGAGGTGTGTCAGCTTCCAGAGTATACATAAGGCACAGCACTGAGCCTAAAGTTAGTTCTAGACAGACCTACATTCAGCTCTGCCAAGAGGAGGAGTTCTGGCAGTAGCCCAAGTTCAAGTACTAGCCTAAGAGACTGAAAGTTATGTTATAGTAACCATAGAGGAGACTGTGTCCAGGGACCTGGCACAGGGCAGTGATCCCTGCGGGGATAGGGAATCCCTATCTAAGGAGAGATACACCTTTTAAAGGGAGGCACTGACTACAGAATGAGTGGCTAAGAATATACTGCGAGGGGCAGCTAGCCCACATCAACCAATAAAGATGTTCTCATTCACAAACCCTCTCGTGTACATGTGTGGAGTGAATGTACAGAGAGGAGCACCACGGAGGAGTTCCTCAACAGGATCATCCCCTTGCGGACGCAGGGACCCTGATGAGGTGGAGGCGCTGCACTGGAACTAGGTGAGACTCAGCACACTACCTCAGCTGCCTGTCTGGACGGGTCCTCCCCACACACCATCATGCGGGAGACTCAGGAGTCCTGTTGCCAACAGGTGCACCACCAGACACTACCACACTGTAACGGGGACCAGTTAGACCACAGGGGCCAATGTGAGATTGGGTGGGTCAGGCCGGTTCCCAAACACCGTTACATTTGGAGGCGAGCTGCTGAGATCAGATCTGTCATCAGGACAGGCTCTAGCTAGGCACACTGGGAAACAGGGAGAGAGTCTGCTGCCACTCTGTGCTGCGTAGGGACGGACCTAGGGGTGGTCAGGGGGCTGACGGGATATTGTCAGTTCGCAGGGACAACCTAGGGGCCTGAAAGGAGTGAGGGGTCTGGAGCCGGGCTATAGCTGACCGAGTCACCTTGAGGCAGTGCTAGTTGGTAGGACGCCAGAAGGGATAGCCTGTAACTTGGCCAGGAATCCTGGAGAGGGTCTGCGCTAGGCTGACCAAGAGAGGTAGACGCCCCAAGTACTGCATGGCAGAGCCAGAGTACCTAGCCCATTCCAGACACTTACCATAGGGAGCACAGACTGGGAGGAAGGAGTCACAGCAGACACTGAGAGAGTGAGCCTAGCCTGAGGTAGTGCAACATGAGTCCAGCCTAGTTCAGGTACACATGTGGTGGTGCATCTGAGCAACTCTTTATTGTACTGATGTGGAGGCTGCCCCGCAGAGCGGAGCCCCATGTACAATAATTGGTACGAGAGTGTGACAACCCAAAGAATGGAGGATCCGCGTGGTGCGGAGAACCCAAAATGGCGACCAGAGGCTGATGGGGAGGGCACCCGTGGCGTGCACCCCACTGAAGAGCAAACTGTCGCCGAGTTATCGTTAACCAGTCTGCTCTGGAGCGGAGCGAAGGCCGTGGCTGCCCCGTTTTTATCCTGTCTGGGACACCGAGGGGCCACCCTTGAAGAGTGTGAGGAAATTGTAATAATTGGGGGAGAACCCCGCGAGGAGAGCAAACAAAATGACTTTTTGGGCTTAAAAGCCAACCAAAATGGCGGTTCCCGCTTGCTAGGGAAACCGCATGGGACAGTCACAGGAGAAATGGCTGATGCAGAACTTGCAAAGAGCTGGCCGGGAATGGCGCGAACAGCAGAGCCCCGCCCTGATGGGGGGCATGGCGCGAAAGCTATGGCTGCGCCTGCATGGACAGTGACTAACTCAGCCCCTGTGCTGAGTCAACCGCTTAGTCTATGGGACCCTCCACTGATTTCCACCAGGGGGAGTGACTTTCAACTATGGCCTGTGGGAATGCACCCACTGGGCCCAGGGACTGATATCCAGACGGCGCCACTACAGAAAGTAGTTCCGGCCGCGGAAATGATTTGCAAGAAAGAGGGATATTTTGCACGCAAAGCTGCTGCAAGGAGAAGGCGGGAACTAGCCGCGGGAAAAGAATCCAGCTCTGAGGAGGAAACTGGCGCGAAAACGCAGACCACGCCCACCAGGACTGAGAGAGGCGCGGCCTTAATTAAGGGGCATGATATTCCCCTGTGGGACCCGCCCATAATTGCAACCCCTGGGTGTGGGTTCCAGCTATGTCAGCGGAAGGAGGAGCCAAAGCAGGAAGTGACTGGCCCAGAAGCTTCTACCGGTCAGTTGCGAGGAACCACTGACCTGGAGAGACCCACACTGAAAGTGGTCCCTACAAAAAGAATGGCCTGCCCCTCCGCTGTGGGAACTATGGTCTCCACTCAGCCCTACTCAGTACCTGGCGGGTTACTAGTAGTAAGGGTGGCTAACACCGAGACGGTGGTCGGGCTCTGCCTACAATGCGGGCTGCCCGGAGGCACGGTCAACACGGCGGCACGTTGCCCACATTGCGGGACACTGTATTTATGGCCTATGCCAACATTTATACCGATACAATCGGCTGACCCCCCGGGGGACCAGGCTAAGCGAACCGCCGAGTCCCCTGGCGCACTGTGGATAGGACGTGCGAGTCCCGGAGAAAGGGGACTGGAGCCGGTCAAGTCGGCTGGGTCGGCCGCAACCGAGACAGTCGGGTCACCTCCTGACCGCACCGAGAAGGGAGAATACTTGGACGAGGATCTCCGTGAACTTGCGAAGGTGACAGCGAGGCCCAGAATAGAACCGGGGAGGACGACACCCCGAGGTACCAGCAGCTGTCAGAAAGACAGAACGTCCCCCGCAGATCGGCGAGCCGAGAGACGGAGTCCCTCCGCCTCAGAGCGTGGCGGCGACGGACGAGAGACGCCGACACCACTGCGGACGGGTAAAAGGAGTCCCTTCACTTACCTTGCCCCAGCAGACGGTGTAGGAGCGGAGAGGCCATGCCAAGCCGCAGGCGCACGTGGAGAGACGGCATCACTTCCGGTGAGGACGACGGCGGAGCTTCCGGATGTCGTCATTGAGGAAGAGATCCCGAATGGGGGTCCAACCCGCGATGACGGTGTTTCCGGTTCCGGGGAGGACATCACTTCCGGTGGCGACAGCGGAACCCCAAAGAAGAGTGCAGCGACGCTTCGGCGATCGGGGGAAGGTCCCCGATCACCTACAAGGCCCAGGAGTTGGAGGGGCGATCCAAGGACTGAGGAGGGTGAGATATCCTCATTGGACCAGTCTACGGACAGCCAGGAATGGGTCGTAACCCCGTGGGGTCCAATTCCTTGCCCATCCGCCCAATCCCCCGCCCTAGCTAAAACCCCTGCCCCAATCACACGGTCCCCGGGTTCCCCGCCTAGTTTGGAATCTGTGGACATATCATCAGGGGGGGAAGGGAGACGGACTGGGGAAAGACAGCGCAGTGGTGCTACGGAGGGCGATTCTCGGGGAGGGGGAGAATTGAGAGTGGTCACGACAGCACCCGAGCCAGTGATAAGGGCCCCGGGGTCTTCCAGGTGGTTCCTACCGCGATCCGCACGGTCATCTGGGATATTTTCTATAGATGATGATAGGGAGTCAGGGAGGTCAGATAGATTCAAAGAGAATCGTTGGTGGGCCCCACTATTCGAAGGGTACTCCACCTGGATGGACCGCACTCGGTTCCTCATCCGGCGAGAGGATGTAGTGGACTACTGGTGGGCTGTGGGAGAATTCACACCGGAACAGAGGGACAGAGAGCTGCAGGAGCGGTGGCTGCAGATTGAGAATAGGGAAATAGAGCCCATGGGTCCTAGCATCCTATCAGATCCCGTGGACCCTGATGAGCCCCTGTCATGGGTGTTGCCTGGGAGGGCAGGTAAGGCTGACCTGACTAGGATTAGTAGGGCCAAGAGAACCATAATGGCTCAGTATAAATCTTCCCACGGGTTGGAGTACCCGTATGTCCCTGAGCCTCTCATGGATGAGATAGAGGACAACCGGGATAGGTGGCTTAGGGAGGGGGAGAATGCGGTGCTAGCCCTTGTGTGTTCCATGAATAAAGTTTTTTGAAGATCCCAGCAGCCTCTCTGAGTCAGACATGCGCAGTTGCGCCGGAATCCGCCATTGTTTCATAGAAATGCACCTAGTGGGAAGAGGGAGTTCCGTGATAGGGAAGAAGGCTGAGGAGCGCATAGAGCACTTAGTGCGGGTATGGGGCATTGGCCGAAACATCTATAAGCACCGGGTGACATATAGGCCTGAGAGGGGACTGCCTAGGCACTATCACGTTACGGTCATAGACATGGGCGGAAGAGAGGTCAAGAAACCTGACCCAAATCACTATTTTTAGGGGGTACTAATACATTACGTGGGTTCGTGGCTGCTGGTCGGGGCGGGCTTGGCGGAATGTACTGTAGTCATTTTTGTTATACACCATGAAGATTTGTATGAAAAGTTAACCAATTATGTGTTGTATTTCAGTGCTTCCTGGAAAAGGGTATACAAATTTAGGTCCCAGCGAGGACGATGGGATTCACCAGGGGGAGAATGTAGCGGACATGTAAAATGGCTACAGTCATCTCTCCTGCTGACAGTAAGGCCTGGTAAGTTGTGGGCATGCCAGCAGTAATTATGGAGGTTTGCCCTCACACCCTGGTGGAGTGCCCTGTGTATGGATGGGAGTAGTCACATGCTCTGACTCCATGGTTAGTGATGTCAGAGGTGTGTCAGCTTCCAGAGTATACATAAGGCACAGCACTGAGCCTAAAGTTAGTTCTAGACAGACCTACGTTCAGCTCTGCCAAGAGGAGGAGTTCTGGCAGTAGCCCAAGTACTAGCCTAAGAGACTGAAAGTTATGTTATAGTAACCATAGAGGAGACTGTGTCCAGGGACCTGGCACAGGGCAGTGATCCCTGCGGGGATAGGGAATCCCTATCTAAGGAGAGATACACCTTTTAAAGGGAGGCACTGACTACAGAATGAGTGGCTAAGAATATACTGCGAGGGGCAGCTAGCCCACATCAACCAATAAAGATGTTCTCATTCACAAACCCTCTCGTGTACATGTGTGGAGTGAATGTACAGAGAGGAGCACCACGGAGGAGTTCCTCAACAGGATCATCCCCTTGCGGACGCAGGGACCCTGATGAGGTGGAGGCGCTGCACTGGAACTAGGTGAGACTCAGCACACTACCTCAGCTGCCTGTCTGGACGGGTCCTCCCCACACACCATCATGCGGGAGACTCAGGAGTCCTGTTGCCAACAGGTGCACCACCAGACACTACCACACTGTAATGGGGACCGGTTAGACCACAGGGGCCAATGTGAGATTGGGTGGGTCAGGCCGGTTCACAAACACCGTTACACTTACATATTATTGTATTAATAAATCTGTAAACATCTGATGTTTCAGAGGTACTACTACAAAATCCTAAGCTTCAAAACTAAATGAATATGTACATGCTAGTACATACCTATATATTCACAAAAAATGTGCAATGTGAATATACTAAGGGCCCTATGCAGAGAGCAGCGCTAAAATAAATTGGAGATGTTAATAAATTGTACCTGTAATGGCGTGATTTTATGTCCATATGCAGAAAGGCCCGAAAACTGCATTTAAAATCATGTGTGATTATGGAGAGTTTCAACCGGCGAGATGCGCGCTGGTGAAACATGTTTGAAAAAAAAACGCGTTTTTTTTTCTTCTTTTCCCTTTCGCCGGTGAGCTCCAGCTTCCTGCCAACTTTTTTTTGGCAGAGCAAATTGTACAATTTCTCTCCATTTTAATGGCGCGAACAGCCACTATATGGCGATCGTGCCTTTCTGCATACGGCGGTTTAAAAGACTGAAGAAATATAGGTTCTCGCCAGCCGCGCGGCGAGATTTACAAATAGAAAAAAAAATGGCGCGTTTTTCGTAACCCGCCATTTTCTGCTGTTTTAAACGCAAATTTCTCCAAAAAATGGCGATATTTACTATAGCGCTGCTCTCTGCATAGGGCCCTGTATGTCTATTAAAATATTCCAGTAAATATTATGTGCAAAAATAGGTTATAGGATGTCCACATTTCTGTTTTTGGTGGTCCTTTCTTCCATGTGGTAAAATAACAGCGGAGGGAGAAGTAGTTAGTGTGATACCTTTTTTTGGACTGACAAATACAGTAGTTGATATATTACATATCAACTGTTTGTTGGTTCAATAAAAGATATGTCACTTTTCACTTGAGAAAGGCCTGAGTATACAGTAGGTCGAAATATCGTATTTATGGCTCAAATAGATTATCTTTAGGCAAACCCAAAAAGGTTTTCCCTGGAGTCAGGAGCACCGGTAATTTTATCAATTTATTCATTTTATGGTGTGCAGCAAACACCTTTATTTTGCGTCACTAAAAGATTTCACACACCCTATATCTTCTCCCTCCTTTGTTATTTTACCACATGGAAGAAAGAACCACATGGGTAACTATAAAGTACAAAATTCCATTCAAAGTTGTTAACAAGGGAACATCTTGTCCCTATTTGTAATTCATACAATGACTTCATACTGTATGCATTCCCATCAAATGTTTTAAAGCAAAAGGATCTGCTGAAAGGCTCATTGCTGGAAATCCCGCATCCATGTCAATAGGAAAATATACATTTGTGATGCAATGACAATGTTGATACAACATGCAGTCACAAATGGTAAAAAGGGACTGCGTATACCTATTTGTAATCCATATAGTTGTGGGCAAATGTATGCATTTAATCTGGCATCAAAAGGTATAACGTGGAAAACGACATAGTGAAAACCATACAACCAAGAGGAGTTCAACTCATCCCTGTGTATAATCCAAGGTGCGTGTCCTTCTTACAAATAATAATTGTGCTTAAACTAGAGTGTACATAATCTGGGGTCCATAAAGCATGTATATAATGCATTCACATTTAGATTGCACCGTATCCAATGTCTATGTCCAAGAGAACTCCCTTTGAAGCAACAGTCTTGTGATATCACCGCCACGGGGGGCTTAGTGATATGTTCTATGTGTAAACAAATTAATCAAAATGCAGGTCTCCTCTGGGACAGAGGTACAAAGTAGAGCTCTACTCACAAGTTCACAATTGAACAGCCAAGAACAGAGGAGAAACAACGTTTCAGGTCCCACATGGACCTTTCATCTGCATGTACCTCTGTCCTAGAGGAGACATGTAAGGATATCATTTCTCTCCAGTAACACTTAGATAAGATGGAAACTTGGACAGGTAATGGCAGATGATTCAAGATGGGAAGTTTGATTAAACATAGAAGAGAAAAACAGAAGAAACTTTATGGTGTAGTACTTTAGAAATTGACAAAAATAGGACAATGAGTCCTTTAGATATACTGTACTATGCACTCACAATAATCATCTCTTGATGGTGTATATGAAATGATCTATCAAATTTGTGGGACTTCTGTAGAGAAACAATGTCACAGATTCTCTGGGATCCACATAAAGGTAAGGGAAAATAGAGAGACACAAGAAAAACACATGGAGCCTCATGCAGTAAAGTCCGAAAAAATCGCCACAATTTTAAATTCGCCATTTTTGACAGCTTTGCTATCTCGGTATGCAGAAAGCCCCGAATACCAGTGATAGCAACATTTGCAAACATGGCGAGTAGCTGGCGACGAGATTATCGGCCCTCTGAAAAGGGCTCACCCGACAAGTTGATTCTGCAGCAGAGAGAGAGAGAGCTGCCTCTCTCTGCGTAAATCTAGGCCAAAATAAACATTTTTTAATGTAAATTTTATTACTAGTGTAGATGAGCAGGGGGTCTCCGGAGAAGAATCGCGTTGTTTTCACGTCCGGGGACCCCCTGCTTCCCGAGATATAGGCCTCGTTATAGGGTGCCGGTTTCTCCTATGCATTGAAATGTCCCAGTCACGTGACGCAAGACATTTACATGCATAGGAGATACCAGCACCCCATAACAGGGCCTGTATCTCGGGAAGCAGGGGGTCCCCGGAACTCAAATCAATAAGGTTCTGCTCCGGAGACCCCCTGCTCATCTACACTAGTAATAAAATTTAAATTCAAATATGTAGTAAGCACCAATACACAACCCACCCCTTGTGCCCCCACATAAAACCATTGTTTATTTATTTGAACACACAATTGATAACATATCCTGGTGGGGGTCCCGGGTGTTCCCCACAGCGTCCGGGGGTCCTCGGTTGGTACCTGTGGGTCCCTGCTGGCCTGCGGTACCATTCGTGTTGTAAAAAAAAAATAAAGATCGCCTACATTTCAATAAATACACCTCCCCCCACAAACACATACAGTACAGTAATGTGCAAACTAACCAATATCCAGATATGGATATGGATTATTAAACAAAACATTAGCCAGCCACCTTAAAGTAAATAAAACCGTTCTACTTATCCCTGCCATTATGAGGGGCATCCTCGTCAGCATACCGCAGGGCCATGTCCTCCATTGCCAGAAAGAATACATAAAAAATACAAATCAGAATGGCTGTGCTTCATTTCCCTTTAACATGACGTCACAAAATCTAACAAAAATATCCACAAAATCCAACATGGCTGCCGTCACATGCTACGTCAGCCAATCAGATTGGGGATATAGTTCTCAGAATACCATTGACTGCTATAGTAGCTTATCATGCCCATATTGTGTGGGTATGATGTACTACTATGCCAATCAATGGGTACAGGGTGGGCATAGTAGGGTCGAGGTGGGTGGTTAGGCCTCCCAGGTGGGTAGCGGGGGAGTTAACCCCTTAATTACTATAGCGGTTATGAGTGGTGAGTGGTGTGTAAATAAGCAGTCAATGACTTACATTTGATTACAGTATTCTGGTGAGCAAATACCTTCGTACCCAGGTAGGTAGTGAAGGAGGGTGGATTTCCCTTAGTTACTATAGCGGTTATTAACCGCTAAGGTGATTAAGGGGGTAAGGGCCATTAGCTTGTATTTTCTATGTATTCTTTCTGGCAACGGACGACATGGCCCCGCAGTATGCTGACAAGGACGCCCTTTATAATGGCAGGGGTAAGTAGAACGGTTTTATTTACTTTATTTATGCTGGCTGGCTAATGTGTTTAATAATGGGCAAATTATCTATTATCCATATCTGGATAATAGTTAGTTTGCACATTACTGTACCGTATGTGTTTGGTGGGGGGAGGTGTATTTATTGAAATGTAGGCCATCTTTATTTTTTTTTAACATGAATGGTTCCGCAGGCCAGCAGGGACCTACGGGGACCACCAGAGGGCCCACCAGACACCCGTGTGGATCACTGGGAGACCCCCACCGGCCTGTGGTATTAATCCTGTGTATAAAAAATTAATTATGGTTTTATGTGGGGGCACAGAGGGTCGGTTGTTTATTGGTGTTTATTACATATTGTAATGGTAATTGGTGGCCAAGGTTGTGGCTAGTAGGGCTGTTGTGTGTATTTTTCTTTATTGTGGGTAGCAGGGGTGGGTTAAGGGGGTAGTAGCCCCAAAGATGGGTGTTTAGGCCTACTGGGTGGGTAGCGGGTAGGGTTAACCCCTTCATTACCTTAGTGGTATTAATGGCTAAGGTAATGAAGGGGTTAAGTCCACCTGCAACTCCCTCCCCCCGCAAGGCCTAAACACCCACGATGGGCCAAATACCACCTTCTCCCGCCCCTGCTACCCACAATAAGCATGGCACTCGTGGTTAGCCGCTAAGGTAATGAAGTTGCCTGTAAATGCATTTTTCATGCATCAGATTCATGCCGGGGGTCTCCGGTGGTGATATTAATGGATATCAGCTCCAAAGTCTCCTGGCATCAATCCGATGCAGGAAAAATGCATTTTATTTTCTAAGTGCCATCTTGCCGCTTCTCACCACCTTCTTGCCAACTTTTTCTGGCAGAACGATTTGGAGAGGAATTCTCAATTCTAGAGCGGCGATCAGCTGCGATAAGCTGATTGGGGCTACTAGAATTGAGCGAGTTTGAGAAACTGGCGTTTGGCGATTTATTTTTCGCTGCTTATAATATGAGGCCCATGGTGTGCTATGACTCCATACACTCCACTCAGAATTTGTGAGTTTGATTCGTATTGTTTTTTTAATGATAGCAGAATAAATATCTTACTGCATTACACTGTATATATTTTCTCGTTTGCCTGTATGTTCCAGTCAGGAGATAATAAAGAGTGAGTGGAGGCAGAAAACCCACAAAAAATATATATGTTTCTAATACAAAGACACAGAAATTGTGTGTGCAAACTCAGGAGTTTACAATTGAAGGCTTTATTTTATTCACAATAATATTACGCTGCCATGATAATACCATTCAAATATTCTGTATTTTAATACTCTGTACACAAAGATTATTTTAAATTACCTATTTTTCTTTTATGTAAAGTCAAACTCGCCTAGGTATTTATTGGTCAGTAAAACAAAACAAAAAAAAACATTTTTACATACAGTAAAAGTTGCTGTTGGGGGTTATCAAAGAGCTTTTTGATCTGTAAATTGTCAACCAGAGCACAAAAGCTTAACCTAGGGTTAAATAGTTACATAGCAGATGACATTGAAAAAGACATATGTCCATCAAGTTCAACCTATGCGGAATTTAAACGACAGATACTTTTCCTTTTATTTGTATTTAGCGTATTTTGATCCAGAGGAGGATAAAAAGAAAAAAAAAGTGCTATTTCTGAAATTAAGTGTTAATTTAGCAAAAAAAGATGCCTCAAATATTTAAGACATCTTATGCCAACCAGAGACCACCCACTTTTTTCTTCTGATGAATGGGTGTGTCCTGTTCGAGAGACAGTAAAAGAAACTCAGCAGAGCTTTGTATGAAATTCATACGCTTCACCATTAACAGTTTAAAAACACCCGAAACGCAGTCTGAACTAGTGCAAATGGGGACTCAATGGAATGCACCATTAAGATCTGTTTTTACACAATAGTAATTTGTGTCTATAAAAGTGGAAATATTAGTGAAACATTCCTTCAAGTTTTGTTTTTTTTGTCTGATACCTGAACGTCAAATTTGGAAAATCTTTGCTGGTTTTGGTCAAACACTGCTAAAAGAACCAACGGTAGATTGAGATTCCATAAAAGACTAGAAAATAAATCAAACTGACTACCCATTATTCCAATCTCATTATGAAGGAATTAGATGAGCAGTACCTTATACATTTCCTTTCCCATTGTCTGATTTTTTGCTGCACTTATTGTATTTTTAAAATTCCCTCTACTGTATTCTTTGTGAAGCGCCGAGTACACTTTTGGCGCTCTATAAATAGAGACACACAATACAATACAGAGCCTGGAACATAAAGACGTATCAATAGTTTATCTGTGTTTATTGATCGGAAATCTACAGGATGAGCCTTCTCCGTCACTAAAGAAGTTTGGAACTAAATACATTGTGGTCTTAAACTGACTTTCTTTGAAGTAATTATGTGATGGTTCTGAATGTCTGTGGAACCAAACCTCTATGTGAAAGGGCTGCCTATTAAACACAAACCACTTTGATCTCAGAAAATCATTTTCTTGTATCAATACTTATACTCTTGTAAAAAATTGAAATATCAGTGTCTCTGGGAGCTAATTCAGCCAGACTAGCTGATCTGTACCATCTGTTCATAATGTAATTAAATAACTGGTCTGTAATCAGGGTGGCTCTGCTAATTTCTTTCATCATTCCCAATTTTGAATCCATTAGTACTGAGCGAGATAAAGACTATACTGGTCTTAACTTTTGGCCATATCAAACAAGAAAACAGCAGCAGATTAGCGGAATCAGCTACTCTAAAGCAAATGTTCTTCTTGCCACCAAATATTCTTGCTTTTTGAACAATCAGTGATTATGAGTTAAACTCGTTTTAGCATGTAACCAATATCTTATGAATGGCAAAACTTTTTAGAAAGGCGGAAATATTTATAGATCTTCCACCAAGACATCAGAAATGCAGACACCTCTGATAGTTCAAGATAATGTACCTCATCTCATGGGCATGTGGGGGGATGTCCTTCACAATATGAGAAAGAGTTGTAAGATATATCAAGAAACCGGCATCTTGCATTCACAGTAATATGATTAAGGTGCTACTTACTGCATGAACGCAACTATTTGCACTTAACATATATGTATGTACAACAATACATAAAGAATATTATGTTTGTGAACTGCTTATTCTATCATTGTTTTTTTTACATAAGGAAGAAATTAACAGGAACGTATTTTTCAGAGAATAATTATTTCTCCTAATCCAACGTAGTCAAAAATATAAAGCTTTCTTCTTTTCTTACATTTGTAAACAGTTTCACCTACATTCTTACTCAAGCATGTGGTTTCCTTTCGTTGTTGGAAGTAACTCTGCCTAGACAAGTATACCTAACACAAACAGCATACTTCATTTAAAAGTACTAGTATTGAACAAAAATGTTTAATCGCATGAGCACAATCCAGAACGTCATACTTCATCCTTTAATTCTGCCAGTGAAGAAACTAAACAGTGCTACTATATTTGGTTGGTTTATTATCTTGCCCGTGTCAGCAGTAATTCATACACCCTTACTTCTATCATGAAGGAAAATAAAATCGAAACATAGGATGTTGTTTTATGACCACATCAGTATTAGCTTCCAGAATGCATATGTTGTGAGTTAAGGTCAAAGAGGACAGAATTGAAAGCAGGCTGACCTAAGCATTTCTGAGATGTACACTTCCTTTCATTGGGTCACACAACAAGCTCACAATTCGTAAATATTTCAGCCTCTTTAAAAGGAATGCATCAAAGGTACCAACCAGTTAATAGTAGCTATTAGTTGTCCTAATAATTGTTTAAGGCTTGTGTGATAAAAAAAAAAAAAAGTATATTCAACCATTCCCAATGTTAAATAGATCTTACTTGGGCCATGAATACGTTCTTTAAACATTACCACCTAGGCTATGACATTGAATTTGGGTGGGCTTTTAATTAACTATTGTTGTGCTTGACAGATATGTAACACCCCTTGTGTTGGTTACTAATGTAATCTAAGGAGTGGATCATAGGCTCCACCCAGTGAAAACACATTGAACAACGTGATGGGGGTATAAAAGAGTCAGAGAAAATGTTCTGGAAGGTTAGGTTCCAGAAGCAGAGGAGAGTGGGAGCCTCTGGGAGTACAGGCTGGGTGAAAGTCCCCTTAGTAAAGGAGAGATTATCCCCCTCCCCCTGTTTATTGTTTAAGTTAGGGACAGTGACTTAACAGTTAGGACCCCTACACCAATGCACAGAAGATATATGCAAGTCCCAGAAAGGGAATGCAGACATGCCACAGAGCTCTGCCTAGGATGTCAGGAGATCAGCCCCACAATAGGATCTCCATATACAAAGTTAATAACCTCTGAGGAAGTTGCAATTTCCTGCAGGAGAAAGGAGGGTGGTAATAACCTCCCCAGAGCAGGACAGGATTTTAGAAGGGGCCTGAAATAGAATGATCACATGGACAGAGCTAAGCGCAGCAAGTGGGTCCTAGTCCAATACATAGTTCTGTCAGTAACAAGTGTATGCACCTCCCAGGAGTGTTAACAGAAGAGAAGGCACCCAGGGAAGAACTATTTAGAGAGTGATAACAGTATGGATGAAACAAGGTACAACCATGTCAATCGTATTGTAAATGTCGATGCAGTGTTCCAAAGCCTGGGAACATGAATAAAGAATGAAGGTGTACTATAAAAACTCCTGTCACCCATCTTTTCCATCACCAGCCAACCACAGACAGCACCCTGTGACAAGGTAAGTCTATGCTGCTGTTAAACACACAACTACACCGATATAACCTCCCTAGGAAGCCGGGCAGGGAGGGTCACAGATAGATTAATAGAGCTATAGCAGGATTGTATAAATGAGACCCTACTACTTATGCATTTGATGTTTTTGTTTGTATGAAAATGTAACTCATGTCATGCAAGTAATTTAATATTGATTTAATGTGAAAATGACACAATATCTATCACACTGTAACACTTGGAAATTACTGTATTCAACAAATGGTAGCCCCCTCCTAAATATTAGTTCCCCAATACTCTGATATAAAGAAAGATGTCAAATCAGCACAGCTACTACCCTTTTACATGATGAAACGGGAAGCTCATGTAGTGTCAAAAAGACAGCAATTGAAAAAGTGTATCTTCCATTAAACTACTTTCTAAATGCACACCCCTGAACACGTCCAACATTTGTCAATAAGGGGGATACCGTATTGCAGCAGATTTCTCCAATATCATTAAACGAAAAAATATCTGAAACCTTATGAGATTAACAGTGTTGAGTCTATTTTGAGTTGCCACCATTCTTTCTGAAAAGCTGTGTATTACAGCAGGCATTAATTTATAGGGATTAGTGACAAATTGCACACAATCCATGAAATCCAAACAAAGCAACCGCGATAAACATGTGTGTCTGGGGCGATTGGCCGCGTGGAGTACAGCAGCGCACACGAAAACGGCCCTGTGATTTCTTAAAATAATGGCCGCTGCATCTGTAGCTGTAAACCCATCTCAGTAGCTTAACTTCCTATGCCTTTTTTACTTTCATTCTTACAGGATTACCAGCTCCCTGTTCAAAATAGTGACAAGCGGGGATGAAAGGAAGTTTATACATTGTTAACTGGGTTACCCTACTTCTCACTATATCGTACAGGGCCTTACATTTCAACATTTTAAAAGCAAATTGATTATCTTGCCAGATGCTGGTCACTTGATTGGTGTCGGACCCGCTTTTTAGACTATGCTTTAGCATGGCAGCAGGCTTTTTATGTTCTGGCAAAAACTGAACAACCAGTCATTTGAACAAAGTAATAAAAACAGTAATGATTTTAGAGAGATCTTAATGAATTGCTCGGTTTTTTTTTTGTAGCCCAGTATTGAGCGTTTGAAGTTAATTCTTTTGGATGCAGGCTTGTAAATGAAAAAAGCAGAAAGGGATAAAAAGGGGGTGAGTTGCTATTATTTTCTGGTGTTTTTCTATACAAGTTCACATCTTCATAGAACTCCCACAGGAAGTATGAAGTTCAAAGTTATGTATATTGGGTGATCTTATCAAATTGTGGATTTAATAGTAGTTATTACAACAGAGTTTATTTCCCTACAGATCACAGACTGGCAAAGTTCAATCATAATCAAAACCAATCAAATGTAAAAAAAATAAATCATCACCATTATTATTTCTATATGATTTCTGCTGTAGACTAGATGTATGCTCCAAACCACCCTCTACTTCTAGCTCAGCTGTCTTCTGCCAGGGAAGGTTATTTTTGGTTGAGCTCTGTATGTGCAAGCCACATATGCCAATTTGCACACACACAAATCTTCACATGCAATGCACCAGAATAGAGAAAGGTGAAAATGAAGTCTGCTATACACACACAAAGCATTCACTGAGGACCATGATGAAATAATTGCTCTGGTATGTGTAATAAATTAAATGTAAAAAAAAAAAAAACTTTATATGTTTCCATTGTAAACAAATGCATCAGAGGGTTTTTTACAATCTTTATTTAATCTAAAATTTTGCATAATGATAGTAAATATCAGAATTCACATGTTAATGGTCAAACCCCACTTTTTTTTCTTTGGTTGTAAAGCAATTATAATGCCATGATTAATAAAGCACAAAACATCTTATAACAATAGGTATCTAAGAATTAATGTTTTTGAATCTGGTAACAGTAAAGACATTATTTTTTTTTCTCACTTTAACTGGAATGAATTCATTCTAAGAAAACCAATTACATTGAAAATTGTTTCATTTTATTCTGGTTGCCAAATGGGACTGTCGCTTTAACATTGAATAACAAGCGGGAATGTACAGAGTTGGATTATTGCATTAATTATTGATTATTATTAGAGTTGGAGATTGCTATCTGAGCTCACACATGATCCAAGTGTCACGGGAGACCAGGTACTTACATCTTTTTATCGGGATCATTCATTGAGCAAAACAAGTTAGTAAAACAAATTGCCATTTATTTCCTTGAAAAAGACGTACACACAGTGGACTACAAAATACAGAAGAAAACACAATTACTGGGGGTCTGGGCTACAAAACTAGACTTTCGTAGGTAAAACAGAACATAAAACAGTCTTTAGGTTGACCGGGACTTGGCCCGAAATGTCCTGGAATTCAAATTGGCATGAAGTTATTGACGCCACCGCTCTCTTTCTTCCGGAGATACTGAAATCCCTTGACCGGGAGTGTCCCAAATGTCCTGGAACTGTTTTCGGCTTGCAATCCCAGCCGTGACCGCTACAGATTATTCTCAGAACTTGGCCCCGAAAAGTGAGACTTAGAAAACGTCTCGCCTTGACATTTCTGAAGCCGGCTCGCTGCTATTTCTCCACGAGAATCTTTTGCTCGTTTCAAATTTACTGCTGCTGTTCTGGTGCTTAGAATTTCTGGATTTCTCATGATCTGCGGAGTATTTCAGAATTCATTCATGAAATACTACAGCCAATCCAAGCGTGGGAAAAATCCTACCAGCCTATCAGAGTGCTGTCAGTCTAAGCCGGGCAAGCGTGGATTCAGATTCTGACAAGGGCATGCACCAACCTGGCACCTCTGCCACTCGTCAGGCAGAAGCCATTCGCGGAGTTAGGCTCCTCAAAGTCTGGGCTGGGGCAAATTGTCGTCCGATGACTTCCATTCATCCCAGGACGTGAGTATTTCAGGTTAACTCAGCTGCCCAAATGGCTTTCACACCTGGCAACCTCTGAGGCTTTCACGTCTGGGACCCAAGCAGACGATGGCACCAAGCTTGGTAGCCACATGGTCTCTTGGAACCGTGGACCTGAAATTTCCCAGCTCATATACCGAGCACAAGCATTTATACCCTTTAAACATACGTTTAATAAAATATTTAAAAATAAAACACTGTTATACTTTCTAAGTCTTTTGGTTATGAGTGATAGAATGAGAATCTGTACCTTTATTCCCACTACCCATATTCCCCACACACTGAAAACCTGAAAGCTTTAAAAACACTTCACAACCTTATGTAGGGTTGGAGTACCCCCAGAGCTCCTATACCAGGTTCTGTGTGACTTGGGCATTAACTGGGAACTACTACTAGGGACCCCTTTACCGTTCCAGAGATACAACCACCCTATGTCCCATTTACCTTTCTAGTCTGTGCTGAAGCAGGGAACCCTAGCGGTGAGTCGCGCCATCGTTTTCAGGGCAGGATTATGACCGGAGTATTGTGCCTATATGTATCCGGGATTCCGACCTGATTCCCGGGTACATTTTTGGAGTATCCAGCAACTCTGGACGCCGACTACCTATGCACAATCTGAGAAGACTTTCTCCGCAAAACCCACCCTGAAACTCATAGCCTAGCAATCTCTGCTTGCTGGCTGGAAAGGTAAAACAGAAAAATCTCCAATGTCGCATAATTTTACACAATGCATGGACAAACACTCCCGAACCCCAATACATGGATCAGGGGGTAACCAAGTGGGCTTAACCTTTATTGTGAGCCTGGTTACCCCCTCACCATCTGTGACGTGTGACGGGAACTTTGTGACAGGCTATAATAATACACCAAATAACTGGGTTGAACTGAACGAGGCTTAGATATAATAAAGTATATTTATTCCATAAATAGGTGAACACAGCAATATAGAACAGTAACAGGCAAGAATGTAACACTTACTTGGGGTTGGGGGGATGAGAAGTATCAGATAGCAATTCTCCAGCAATCAGGTAACAATCAAGATGGTATTTGAAGACAATGGATATAGGGTTGACCACAGTTTATATATCTTTGTAAGCAAAAACACAGAGCAAATAGCGCACAGCCAGGGAGCCAGGTGTGGGTTAAAAAATGAAATCCATTTATTTCAGTGCATGACTGATGACAGCATCACCCCAACGGGGACAAAAACACACACCTCCTATGCGTTTCGGACCGGTAGGTCATTTATCAAGGAGTCTGGCATATGAGCACATGGTTGTCTTAAATACCCTACACATAATGATAATTAAAACCATGCGTGTACGATCAAATTGCCCCTCGGCGCGCATGCGTGTGACGTCACGCGAGGCGCCACCACATCAGGCACAGAAGCCTGCAGGTAAACACGCCCCCTCCGTGCGCTCAATCACGCATGCTCACTCCAGAGCCCACACCACTTTACTGAGTTACAAGCCTGTAACCTGGCACACCATTGCGCCCCACATGACACGCTACTAGTCCGCCGATTGATTAGAGCGCGCCGTCACTCAACCAATGGCAACCACGGCTGAAATGGCAACACGCCCACCCCTCGGTCCCCTTGTATCATGCCATGAATGAGCGCAAGTAATAACCACATACCGCGGCATATTTAAAATAAAAGCTGGCTAGACCAAAATGCATTCACCCCTGTTGGCTAAATACACAAACAGGGTGCCCAATGAAGCGGTATCCGATCACCCTTGCTCCATATCCCACAAAATTACAATTTTATTATACATAAAGAGACAATAAAAACAGACCCTTGTCACTATATAAATGTCTAAGTGACAACGGAGTTATCCTGACTATCTAACACCCACAGATAATAACCTAGATGGTTTCTACCAATACATCTTTATATTAAAAACATAACAATATTGTGCTAAATATCAAAATGTATTCATCCTCAATAGAGCGATGAAAAATGAACCCACCATCTCAATTTCAATAATACATCAAATGTCCCCAATGTCAAAATTAATTAGGTACATATGGACATCTGCTATATCATCCTGGATGGCCCTCCGTCGCCTTAAACTCAACATGGCTAAAACAGAGCTCCTCATACTTCCTCCCAAACCTGGCCCTACTACCTCCTTCCACATTACTGTTGGAACTACGATCATCCACCCAGTAGCCCAAGCACGCTGCCTAGGGGTCACACTCGACTCCTCTCTCACATTCGCCCCTCACATTCAAAACATTTCTAAAACTTGTCGCTTTTTCCTCCGCAATATAACAAAGATACGCCCTTTCCTCTGTTGCTCGACTGCTAAAACTCTGACTCAGGCCCTCATTCTCTCCCGTCTTGATTACTGTAACCTCCTGCTGTACGGCCTTCCTGCCTCTCACCTGTCTCCCCTACAATCTATCCTAAATGCTACTGCCAGAATCACTCTACTCTTTCCTAGATCTGTCTCAGCATCTTCCCTCCTGAAATCCCTCTCCTGGCTTCCGATCAAATCCCGCATCTCACACTCCATTCTTCTCCTCACTTTTAAAGCTTTACACTCTTCTGCTCCTCCTTACATCTCAGCCCTAATTTCTCGCTATGCACCATCCCGACTCTTGCGTTCTGCTCAAGGATGTCTTCTTTCTACCCCCTTTTTATCTAAAGCCCTCTCCCGCCTTAAACCTTTTTCACTGACTGCCCCACACCTCTGGAATGCCCTTCCCCTCAGTACCGGACTAGCACCCTCTCTATCCACCTTTAAGACCCACCTTAAGACCCACTTGCTTAAAGAAGCATACGAATAGCACTGTGAACATCCTGAACACATGATACATAAAGCTTGGCCCCCTGCAGACGCACTTACCAGAACTCCCTCCTACTGTCTCTGTACGTTCTCCCTACCTACCAATTAGATTGTAAGCTCCTCGGGGCAGGGACTCCTCTTCCTTAATGTCATGTTTGTCTAAAGCACTTATTCCATTGATCTGTTATTTATATTATCTGTTATTTATTCGATTACCACATGTATTACTACTGTGAAGCGCTATGTACATTAATGGCGCTATATAAATAAAGACATACAATACAATACAATAATTATTACATAAATGGATATTAATAATAATCCCAGGTAGTTCCACATGAATGATATGCAAACTGTATATAAACTAATAACAGTAAACAGTACATAAAGCCTGGAGAAATTCCTTACGGAGTATGGATAAAATCCACACTATTAACGATTAAGAAAATGGCTTAAGTTCCACTCTATGTTCAGACCGCAGGGAGTTCTGGTTTGAAGCATAAAAATCCAATATGCCTCCCTGCGGCCCAACATATTGAGTAAGTCACCCCCTCTTTCGCTGGCAAACACTTTTCAATCCCTCTCACTTTCAGTCCTTTAACCCCCCCTTTGTCACATTGTGAAAAGTGCTTTGAGACTGGATGTGAACAGTCTCGGTTTTTAATCAGTCTCACATGTTCAAGTATTCTGATTTTTAGGAATCTGGTGGTCCTCCCCACATACTTAATTCCACACCCGCATGTCAGCAAATATATAACATACTGTGTTTCACAGTTAATAAAAGATTTAATAGGGAATGGATGATGAGTAGAAGAACTCATAAAGTGAGTAGATGGTAACATAAACTGGCACATTTTACATCCTCCACATCTGAAGGATCCTTTCGTGATAAATTTCTTAATAGAAGGGGACGAAGTTACATAGCTCGGGGATACATATGTGGCAATTGTTTTAGCCTTGCGGTATACAAACCGTGGGCCTTTAATAACGCAATTTTTAAGGCTTCCGTCTAACAATAAAATATTCCAATATTTCCGGATAATTTTTTGAACTTGCTGGCTACATTTATTAAACTGCGTAATCATAAGGGGTACATCCTCATTTGTGTGGTGTGCATGACGTTTTTATCCTTATCATAGTACTTCTTAGAATAAAGGCTTCTTCCTTCTGTCACTCCCTCTGCCCTCGGGTCACCCTGTTGGGGATACAATAAGTCATCCCTATTAATAGCAGATACCTCCTGATGGGCACTAACTACATCTTTAGTCTTATAGCTTCTCTGCTGAAATCGATGGCTCAATTCCTCAGACTGTCGGACGAAACCCTCAGCAGTAGAGCAATTCCTCCTCAGTCTGAGGAATTGGCCCTTGGGGATACCCTTTATGACTGCAGGTGGGTGGCAACTGTCTGCTCGCAAAAACATATTTCTGGAGTTAGGTTTTCTAAATACTTCCGTTTGAATTTGACTCTCAATGTCAATAAACAAACGAAGGTCCAGATAGTCAATGTGATGTACATTAAATTTATAAGTGAATATTAAATTATTATTATTATTGCAATTAATGTAATCAAAAAACACGTGTAATGTGCCTAAATCCCCTTCCCAAATCATAAGGAGGTCATCAATTAACCTTTTATAAAAAAGTGATGTGTTGTCTAAATGGATTCGTGCTGGTGAAAATAAAAAGTGATTCCCACCACCCCATAAATAAATTAGCATACACCGGTGCAAAACTCGTGCCCATAGCTGTGCCCTGTTGTTGTAAATAAAATTTGTGATCAAATAAAAAATAATTGTGCGCGAGTAAAAAATTAATAGAATCTAAAATAAATGCTGAGTGAAATTGATTACTATCTGGACCTCCGATAAAATGATTGACAGCCGCCACCCCCTGGTCGTGTTTAATGACTGAATACAATGACGTAATGTCCATGGTCACCCATATAGAATGGGGGCCCCACTTAACAGAACTTAATTTCTTAATCAGGTCCTCTGAGTCCAACAGAAAGGAGGGTAAACCCCTAACAAAGGGTTGCAGATACCGATCGATATATTTGGATAAACCATCTCCCAAAGATCCAATAGACGAAACGATTGGTCTTCCCAAGGCACATTACACGCGTTTTTTGATTACATTAATTGCAATAATTTAATATTCACTTATAAATTTAATGTACATCACATTGACTATCTGGACCTTCATTTGTTTATTGACATTGAGAGTCAAATTCAAACGGAAGTATTTAGAAAACCTAACTCCAGAAATATGTTGTTGCGAGCAGACAGTTGCCACCCACCTGCAGTCATAAAGGGTATCCCCAAGGGCCAATTCCTCAGAAGGAATTGCTCTACTGCTGAGGGTTTCGTCCAACAGACTGAGGAATTGAGCCATCGATTTCAGCAGAGAGGCTATAAGACTTAAGATGTAGTTAGTGCCCTTCAGGAGGTATCTGCTATTAATAGGGATGACTTATTGTATCCCCAACAGGGTGACCCGAGGGCAGAGGGAGTGACAGAAGGAAGAAGCCTTTATTCTAAGAAGTAATATGATAAGGATAAAAAACGTCATGCACACCACACAAATGAGGATGTACCCCTTATGATTACGCAGTTTAATAAATGTAGCCAGCAAGTTCAAAAAATTATCCGGAAATATTGGAATATTTTATTGTTAGACGGAAGCCTTAAAAATTGCGTTATTAAAGGCCCACGGTTTGTATACCACAAGGCTAAAACAATTGCCACATATGTATCCCCGAGCTATGTAACTTCGTCCCCTTCTATTAAGAAATTTATCACGAAAGGATCCTTCAGATGTGGAGGATGTAAAATGTGCCAGTTTATGTTACCATCTACTCACTTTATGAGTTCTTCTACTCATCATCCATTCCCTATTAAATCTTTTATTAACTGTGAAACACAGTATGTTATATATTTGCTGACATGCGGGTGTGGAATTAAGTATGTGGGGAGGACCACCAGATCCCTAAAAATCAGAATACTTGAACATGTGAGACTGATTAAAAACCGAGACTGTTCACATCCAGTCTCAAAGCACTTTTCACAATGTGACAAAGGGGGGGTTAAAGGACTGAAAGTGAGAGGGATTGAAAAGTGTTTGCCAGCGAAAGAGGGGGTGACTTACTCAATATGTTGGGCCGCAGGGAGGCATATTGGATTTTTATGCTTCAAACCAGAACTCCCTGCGGTCTGAACATAGAGTGGAACTTAAGCCATGGAGACTGTGATGGCAGATATAGATATGTTCAAAAAAAAAAAAGTTGGACATCTTTTTAGAAATTAAAGGTATACAGAGATATACCAAATAAGTACAAATGGGAAAGACGTTGATCCACGGAGTAATCTGATTGCCAATATTTTGAGTCAGGAAGGAATTTATTTTTCCCCTTATGAGATATCATCTAATGATATTTCACTGGGTTTTTTGTCTCCCTTCCTCTGGATCATTATACTGTAAATACAAATATAGGATAAAGTATCTGTCATCTAAATTTAGCATAGGTTGAAATTGATGGACATGTGTATTTTTCAACTTCATCTACGATGTAACTATATATATATATATATATATATATATATATATATATGCAAATACAACTGTATGCTCATCTGCATGTCTTAGGCAGGTCTGCAACCCCACCTTTCCCCATTATCACCCAGCATACAGCACTTCCACTGCAGCAAGGGATTCTGGGAAATGACATGCAAATGAGCACACAGTGTCACTTTTTGCCTCTAAAACCATTTTTAACATGGTTCCCTATAGGCTTAAGCTTGCTGCATGGTCACAGCTTTGAACACATATATATATATATATATATATATATATATATATATATATATATAACATAAACAGAATGACATACCAAATAATAACAAACAAGTTCAAATCCATGGAGAGTTTTGCAGTATCTTGTAAAGCGGAAACAATCTGATTATGGTGAGTGAAAGAACTATATATATAGTGCATTCCCATCTTATATTGTACAAATACCCCAGCTTTTTCCAGTTTTTCAAGGTGTGTGATATCTTAGAGATGGGTACAGGCTTGGGAGAATTTTTATGAGATGAGGTTTACTGTTGACCTCACTCATATCATACACCCAGTGCATATTACAAACATGCTGCTTAGGCCTTGTTTATAGGCCTGCGAAACCTGCATTGCCGGCTGGAGCCATCAGGAGGCGACAGGGAGGGGTAGCCGTGTCGTCACATGTGAAGGTTTGCCCCCATTGGTTGAACTGCTCACGGGACACCATGGAAGTGTCCTCAATGTAATCTCAGACAAATAGACATGTAAGACGACAACATAAACGAGAAAAAAAGAAAGAAAAAAAGATCATAGTGCAACTAAATACAAACAACAAATCACTGATATTTTGCATACTATAAGACAGCAGTTTAATACAATGATAAAATGTAAATATAAAAACAACAAACATGTGCTTGTTGGGAAAAAAACACTAATGAAGTGATGGCATCCAGTGGGGCTAAAATTGAGACCCTACTTACAGCAATGCTGATATGTATACGCCTGTAGCTCAATCACACTTAACACTCCGGGGCCTGGAGGGAGGATGATGTAGCTCAACCGCCTAGAGACTCTGCACCGCTGGGAAGCACAACTCCTGTGGCTCCACGCCGCCAACCGCCACAACTGTCCTCAAACGCGGGTCAGCTCTTGGGTAGGAAGCCGCTCAAGCTCGGTGCCGCCGAAGGACTCACTGGGACAGTCACGCAGACCAGAGGTCTCACGATAGTGAATGACGTCACCGCTGTGAGCCGGGACAGGGGAGGAACGCACGCAAGTGCTAAGAGCTCAGACAGCCAAGGCCACGGAGGGAGGGGGAAGAGCTAACGTCTTACATGTCTGTTTGTCTGAGATTACATTGAGGACACTTCCATGGAACTCATCCCAGCCTTTTGAATTGGACTATATTTGGTCAGATTTTTATTTCCTTTAGGCGCCGGTTTATCTGTTTTTACTGTGTTTTCTGGTTTGTGTCACCTATTTTTCCTGGCTGCCTTCAACTCAATATTTAGGGGTGTATTTATATTTATTAGTTGTCTAATTGTCACTAATTTTTCATTTTCATTGCATTAGCGCTGTTCCCACTGCCCTTCCCCTTGCTCACGGGACACCGCTATCGTGCAGGGAAAACATTTTGGGAAATCTTTTTAAAAATCCAGCACCTGGACGCTGCGTTCACCTTCATTGCTCTGCATGTGTTTTTTCCGGCCTCGCACACATGCGCACCACCATTATAAGCCCGGCCTTAGGCGTCACATTTTGACTTCTCACTCACATTGCAAAGATATGCCCTTTCCTCTATTGTTGTACTGCTAAAACTCTAACACTGGCTCTCATTCTCTCCCGTCTCAACTATTGTAACCGTCCAGCCTTCCTGCCTCTCACCTGTGTCCCCTACAATCAGTTTCAGCATCTCTCTTGCAGAAATCCCTCTCCTGGCTTCCTATAAAATCCGTATTACGTACAAAATTTTCCTCCTCCCTTTTAAGGCTATACTCTTATGCCCCAATATCTTACTAGACAACTGCCCGACTCTTGCACTCTGCTCGAGGATGTATTCTGTCTACCCCTTTTGTATCTAAAGCCCTCTCCCACCTAAAAACTCACTTTGCTCCACACCTCTAGAATGCCATTCCCCTCAATATCCGACTAGCACCCTCTCTGTCCACCTTTACGACTCATCTTAAAATACATCTCTTGAACGAAGTATATGGGTACCTCCGTGGCTCATACTACACACCTCATAAATCGACCTTGGCCCCTTGCTGACGCACTTACCAGAACACCCTCCTGCGGACTCTGTACCACTTAGGTTATAAGCTCTTCAGGGCAGGGACGTCTAACTAATGCTTTTATTTTTCATGCGCTTATTTCCATTATGTGTTACATTATTATGTCACAATGTATACTGTATTACTGCTGTGAAGCACTATGTACATAGATGACACCATATAAATATATACAAACTGTATATAGTGAATGCACTTCAGCCCTGATTGTTCTATGTCTCATGTACAAAAGGGAAACGTAATTTGCTTAACGTTACAATGTAAAGTTTGCAGGCAATAGCAATGTTCTAGTACAAGTGCCATTTAGGCCTTTCCATTTTGAATTTCCATGTTCTCTATGAAGGGCATGAAAAGGCCAAAGAAAGTTTACTGAATAATGAGCACTTGGGAGTCTAGAATTTCAATAGAACAGAGACCTCAAAGGAAAACTTATTTCATTAAAAAGAAAGAATAGTTTCCTCGCAAATTCTTCTTGTTTTACCTACATAGATTTGATTCTTTGCCACTTTTGTGGCAACACATGTTTTATATGAATAGATATTAAGATGAATTTTAGTCTACAAATAACTGGATACAGCTTTACTGGGGGGAGGGAATTCTTAAAACATGATGTCAAGTTTTTAAGCATTAAAAATAAAAATAGCACATAAACCCCCAATCCAGCCAGCCTGGCAGTGAACCAAAGCAGAACATTTGGGAAACATTAACAAGTTTATCAGGGGTAACATATCATATAAAATCTGCTTCTGTTTATGCACTATTTTATTCTTTTTTGACATTAGCCTTTGTGTTTTTGCATTATCCACCCCCCACAGAAAGTTAAAAAAAAAAAAAAAGGCTGGAAATATGAGCTACCTACATATTCCCCATCTCACACAGTGTAAGTGCAAGTACTAAAGTGAAAACTACAAGGATCATCAGGTGGGAAAAGTGAACGACAGCTACATTTTTGTTTACATAACAACCCATTAGGAGTGTATAACATTAGTGAGCGTGTATGAGCAATGAAACACTTGCAGTCAGTTGCTAGTGGGGAATATACATAGAATACTGTAAATTCAACCAATTCAAATGTGAATTAAGGGTTAACCCTTTGTTCCCAAAGTAATCTGCCAAGAAGACACACATTAGAACCCAACATGTCTTCAATAACATGGATGGAATATTGGCCAGTGAGCAAACAATCGTTTTATACACAAGTTCAAATTTAATCACCAATACAAGAGTACATTTTGCTCGGTTATATCATGTACTAAATCAGCAGTATTCCTGGCCTAAACACACAGATGGTACAATTATAAAATCTCTTAAAAACAAACTTGCATGTCTGAACCACAAATACTCCTGTGACCTGATCCAGTCTTGGATACCATGGTACCTACATGATACGTGAATACATGATGTTCCAGGCAGGTGGTGGCCATGATTGAGACATTTGACCCCTTTACACGCACTGCAAGACTAATTTTATGATCCTCACAAGACACGAGTATCCCAAATATGAAACTATAGAGACTCAAACGGATCTCGTCTTTCACAGCAGGTACGGACATGGGTAGACTAGGGGCCATTTGATCCAGATCTTCTGATAATTTTATTGTATAAAAAAAAAAGTTATTGATGCGGTTTACAAGCCTCAGGGCCTAAAGAAAATGGTAGATGTCACGGTTTGCACGGCAGATGATCCTCTGCTGTTCAAACTAAAACTTACGTCTTCAGATATTTTACTAAATGCAACGTGATCAAAACCTGCAGCAGTCTTGTTACCACTTTTTGTCGAGTAGTGGAGGTTAATTGTGAATAACATGGACAGTGGAATGTTGTTTGTTGGCTAAGACTAGAGGCTACTGTTAAACCTTTTGGTGGTGGCAAGCAGAATTTCCTGTTGGAACTTGTTAGCAACATTTGCATTACCACTAATGACAGGAGCATAGAAGCCTATAGCTCCAACGGATTAGGAATCAATATAAGAAACTACTACCAGTTTTATTTGGGTAGCTTAGCAGTGGAAAACTGTAAATCTCTGTCTTTATATTTACGGAATGTTACCTTGAGGTATGCAGATTCTTCCCCGCCACCCCACTAATCTAAGAAGTATTTTCTGTGGGTCAGAGAACATACCAAGGACGAGACAACAATTTTGATAGAATTTGGTATTTATTTAGTTCATTGCTAAATACTTACTTATGGCTTTGCCTTTTTTGTAATTAATTAAAAAATTACTTGCACTCTTTCACAAACATAAAGCAAATGCCACATGAATAAATTAATGTAATATCTTCTTGCATGTTCAATATTCGACAACGATCACAACAAACAAACAACCATTGTCAGGCACAGACACACCTATAAAAATAATAATTAAAAAAAAATATATGATGCATTATACACAACATACTGCAAATATTCTGAGCCACTGCAGGCTTAGTCTTCTGTCAGGGGTGCACAAACTTTGTCTGCGCACCCCTCCCTTTACCTTTTCTCCGGCGTCATGCAACGTCGCGTTGCCAGAATCCGCCAGAGACAAGGTGAGGGATATAGCGGCCTCACATGCTCCCCCGGCATGTAAATGTTGATGGGGAAGCGCACGGGGCCTCTGTAAGCGCCACCCCCCTGCCCGTGTGCACACCCATTTTATGTAATTAGCTATCAATATGTTGCTTACATAACTCACTCTTGCTCAGGAATACACTGCAGACGCCTTTGGCACTAAACAGGTTAAGGTTGATCTCATCTTCGACTAAAAAAAATAGTTTGTAATTTAAAGGTGTAGGTTTCAAACAGGCCCAAATGTAGCACATGGCAGAGATATGCATAGGCTGAAACTGGGTGACGGATGCCTTTCTTCAAATCAATTAAAAAATTCTAAAAACCTTCTTTGGTTTTCTTTAGCGTAAGCAGTTGAATTAATGACTGATCCGCCCCACTGCTACTGTATAAGCAGATAGAATAAAATACTTATACTTGTTGGATTTTATTCAACATTTTTGCCATCAGAAGGGCTGAGCCACCTGTGCCGAAATAGGAATATCCATAAAATCTGATTTGTTGGTGGGCCTTAAGGTTTGAATTTGAGACTCTTGCTTTAAAGGAGGGTGGGGGTGAATTCAAAAAGGTATTAAATCTCCTCTCCTATTGAGCATTTTACCTTAAATAGGTGTTTGGTCCTACGCTGGGCATCTATACATTGATGGTTTGTTAACAAGGGGGTCCCTTTTACGATCTCCTGAAGGTAATGATGCATTTTACATTCATGATTACTTCTATCCTTTCAGCCTCCCTCAGCTCATTCACCTTACAGGAAAAAAGCAGCACACAGAAGACGTCTTGGTGTGGTGTATCCGCATCGGTTGCCCTTTCAAACCGTATTAACACCAAAACTCAAACCTCTCTGCTGTGCATCCGATTATAGGGATTGCAGGGGCTCTAGAAAGCATGATGCCCATCTCTCTGCTCAAGAACAAACAGGAGAGGGGACAAGGAGACCTATATTCAGGAGCTACAGTAGTGATAATATGTGGTGACATTTACGGGGGGGGGGGGGGAAGGTACATGTATAGTCAGGCTTTCCCTAAAAACAGCCAGTATGAAGTGTCCATATTATTTGAAGGATTAACAATGCACTAGGTGCTGGAAAAGTAACAATTTGTACTGGAAAAGGATTTCTATGAGAAATGTGTCAAAAAGCTAGAGCGTTTGGGGTCTTTAAAAAGATTAAATCCTTCCTGAAATTAAAAATAAAAACATAATATAATGGCCTCTGTGTGGTCATTTGAGATAGGTTCAAAGCAAAGAGGAAGGGAGGGGAAAAAAAATACTTTCTTAAGCAGATGAATGAACAGATGCCATTTTAACTGACAGGCAGAGAGATGAATGGCCTTTGACCTGCATGGTCATTTAATTTCTATTGACCCAAAGGCATACATGCCTGTCAAAAAGCTTAACCATTTGTTTGAGTTCTATGGCACAATTCAAAGGTAGTTTAGTCTTGAAAAGGATACACCAATTGCAGAACATCAAGGTGAAGAGCTAGTGCGCTTATATTCTTCCTTTGTATCCATGTCTTCCAACACACCATAGACACTAATTTATTTGGATAGGGATTCCTTTATCCTAAAAAAAAGTCAACCATGGTGTTTGGGGTTATTGCTGTACTAATTCCTGTATGGTAACAGTTGATTAAATTAAAAAGGTGAAATCCCACGTAGCCAGCCAAAAAACAACCACAAACACTTTAAAAAAAAAAAAAATCTATTTGGCTCAGGTAAATTTATGTAATCATGTCAAGAGCAAACATTAGGCTCCCCCCGTCCTCCTCCTCTGTAAATGGATTCCAAAATCGGATTACAGTAGGTGCCTCTAAATCGGCGTTTAATGAAATGTTTTCTTTGCCCACCCTTTGATAGCCCAAAAAGCCAGTAATGAAAGAGGGGAATACGGGGGGGGGGGGGAGAAATGTTTCTCAATCTTTTCCTGAACACACAGATATCAGACGCAAGGGAGTAGCCATATAAAATCAAACCCCGCCTTTAAAGTCTCGGCTCACCATGGTTACATGACGAATCAAACAGTTATTTTAAAAATACGTGGCAGATTGTGGTAAAAAAACCACACCAATTACTCCAATGTAAACCCATAAACATCACTACCATTAGTATAATTTGGTCCTAAGGAGGACAGTCATTTTATTTGTGGAGGCCAAGGTATATTTATTTACATGTTGATATGACTCCAAGAAAAAAAAATTCCAATACAGTAATGGGATGGAGAAATTATATATTTATTGTCTTAAGATTTTCAAAACATTGAAGGTTTCCCAAGGCCCTTCAAGAATGTGCACCTGAACGTTTCCATCTCAAATACCAGCTCTTTCCACAGACGTCACCATGTGTCTTGGCAAACCAAGTTTGGTATGTACACATATTTTGGTAGCTTTTGCTGTATGAAACCACTATGATTTTTTTTTTTTTTTTTTTAAATGAAATCTGTTGCCAATAATGGTTTAACGTTTCTGATTTGCAGCAAAAAATATTTTGCATCACTGAAGCGAACAACGCGGCGATACTAGTTTAAAGTAGATTATTGGGTTTTAAACACTACATGAATAAAAACAACAGTAATAAGCAGTGTACCAATTATTTATTTTCAGATCACACACATACACACACACATTCTGTACAAAAAAAATGCAATCCAGGCAAAAATCATTGCAATACCCCTGGCAAACTACATGCAAAGGCTTTAAAACAGAATTTTAAGTTCACATTTTTAACCATTAATATTGTTTTCTTAAAATTTGACTTAATTAAAACTTGGAAACAATCCAGTAATTTATTTCGTAATACTGATAGAGGAAAACAGTTATTCCTCAATGTTGTATCTTAACATTTAAAGCAGCAAATCAACAACATTTTCATTTTAAAGAGGCAATCCAAACAGGGTTTTTTTTTTATTTATTTTTTAAATATAGAATTGAAGCATGGGGTCTCCAGAACTGAACCCCATTAATTTCAGCTATGGGACCCCTTGCTTCTGGAGATACTTACCTCTGTAGGGGGTGCCGGTAGCCACTCCAGTTTTCACTACATGTCTGCTTTTCAAAGCTCCTGGGCCTTGTGGGCCAATAGGAAGCTGTGAAGTCAACCAGTGCAGCTTCCTATTGGCTCATGCGACGAGGAAGCTGAAAACTGCAGATACCCCGGTACCCGCTACGGAGGTAAGTATCTAAAGGAAACAGGGGGTCCCCAGAGTTGAAATTAATGAGGTTTAGCTCCGGAGATCCGTTGCTTCAATCCAGTGTTAAAACTCAAAAAACAAACAATGTTTGGGTTGCTCCTTTAATTGCACCTGAAAATGAACCCCCAGAGGAGAAAAACTGTAGTCTTACCAAAAGGGACCACTAGTTTCAGGAGACATTCACCAGTAATGTCCAGGCAGAAAAATTGGTACCTGCAAGGGCAGCCAATGACTGAAGACAAATCAGTGCAAACTAGTCTAAAAAAAAAAAAAAAAATAGACTTGTTGAATCCTCTCCTAAACTCGGCAGATTCCCGTGGTCACTGCGGCAGTCAGGCTGCTCAGGGGAACGCGTAGGTTTAGGTAGATTAAATATAATAAGAAATCCCCAAGTGGGGGTGCTGATTTAGCCAACCCAAAAAGCCAGGTTCCAGTTTTTATCTCATGAATAAACGTGAGATAGGTAGGCAGGGGTATATACAGGAACACATTTGCTCCGCCCCAAACAGTAATTTCTTTCCAGTTTAGAGAACGTTGGAGGAAATCAACCAGACCAGGTCAGCATTTAAGCTCCTGTTCCTAGAGCAATATATTTGTTAAACCCAGTGCATAATAGTTACTATGTATAATGTGTGCCTGCTGCTTTATAGCTGCATGACCAGTATGCTTTCAAGACTAATATAAATCCACTAAACTTTATCTCCAGTAGCAGTGAAGCCTGTAACGCATTTGCTGTGTGATGATCTGCAGTCTTCTCGAAAACTGAAGGGGTAATTGTGCTTTAAATCACATTTTAGATCTTCATTTTGCTCTGCGTTATGGAGCGATAATATTTTTTTTTATAAGACATAGCTATATGTGCTTTACCTTTGTAAGGGTAACCCTTAAAAACATCAAAAATGTAAACGTTACTTTAAATGGCTGTACATAACTCCTGCTTTGGAAACCAATCAACCTCCAAACGGAATTCAAATTCTGACTTGAATTTCTGTTTTTGGATAGAAAAGTAGCAATTTATAATGAAGCGCATATTTTTATAATATAAAGTAAACCATTTCACTGCATAATCACAACTAATGTTCTGAAGTGCAATAAATAAAAATATAACAGCAAAACACTGAATGCCATGCTACCATACCCGAAGGTCACAGTCTGAATAGAAAGCAAACACTTGTGGCAGAACTAGATCTTTTCAATAAATGAAATAGGCTCAAGCTTCTTTTTGTCACAACAGTTGTGTTTGTAAGGTACTCTGACTACTAGGAACATGGCAGCTGTTAATAGTGGTTTAATAAAACCCAACGTTTCTTAATACATGGTTCAACAATTTAGAAAAACAATATGGTGGAAATTAAAGGAAAAGCATAATGTTTGAGCTTCTAAAGCCACAAAAATCTCTGCGATTTTGACGGTATTGAAGGTACTTGAAAGAAAAGCAATAAAAATGTGTTGGTCTGATAAAATGTATATTTGTTAAAAAAAAACAACAAATACTACCTGATGAATATAAGGCTGTAACAAATCCTGCACCCCAACAATCTCACGGTTGTTTATAGCTTGATGGGGTCAGGAAAGAAGACTTAAAATAGTTGATTCTTCTTACATAAATGTAATCTTGTAGCAGCAACACATCTAACAAAGCTAAGTAGCCCCTGAAGAAGATAACGGAAATTCAGGGATCCCCATCACAATTAAGTTTAATGAGTAGGAATCCACAATTCTTAAGATTCTAAAACTATTTAGGGACTTCAGATGGGCAGTGAAAGTATATGTACTAGCCTTGACTGCTTTTTTTTTTGTACACAAAGTGAACACCTGCCCTAAAACGGAGTACTCTATTTCAAAACATCTGTTAGCAGCACTGACCCAGAAGGCAGCCAATCTTTCCAAACATGCGGTATACTGAATAAACTGGCCATCAGTGAGTAAGGATCTATCAGACTAAAAGATTGGGCTAAAAATATAACTTAAAAAAAAAGCCAATAGTGTCATAGTAGGAGTTACACACAGGCAGCTAGAATTGTTGTGTACTAATGAAAAGCAAGACAACTCTCTCTCTCTATTTAATTGCTGTTTTCGTAGCTTTTTAGACACCGGCCTCAGCCAAGCTGCGCAAGAAATGAATGCCCGACCTTGAAACTGTAAATGTAACAGATAATAAAAAATAATGCCTAAACTGCAATTCTTTGACAGACTGACAATTAAAACACAATATAGCAGATACAACCAACCAATTCACACTACTTTAAGTATGGTTTAAGCACTTTGGTAAAAGAAAAAACATTTGTTCATTTTGCAAGTTAAATATAATGGCAGAGTGTAAATTCAGTTTTGTGCCAGGTCAGTCAGATTAAGGATACACGTCTATGAAGTTTCAGTGACATGAAGGTAATGGCTATGTAAATACACATAAGTATTAACATCAATCTGTATTAAATTATGTAAACATATACATCTTCTGAGGTCAGTAAAACAATCCTCTTCACTTATAGGATTTTACTGAAGCATAGCCCGGATCTGTTTTGAAGTAGATTCATCATTCAGGTGCTTTGTGGTAAACCTGAAAGTTTGATAAGAAATTAAAAATTATGGAACAAACTGCAAAATACATACATACAAAAAGCTATTCATACATTATAGTTTATTTGTAAAGTGTCCACATATTCCGTAGTGCGGTATTGTAGTGTGTCAAATATATAGTCGTTTTTCTACTTATTGTCAGATTCTGAGAACTATTGTTTATTATCCACAACACACACACACAGATTACAAAAAGTATGACTAAGATGTACTGTACCTGAGTGCGTTTAGAAGGCCTTCTACAGAATCTGGCGGTTGTTCCTTCAAAACCTTTATACACCCTTTCATCTAAAGTAAAGAACGAAAATTTATTATGAGAAACGGAACATTTTGCCTCTCAGGTCATTGCCTAAATTTGATGTGATTATATAGAGAAGAGCGAACTAGTCTGAATCTAAATCAGCAGATTTCCCAAGGCTCTCCCTGGCAAATCCAAGCATCGAAATGAAATCCGCTATTGCATTTCTTCAAAAATTAATTGTTGGGTCTCAACCACACGGATTCAGATTACATCTGAAGACTCGATTTGGATCCCTGAAAAAGGGCTTTTGCGTGGTGGAGGACTTCAATTTAGTAGCGTCTAGTTGGATTGGCCAGTTCCTTTCAACCGCAGAAGTCCTTGGATATGGTCACAAAAAGGTAGATTAGTGTTTTTTTGGGAGGAGGAAGTGAAGGACGTCAATTAAGTAATGTCTCCAGGTTGGGGGGGGGGGGGAGGGGAAGTGTATGTGTGTGGGTGAGTATATATCCCCTCAAACCACACTCCAAATGAATTAGGGAGAGACACTTGTGCCCAAAAAGAAGCACATCTGATGTACCCTGGGAGGTATGCTAATGGCTATGCACAGTATATTGTATTATATAAATGAGCCACATCCCACAATTCCTAAAAGACCAAACATAACAACTATACAGAGTTGACAAGCCCAAGGCACCTAGTGACTGGAATGGTGTACTGGTGTCAGGCCCAACGGGATAAGAACAGACAACCTCTGCTACTCTGGGCATCAGCTCTAGTGGGCCGAGCTAAACCAGCTGCTGGGCAGCATCACTGTCGCATCATACTTTTGAGCTGCTCACTGCTCACACATGTAGCTAATCTAACTATTAGCATAGGTCACAGGTATCGCCGATGTGCTCAAAAAGGAACATTATATCGTCAACCAGGAAGTGGAGTGCTTTTAAAGGAAGCCAGGGGTTGGGAGCTACAGGTATGAACACTCCGTGAGAAGTTGAGCTCAAAACGCTTGTATGCTGTGACAGCAGTGCTATAGGATGGATATGCACAAAGGAGGATACAGTGTAACAGCATTTTAATTTCCCTTAAGAAAAGTTGCATGATGTAACAGTTACCCATGTAACAGACAAACGTGACAAAAATATGGGTATAAACACATTATTTCTTACTGTTAAGTACTTGAGCCTTTCAATAACCACACCGCGGCCAGGGACAAAAATATTCACTGTGTCATCTGCCAGATACATACTGAATTGAAGTTAAAATAAATAAAATTCTACAAATTACAGGAAGTTATTCCATTGGCTTCCCACAGCGCACAAATTGGGTTGACAAGTCTGAGGCACCTTATGAGGAATGGGGTATGATGTCAGACCCAACAGAACCAGAGGTTGTGTGGGTGCAACTTCTGTTATTCATGACAGCTGTAGTGAGCTAAACCATCCGATGGCTAGCACCCCTGTCACTGCATACCTTTGAGCTCTACTGTTCACAGTGCTCAAACCTGTACAAAGCACTTTACCCGCTTCTGGTATAGAGAACCATATCCAACAAGTAGCAGACACCTTACAGTCCATTTATTTGACTATAAACTTGAGGAAGAAAAGAAAGTCTTGCTACAGCCAAAGAATAGGATAAAGTACGGTGCAAATTAAGGGATACAATTATACAGAATAGCATCCATTAGTTATCACTTCATTGTGATCAAAGGCTTAATTATACTTGTAAAATACTAGGCACTCAGCATTCGGCAAGAATTATTTATAAAATATTTTACCAGGAAGTAATACATTGAGAGTTACCTCTCGTTTTCAAGTATGTCCTGGGCACAGAGTTAAGAGACATAATACCTGGTTACAAATACAGTTACATAAATGAACAGGGTATACATTATATACAAGGCATTGCATGCACAGTTAAAGAAAATATATATTATGGGCGTATGAAACAGTTACAGACCAGATTAAAATGTAAGACAGAATAGCTGTGTTATGGTGTAGCAGACAATGCATCAAGTTTGGGAAAGGGGGAAAATAAACCCCTTCTCATTTTGGATATCTTGCGGTTTACTCGATATGCCTCACATTGGGTACTTGGGCTTGAACTCTATCGCAAACTGAAAAATCCTATTGATCAGCAAAGTCTCAGTTTATACCAGAGCAGAGATAATATATGTTGCACAGCCAATAGCATATTTTCCAGGGTCTCAGGTATGTCTCTGTTATTTGGAGGTAGGTTTGAGGGTATATATAACTGGAGACTTCACTGAAGTCCACCTCCCCCCAAAAATCTAATCTGCCTTTTTGTGACTGATCAACGTTTTTCGGCCGTGAAAGGAACTGGCCAATCCGTGGCAGATTCGAATTCCGACGAACATTCGCCTATTTCTAGCTGTATACATAAAGACTCATAATCCAATTAATCTGTAACATGTTTTATATTGCTACCACATTTCTACAAAATGAATATTAAAGATTACCATTTTAAAGCAACAATTTGCCCCAAAAGCCTATGAGTTTAAGTTTTTCTTAATCCCTAGCACGGTAAATTGTGCTCCATTTTAACCTCCTGGTCAATAAATATTTAAAAAGCTTATATCCTGGAACGGAGCAACAGATATTCAAAACAAAAAAGGTTTTTTATATAGGCAATCCAAGAGGTACTTAATTTTTTTGTTGCTGTAATACATGCAGCCTGATTACCTTTATTGAAAACTAATTACCAAAGCTGCCGATCGATTCATTCTGTGATCGATCAGCAAAGATCCTGCTTCTCAGGGTTCACTAAATGTCTACCTTTCAGTTTCAATTAATCATTTACTCAGTGTAACTCAGCAGCTACAATGTATACTTATATTACCAAGATAACATTATGTATTGTTACAGTTTACAGCTCAAACTGCTAGAAATATTGGTAATAAATTATCACAAGCAGGAAAGTGTTGCAAACATCTTGCACTGCTGGGGAGGTGGGCTAAAGCCTGCTATAGAAATCAAAGAATGCTCAGTACATTAAAAAACTCATTACAAATGGCATGGAGTTGAATAAAAAAAAATGTAGTAAGTATAAAAATAATAAATGGCGGTAAGCACAGACTGCCGCTTTAATCACAATTTCACCACCTCTTGTAATTCCCTAGCAGAAAAGATACTGCAATATCAGTGCTTGTAATTAAACCATCATTCATTGCACTAACCAACACTAAACACTTGTACTGTATGTGCTGAGATCAAATAAAGACATTTTTGAAGCATACTTTTTTTTTTAACGTCAAATGCACTCGGCAAAAAAAACCTTCCACAAAATCATTTAATAAACCATCTATTTGTTATGAGTTTGTACTCAGAATTATCAATGCCTCATTAAATCCATCATGTTTCTGAAAGTGTATGTGGATATTTGTATGGGTGCCCTACAGCAGAGGTGCGCAAACTTTTCAGTTCGCGCCCCTGTTTACACTCCCCCCCCCCCTCCTTGCCTGCTCACGGGCTTTGGCGGCGTCATGTGACACCGCGTTGCCATTTGACCCCGACACAACGTTGCCATGGTGACGAATCGTCAAAGAGCCGGCTGAGAGCAGGTAAGAGAAGTTACCGAGGACTCGCATCTCCCGCGGCATTTAATTTAAATGCCTTGGGGAGAGCGCAGGGCCACTGCAACCGCCACACCCCCTAGAAAATCCTGCGCCACTCCGCCCTACACAGTAATCTTTTCATTCCTGGAGGACTCCACTGTTAACCATTTTGCTGATCCTTGTGAACAGCATTCTAAATGTTACACTTGTTTACAATGGTCAGAATACTTGCTATTACACTGTAGGGAGTGTCTTCATCTTTACCCAGCTGGTATCAACATATTAGTTGTGCTACAATTCTTACATCAATCTTCGATGTCTTGCAGAAAGCACCCACTGGATGCACATGATCATAAAGAATGATAACGCCAACCATTACTCTCATACAGAACATAAGTGTGTCTTCACTGGTAAACCGACTCCTGTATTCCCTGCAACAACAAAAAGGTTTGGAAAACAGGTTCATCAGATGTTCTACTTTGACTACATTTTTCAATAATTTCATTTTTTTCCCAATAGATATGAAACAGATTAAAATTGACCAAAAGGAGAACTTATCCAACTATACATCATCTTTCAAAGATAATCCTCGACATTATATGACATTTTAATGGGTTCTACTTTATATACACAAATAGGAAATATCCAGAAATCACAGCTAAATAAGCATTCCCAGTATACACTCATCCCAAACTTCATACCTTATGAGACTGCGATCGAGATGTGAATTTAAATGTAAAAACAAGGTCAACACGTGTGTGTGTGTTTGTGTAAGCTTATACATCACCCAATAAAACCATCAAGACATCTGTCACGAAGAAGAGTCAAATGAACAAATACAGCACCACGCAGGTTAGTGGTGTAATAAGTCCACATATTCCTACGTTTCCGTCTACCTATCGGACCTTAATCGAGGCAAAGTGACAAGTGAAGAACACCAGCACGATAAAGCTAGAACAGCCCGGAAGTGGAAAAGGCTACGCTCCCAGGTCACACTCCAGAGTGTCGGTAACCTAGCAAGAAGTGGAAATAGTTGGGCAGTGCCAAAAATGCCAGCCTAGTGAGAAAACAGTTACATAGTGGCAGGCAAATCTAAAGATCATCAAATCCAATGAGCGGGAACATAGTATCAAGGGCCATATACATAATACATTGAATACATTAAACATCTCTAACAGAATAAGATCTAAGCATGTGGAAAGAAAAACAGCAAAGTATAGATCAAGGAAAAAAATCTACATATGCCAGAAGACATACAGTAACTCGCGATAAAAAATTATATACGGCCCTAGAATGGGGATAATGTGCGTAGTGGTAATAGGAGCATCATGACATCCATATTGAGAAACAACAATGGGCTAGTCCATAAGAAGAAGCTTAACACAAATATAGCCACATGGAAAAAAAGCCACCTGGCCAGAACAGACAGACATCGCTGGTAGTAGTGGCAGAGCACTGCAACTAATTCATCCTGGCAAAGCATGAAGGAAAACTCAAACGGGTCACACTAAACCAGTCCGTAAAGTACGAGCTACCATGTTGCGAAGACTTGGTACGTTCGGGCGCTCAAGGCACAACATACTGGAATATCAGTTCACATCTTTCGGTCTTCATGACAGCAGTAGGGGGCATGTTTTATCCCTGGCAACGCAACCCAAAATAGTGGAGCAATACATCCACATTGCATACGGACAAAACATAAATGTTGTCCCATGTCAATATTTACATTGTATTGACATTGCCCTTTCCATGCAGCTATATTTGGGTTACACTAACCTCCTTATTATTGACTAGTCCAGGGGAGCGCAAACCTTTTGTGCTGCGCCCCCCGTCTTCTCTGCTGCGTCGCCTGCGTCCCCCTCCCTACATTAGAGCTGCGTCAAATCACGCCACGGGGTCATGTGACGTCACATGACCCCGTGGCATCATGACGCCACATTCCCATGGCGACGCTTCACAGAGCGGCCGAATCTGGGTAAGTAAAGTGTTGCATGGGGCCTCACGCGATCCCCAGGCATTTAATTTAAAAGCTGTGGGAAAGAACGCAGGGCCTCTGCAGCGGCCCGCTCCCCTCCCCCCCAGCAAAATCTCCCGCCCCCCAGTTTGCGCACCTCTACACTAGTCCATTTTTCAATATGAGGTCATGATGCTCCTATTAAACATATGCACATTATTTATCTGCCACACTAGGGGAGTTTATATATTTTTACCTGAATTTATGCCTGCTGGCACACGTGGATCTTTTTCGTATTGATCTGCGCTTTGCTTTTTTCTTACCATATGTTTAGATCTTCCTAGGTTAGACATCATATGTTTATGTACACAATTTATGCTCATGACCCTTGAAATCTTGTCGCTCAATGGATGTGATTGTTACATTTTCTTTATTTTTACCGGTCACTTTCTAACCACTTTCTCTCTATGCTATGTACACAGGCCGCCATTGTGCCCTGTCCCACTTTATTTACATTTGCTTCTAGGCGGTCTAGGACATTTGGTTGCGGCAGTTTCGCTACGACCAAATGACCACCGGCATTTCACCGCAACTCACCCCACCGCCGCTAATGTGAGTGCCTAATCACCGTACCCTAAAACTCCTACCCTAACCTCTAAAATCCCTTAAATTAACCCTCTATACCGAGTGCTAAAACCCTTAAATTAACCTCCTACCAATAAACAGTAATCAAACTAACCATACAAGCAGCCATACGGTCACGGCGAAATGACGCAACCAAATGTGCCATTAAGCTGCTAGGTTACAAACATTGGTGTTTGGCCCCATGGAGAGCACTCATTTTAGGTGGACCAAACCATTGGAATATGAGGACTTTAATACACCTATTTATTACATTACTTACCTGCATGGTGGTGTATTTCTTAGTTCGATTCCTCTTCATGATAGATGTCTCTATGGTTGTCCTGGGTGATGTAGAAGCTTACCAATTTTTCTATAAGCGTACAGGCCAAAACATTATATATAAACAAACATCTATATTTACACACACCTCCATTTCACATAACCGTATTGTATTAAACATAATGAAAATAAATATATATATATATATATATATATATATATATATTTAAAGGAATAGATCATGCCACACTTCCAGCGCTCCAAATTAGTGTCTAACCCATAGAACTTCAACATATTTTCTTTGCAGTATCATGTTTCCCATACAGAAGAAGCTTTTGATGGTAGGTGGTAGATGACAATTACGCAGGATGAGTATCATTTCAGTATCGAAGTCCACGTAGTCCCATCCTTCAGGGTGCGCTAAATTTTGTGCACAATTTCTTATGGCATGCATAACCATTACAAGTGAAGCTTGTAGGTGTTCAAAATACCATCATTCAATATTTGAACACAATGTTCTTTTCATTGTGTCAAGCTGAGCAACCCTGCAGAATTTGATTGCGCACATGAACCATTCCTAGAAGTATCATTGTGAAGGCACACTAAACCCCCTTCACAAAGCCTACCATATAACTTTTGGTACATTGGACACAATGAGATCAAGTGATTTGCTCACAAGAATCCAATAATGGAATTTGAACAGGGGTAGCCTTATTTAAAGACAGTGATACTCGCACTAGGGGGCCTATGCAGAGAGCAGCGAATTTTAAAATTGGCGAGTTTAATAAAAAGTAGCTTTTTTGGAGAGTTTTATTCTCCATATGCAGAAATGTGCGAATTCTGCTATGTTTAACATGAATGCGTGTGGCGAGTTTAAATTGGCGAGATGCGCGCTGCAGAAATGTGTTAAAAAAAATTTGCGCCTTTTTTCCCCCTTTTCTATGGCCGCGAGCGGCAGCTTCTTGCCAACTTTTCCTGGCGAGGCAAAAAGGAGACAATCGCGCCATTTTATTGGCGCGAACAGCCGCTAGATGCCGTTCGCGCCTCTCTGCATTAGGATATTTTTAAAACTGGCGAGATGGAGGTTCTCGCCAGCCGCGAGGCGAGTTTTAGAAATAGAAAAAAAAAATTGGCGCGTTTTTCGTAACTCGCCATTTTCTGCTGTTTTCAGCGCGATTTTCTCCAAAAAATGGCGAGTTTTGAAATAGCGCTGCTCTCTGCATAGGCCCCTTGGTCTCATTTTAAAACTATGTAACTCCTATCATACTGTAGGTCTATATGGCAATTTCATGTTGAGCCACACACCTACTGAGTAAATATATTGGAAATGCAATAATGATGGTCCCCAATGTAGCACCTCCATTATCACTTTGCATTATTTAAAGGTGTGCTGGAAACCTTGAGGTCAAACACACGAGAAAAACACTAACCACAGAATATGCACTGATTTTATTTAGTGTTATTTACAGATTTGCAACTCGTGAATAATGCATCAGTAATTTCCATTTTGTGTGAAGTCCTAGTCGCGGCAACCAGGAAATTGCTGCAGTATTTCTGTCCCACAGCAAATGGAACAACATTTCAAAGTAAATACAACCCAAAAGGTACAGCTAAACCCCGTTATAACGCGCCTCGTTATACCGCGATTCGGTTATAACGCGGTTTTCCCGTGGCTCCCGTTTTTTAAAAAAAAAAAAAAAAAAAAAAAAAAAAAAAAAAAAAATTTTAAAAATTTTTTTTTACATTTTTTTTTTGCACACTGCACACACTCACTGCACACACACTGCTCATTGCTCACACTGCCACACTGCACACACACTGCACATTGCTCACACTGACACACTGCACACACACTGCTCATTGCTCACTGCCACACTGCACACACACTGCACACTGCACACACACTGCTCATTGCTCACACTGACACACTGCACACACACTGCTCATTGCTCACTGCCACACTGCACACACACTGCACACTGCACACACACTGCTCATTGCTCACACTGACACACTGCACACACACTGACCACACTCACGCACACTACACACACTTACGCACACTTACAGACACTCACACACACACACACACACAGACACACAGACACTCACACACAGACACTCACACACAGACACTCACACACAGACACTCACACACAGACACTCACACACACTCACACACACTCACACACACTCACACACACTCACACACACTCACACACACTCACACACACTCACACACACTCACACACACTCACACACACTCACACACACTCACACACACTCACACACACTCACACACACTCACACACACTCACACACACTCACACACACTCACACACACTCACACACACTCACACACACTCACACACACTCACACACACTCACACACACTCACACACACTCACACACACTCACACACACTCACACACACTCACACACACTCACACACACTCACACACACTCACACACACTCACACACACTCACACACACTCACACACACTCACACACACTCACACACACTCACACACACTCACACACACTCACACACACACACTCACACACACTCACACACACTCACACACACTCACACACACTCACACACACTCACACACACACACTCACACACACTCACACACACTCACACACACTCACACACACTCACACACACACACTCACACACACTCACACACACACACTCACACACACTCACACACACTCACACACACTCACACACTCACACACACTCACACACACTCACACACACACTCACACACACACTCACACACACTCACACACACTCACACACACTCACACACACTCACACACACTCACACACACTTACACACACTTACACACACTTACACACACTTACACACACTTACACACTCACAGACACTCACACACACTTAGACACTCACACACACTCACACACACTCACACACACTCACACACACTCACACACACTCACACACACTCACACACTCACAGACACTCACACTTACACACACTTAGACACTCACAGACACTCACAGACACTCACAGACACTCACACACACTCACACACACTCACACACACTTACACACACTTACACACACACTCAGACACTTACACACACTCACAGACACTTACCCACACTCACACACCCATATACACACACACACTTTCTCTCCCATATATACATACACACACACTCTCTCACTCTACACAGACGGGCCGCGACCAGCACCACCACCCGCTCCCCCCCCTCCTCCCGCGCAGGCAGCGGGAGCACCGGGGACAGCGGTGGGGAGAAGAAACCCCCCGCTACAACCTCCATGCAGGCAGCATGGTTCTGAGGTAAGCGGCGACCTGAGGGACATCCCCACTCCCATCTCCTGCCCCGCGGCCTGTCCCGCGGTGACAGGGTGAAGCGGGGACAGGAGGGACATCCCCGCTCCCATCTCCTGCCCCGCGGCCTGTCCCGAGGTGACAGGGGGAAGCGGGGACAGGAGGGACATCCCCGCTCCCATCTCCTGCCCCGCGGCCTGTCCCGCGGTGACAGGGTGAAGCGGGGACAGGAGGGACATCCCCGCTCCCATCTCCTGCCCCGCGGCCTGTCCCGAGGTGACAGGGGGAAGCGGGGACAGGAGGGACATCCCCGCTCCCATCTCCTGCCCCGCGGCCTGTTCCGAGGTGACAGGGGGGAAGCGGGGACAGGAGAGACATCCCCGCTCCCATCTCCTGCCCCGCGGCCTGTCCCGCGGTGACAGGGGGAAGCGGGGAGCGGAGGGACATGCCCGCTCCCATCTCCTGTCCCGCGGGATGAATATGCGCTAAAGCGCGGCGGCCATTTTTTTTTCTCGCGACCCCGTTAGTAACGCGGTGGTCTCGGGGTGGACCCCGAGACCCGCGTTATAACGGGGTTTAGCTGTATGTTTCAGCAAGACTGAGGCTTCCAACAGTAACAGTATAAATGCATCTGTAATTGCAGTATCAGCATGATATGTGAGTAAGTGGTGTGCTTTTGATAAAAAGTAATTAACTTACGGTGTTTCCAGCATTACTTTACATACACTGGCCATTGTGCTTAAGCAATCTGTTGTGTTTTCAATGGGTAAGGTTTTGTTCTGGAAAGAAAAGCAAACTTTCAATTAAGACTCAAAACTTTCAAATCCGAATCCAAAATGTCATCAACCTGTGTGTTTTCATTGACTTACATCAGACACAAAGTTCGTGGTGGCGTTGCTAAGAGTCTTCAGCATTGGTGTGGCTTCTGCATAAAACAGGGACATTCTATTGGCCATTTCATTGTTTACTTCATTCTCAATTTCTAGCTATTAAAAAAAGAAAATACGGATTAGAAAGATTGCTAATTAAATGCATCATACTCAGCTGCCTATTATCACACATGGCAGCTACTCTGAACTATAAAATGTATCACATGCTGGATCTTGAACCAAACTAAATGTGTCCACTATATAAATAATGAACATACCAACAGATTTCAACAATGCATTTGCATTAAGATATTAATTACAGCAGTACACAAGAAGAAAGACTTTAAAGTGTAAGGCCTCGGCCAGGCTCCCTGCTTGCTCGATGAGGCGGGCTGAGGCTCAGGGAAAGCGGGTGCTTTCCCTGGCCTTGCGGTTGCTTACCGCACGTGCCGTCAGCGGGCGGGCCGGGGGCGGGCCACTGACGTCACGGAGCTGGTTCGCCCTCATTGGGCGAACCGCTCACGTGACCGGCCTGTTGCGCCGGCAAGCGGGGGAATTTTAAATTCCCCTAAGACCTACGCTTCCGCAAGCGCGTGGAAGCGTAGGTGAGCCCCTACTAAAGCCGCTCTAATTGCGGCTGTAGGGGCTCAGTGCTGAGCGGGAGCGCGCCTCCGCAAGCACTAAACATGGCCGAGGCCTAAGGCAGGGGTGTCAAAACTCAGTTGTCAAGGGCCACCAACAGGCCAGGTTTTATGTATATCCCTGGTTCAGCACACTTGGCTCAATCAGTAGCTCGGTCTTTGACTGAGCCACTGATGGGGCCACCTGTGCTGAAGCAGGGATATCCATAACATCCCTGGTTACGGTGCAGCACAGGAAATGAATATGCTCTGTTCCTTTCCAGTCATTGAGAGGCATTTTGTTTGGTTTATTTTTTTGCAAAACTCTGAGCCCTTTACTTTCAACAGGCAATTTATAATAAAAATTATATGACATACTGTACAAAAACAGACTTTCCCCAGTAACCAGTATTACACAAAGTGCTATTTATATTCTATTCATATTTTTAGCTATGCCACAAACATTTGTTATTCCTTTCATCATTGATGCATAAATCTCTGCCAAGAAGGAATAATGGGAACAGAGGGTAACACTAAAGGTGGTATGTTCTGAAATGTAGGTTTTGCTGCATGTATACTCACATGCATGTTGTTTATTCTGTTGCGACTAATTGTCCGCCTGTAGTAACTGAAGTCATTTTGGATTGCTGGATTTCTCATCTAAAGCAAAACGGAAATCATTGCACGATTAAACAAACTAAAATGTTTAAAAAATGATTGAGAGTGGGGGGGAGAGAAAGGAGGGGGGAGAGAGAGGGAAGTGGGGAGGAGAAAGAGAAGGAAGTGGGGGAGAAAGGGAAAGGGGGAGAGGTGGAGATGAAGGGGGGAGATGCAGAGAAAAAGAGGGAGAGCGAGGCAGATGCAGAGAGAGCGAGGCAGATGCAGAGAGGGAAAGAGCAAAAGAGAGGGAAAGAGAACGAGATGCAGAGAGCGAGAGAGAGATTGAGAGGGAAGCACTCTCTCTCTCTCTCCATTACCTTAAGCTCATCAAAGCGTAGGGTAAAATGAAGAATTTCTGCAAACTCCTTAGCAAGGGCCTGTTCTCGCTCCAGATGTTGTGTAGGAGTATATGGTGGACAGGTTAAGGATTCCAATAAACTCTGCAGAGCTTTCTCTACAAGACAAACACAGAACAAAAATTAACATGAATACTGAATTTTACTTTACCAATTATATAACTTACATTTTAATCCTGTGCAGTACTGATTGGGTTAATAAGATATCCACACAAAGTAGGTTCGATAAATGGCATGAAAAGTTCACTTACAGCTGTAGCATAACTGTTGCAGAGTCGCACCAAATCTACACAGCTAGTTACATGGATTTATAATAGGTGCATACATACTCCTAATAATGCATTTGAAAAGCATCCTTCATTAGACCACAGAGAATAAATAATTACTTTGTAGTGCTTTCCCTCTTTTGTAGAAACGGGAAACGATAGAAGAAAGTGATTTGTGCACCTTCTCATCACCCAAAGTGGCGACGATACTTTGGTCAACCACAACAGAACGAGATTGCATTTCACACTAACTGTATGTATAACATAGAAGCTAAATATTAAAAGGCTGAACACTGACAATAGTCAGTGCTGAATCTGTTAAGGACATACAATATTATTACTTCTGATGTATGGTTTATATGCTCATCAGTTATGAAAAGAACGTTTTCTCCCTGAATCCTAGAACATGCCTGTGTTTCTTTGAGAAAGCGCTGGAAGCTGCATCAACCATTTCAAGACATACGGTTTAGTACGAACAATGCAACCTGGCGGGGTTTTTTATGGACATTACATTTGTTTTGTAACAATAAATATTGATTTTCTTATTTTAATAGGCAGTCCAGACATTCCAGTTGTTTTAATGGCATTTCAGAGACACATCATACTCAAGATAAAACTGCAGACAAACAATTCCTGTAAAGACTGCACTTAACACTTTCAGCACTGTGTGCACAATACCTTTAACTCTAAAAGTGGGTGAATCAATGCCTAAAAGTTAGGGGTTCAGAATTCAGTTGAATTCAAAATACTTCTAGCAAAAATCGATTGTACGGAGGACTATCTTCCTATAGGAGCTTTATTCATGTGTTAAAAGTACTAACGTTTGATCTAAAAAGCATTGAAAGGGCCTCTGACTATGATCTGCCAGCAGTGGTCGAGAAGCCCTCCCACCGCAGGAGAGATCTTTCTGAAGTTCAGGCAAATCTCTCCTGGCACCCGGGGCTTCCCCTGACAGTGTAAGGTTTTTTTTTGTGTGTGTGAATCACAGTCTTTATGGATCGCCAGTGGTCCCTCAACCACAGTTTGGAATGAAAACAAAAACACACACCACATTCTGGGACAACTCACCAAGTCTTATAGAAAATTCATAAAACCGTTTCAGTCTCACAACTAGAGGGCACACTGAATTCCAGGCTTTTTCCTGAAGTTGGATATCATTTGGATTTTGTATAGCCTGAAAGAAAAATAAATCTATAAATTATATACACACCCTTACGCTAGGATGTTAAAGGCAGCTTTTGCTCAAAACGGTCTAAAGAGAACTGCGATTGATATTAGAAAAAGGGAAACAGGACATGCACTCCATATGCAAACAAGTAGTGGTTGCTATATAATTGCTGAAGTTTACTTGATAGTAAAGGCAGGAAAGTGGTAACGTTTTGGGGACACCGCCCCTTCAGACACCTTGTTTTTTGTCTTTTTCGTACTGTGTAGGCAGGAGTGTCGCCTCTGGATACTGTATCTTTTATATTCCTGAACAAATAAAAAAAGCTGTGTGTGCTGTGCACGCGCATAGTAAGTGAAACTTCTTTGACTTTTGTCACAGAAATTGTATTTGTATTGGTGATGTTTTAATTAAAAATCAAAATACAATTTAATTGACAAAACGCAAATACATTTGACTTATAATGCGCGTGCTCTGCACACATCGCCTGTATTAGCTATTTGCACTAAGTGTGAATTCCTTGTGTGTATGTGTGTCAGTCAGTGTGTGTATGTGTGTCAGTCAGTCAGTGTGTATGTATGTCAGTGCGTGTGTGTGTGTATGTGTGGGGGGGGGGTGGTGTGGGTGTGTGTGGGGGGCGGTGGTGTGGGTGTGGGGGGTGTGGTTTGTGGTGGGGAGGGTGGTGTGTGTGTGGTGAGGGGTGGTGTGTGTGTGTGTGGGGGTGGTGTGTGTGTGGGGGTGGTGTGTGGGGGGGGGGGGTGGTGTGTGTGTCAGTGTGTGTGGGGGTCTGGGGGGTTCAGTCAGTGTGTGTGGGGGTCTGGGGGGTTCAGTCAGTGTGTGTGGGTCTCTCGGGGGTCAGTCAGTGTGTGTGGGGGGGTGGTGTGTGTGTGGGCATGGTGGGTGTGTGTGTGTGGGCGTGGTGGGTGTGTGTGTGTGTGGTGGGGGTGTGGGGGTGGGGGTGTGTGTGGGGGGGTCAGTCTGGCGGGATCAGTCAGTGTGTGTGGGGGTCTGGGGGGGTCAGTCAGTGTGTGTGGGGGTCTGGGGGGGTCAGTCAGTGTGTGTGGGGGTCTGTGTGTGTGGGGGTCTGGGGGGGTCAGTCAGTGTGTGTGGGGGTCTGGGGGGGTCAGTCAGTGTGTGTGGGGGTCAGTCAGTGTGTGTGGGGGTCTGGGGGGTTCAGTCAGTGTGTGTGGGTCTCTGGGGGGTTAGTCAGTGTGTTTGGGGGTCTGGGGGGGTCAGTCAGTCTGTGTGGGGGTCTGGGGGAGGTCAGTCAGTGTGTGTGGAGGTCTGGGGGGTCAGTCAGTGTGTGTGGAGGTCTGGGGGGGTCAGTCAGTGTGTGTGAGGGTCTGGGGGGGTCAGTCAGTGTCTGGGGGGGTCAGTCAGTGTGTGTGGGTCTCTGGGGGGTCAGTGTGTGTGGGGGTCTGGGGTGGTCAGTCAGTGTGTTTGGGGGTCTGGGGGGGTCAGTCAGTGTGTGTGGGTCTCTGGGGGGTCAGTCAGCGTGTGTGGGGGGGTGGTGTGTGGGTATGGTGGGTGTATGTGTGTGGGCGTGGTGGGTGTGTGGGGGGGTCAGTCAGTGTGTGTGGGGGTCTGGGGGGGTCAGTCAGTGTGTGTGGGGGTCTGGGGGGGTCAGTCAGTGTGTGTGGGGGTCTGGGGGGTTCAGTCAGTGTGTGTGGGTCTCTGGGGGGTCAGTCAGTGTGTGTGAGGGTCTGGGGTGGTCAGTCAGTGTGTGTGGGGGTCTGGGGGAGGTCAGTGTGTGTGGAGGTCTGGGGAGGTCAGTCAGTGTGTGTGGAGGTCTGGGGGGGGTCAGTCAGTGTGTGTGAGGGTCTGGGGGGGTCAGTCAGTGTCTGGGGGGGTCAGTCAGTGTGTGTGGGGGTCTGGGGGGTTCAGTCAGTGTGTGTGGGTCTCTGGGGGGTCAGTCAGTGTGTGTTGGGGTCTGGGGTGGTCAGTCAGTGTGTTTGGGGGTCTGGGGGGGTCAGTCAGTATGTGTGGGGGTCTGGGGGGGTCAGTCAGTGTGTGTGGGTCTCTGGGGGGTCAGTCAGTGTGTTTGGAGGTCTGGGGGGGTCAGTCAGTGTGTGTGTGGGGGTCTGGGGGGGGTCAGTCAGTGTGTGTGGGGGTCTGGGGGGATCAGTCAGTGTGTGGGGGGGTCTGGGGGGGGTCAGTCAGTGTGTGGGGGGGTCAGTCAGTGTGTGGGGGTTCCGGGGGGGGGGGGGGGTCCGCGCGGGTTGCGCCCGGGTTTTTGTACTACCGCATCCTGGGGGGCCCGCAAACGCCCGTGTCACTGGAGGGCTGAATGGCGCCGCTGCCAGCCGCTTCTGCGCATGTGTGGCGTCCTTCAGCGTCGCCATCACAACTGCGCATGCGCGGCATGGCAGCGGTCGTGGAAGTTAGGTGGGCCCATGTGTGACTGAGTCTGTAGCTGGGAGGTCCCATTCGGGTTAGGAAAGGGGGGGTGGCGGCTGTCCCGGTCGGGCGGTCTCTGCTGTCCGGGCAGCAGACGGGGAACGGCAGCACATGTCAACAGCCGCGGCAGCGGGCGGGGAACGGCGCCGCTGCCAACCACTTCTGCGCATGCGTGGCTTTCCTCCAGTCCCCATGACTACTGAGCATGCGCGGCTTGGCAGCGGATGTGCGGGGGGAATGGCGGCCGTTAGGAGCGGCGCCGGCGCCCGCATATGTCATCGGCCATGTGGGGGGGAGCAGCGGCCGTTAGGAGCGGCGCCGGCGGCGATACCATCTGATTTGTGGAGCGGGTGTGATGTCAGTGTTGGGGTTGGGCTGAGCCAGAACACAGCCCGGCCTCAACTGCCAGCACTGACGTCACATCCGTTTCATTTCTGTCTCCACAATCCATTTTTGCCCCAGTTCGAATGAGGTGCCACTAATGAAGTTTCACTTCAAAAGGTGAAATTTATTGATTCACCTTTTTGCATATAGGAGTGCCTGTCCCACTTACCTTTTTCTGTATCTTTTTGGATGGACAGTATGCACCCTCCCATTACCGTTATTTTTTTTTTGTACATGCCCCGTTTCTGATATATCTATATAGTTTAGCCTGGGATATGTGGCACTGAACATAGTCACTAATGTATATGTATTATATAAAAGATAAAAAGGGGACAGCAGCTTAATGGCAAGGATATCCAATTGGAAAACATGGATGCAGGATTTTATGCATTTCCCGGGCAATGTTTATGTGTAAAAATAGATCACAGTAGCCTACGCCTGAACAGGTAGATCTAGCTACTCGACCATCTACTCTTGGAAGGGCATTTTTGCTATCCAGCATCAATAAAAGGGTTGTGTTTACTTATACTAATTGTGACTAGTCATTTATACAGAAGAAGAAATGTGAAGGGCGCTCCTACAGTATATGAAGTGAAGATACTAATGTAACAAATGAGTGTCTTATCAAACAAATTAAGTGCCAGATCAGCATCTAGTCAAACAGATTAGTGCAAAAGATCAGTGGAATGTGCATTAAAACGCAAAGCGAAAATACTTTTAAAGAGTGATAAAGGTGCTGAATAGTTAGTGCCCAACTTAACGCAGAAGTGAAAAATGCAGCTCAAAATCCTATGGGGAATGGTCCAAGTCTCTCTTTGTAGAAAAGTTATTCAGAGATTGAGGATCGCAGATGTCACCAAATATATGAAAACAGAAACACAATATAGTGTAATATATTCCCAGCTTGATGCGGACTACCAATGATAACCTCTGAGCTGGGCACTCGCATTCCAGATATGAACAGGCACTTCCAAAAAACTGTGGCAAGTATTCCAAGGGGTTAAAGCAATCGCAGAATTAGTCATGGTACACAGGTCAGATGTTTTCAAACTTCCTGCTTCTCGTTTTGTAATGTGTGTGATAATCTCAGTAGGAAGAGAAAGAGGACATGGTACGAACCATACAAATAAATGTTATATGTAAAAGCACTTTAAAAATGAACACTTACACATGTCTCTTTAAAATGGGCATATAAGCAAATAAACGTTGTGAATCACAGCAGTCTCACTGCCACCATTATCAATATATTCTGACAGGTTCGAGGTCAAATGAGCGAAACGCGTAGTCTGTGGTTGTGGCTGGCTCTACACTGCCCCTGCAGCGAGAAGTGTTCAATCCCCCCTCCACTGCACCACCTGATGACCGGAAGACGCGAAACCGGAAATGTCGGAGACGGAGAGACGCTGGAGTAATCGCGGCAGTGAGACTGCTGTAATCCACAACGTTTATTTGCTTATGTGCCCATTTTAAAAGAGACGAGGTGCCAAGTGTTCATTTTTAAAGTGCTTTTACATATAAAATGAATTTGTATGGTTCGTACTATGTCCTCTTTCTCTTCCTATTGCGATTATCACATACATTACAATGCGAGAAGCAGGGAGTTTGAAACTATCTGACCTGTGTGCCATAACTAATTCTGGGATCCCTTTAACCCCTTGGAATACTTTCTTTTTTGGAAGTGCCTGTTTATATTTGGGAGAATATGAGTGCTCAGCTCAGAAGGTATCATTGGTAGTCCGGATCAAGCTGGGAACACATTACACTATAATGTGTTTCCGTTTTCATATATTTGGTGACATCTGCACTCCCTAATCTCTGAAACACGAGTCATTTATACACACAGTTTCATTACCCACAACTTGAACGGTTTGTTCCGTGTTTTTAAGAATAAAAATCTATATATCTGACAAGTGTGAAAAAAACAGAACACAAATGATAATATTAAACATCCTTTTTCATGGTATAGTATTCTAGATGTATTTGTGACAAGTTATTGATGGCATACATCTCGTATCTCTTGTCCGGCTCCTTTGTAACCTTGGAGATCTAAAAGTATACTTTCTGAATCCTGTAAGACTGCATTGACCTGGTTCCATACTTCCCTTTCGCAATCCGTTGGTTGAGCATCTAAATAGAAAAAAATAAATATTTGATATTACATTAGATATTGTAGATATATTTAAAAAAGGGATAACAGAGTTCTTCACTAACCCATAACGTAAAAATTCACAAAATTACCTGTGTAAGTTTAAATTAATCAGTGTGGAATTGCCATGACATACCTCAAAATGTGTGTGTGTTCACAAAACCTGATCTTGTCGTGGTTCCACTGTATAGGTTCAGAATACCCTTATCTATATTATTACAAATCCAGATATTTACACCCCCCCCCCCCCCAGTAAATGTATAGTTGCATCAATTCTCTGTAAAGGGAGTGTTTCTTTATCCCACATTGCTTGCAGAACTGGGTTACTTCAAGAGCTCCTCTATCAAGTTTTATTTTTTATTATATACCTACAAATGTTTATTTGTTAAAAAAAAAAAAAAGCATGACTGCATAGAAGTGTTTTGTTTATTTTTTATTTGTGGGGTTAAGGAACCCTATAATTATATTGTGACATTTTAAGGAACCCCAACCCTCTCTAATAGTGCGTCTGAGGTCCGATGCATTGTAAATTATTCTGTATTTGTATGTTTTTTTTTTTTTTTTTAAAAATGACCTGAAAATTGCAGGAAACTCTTTAGGGGTGCAAGGGGAACCCATACGGTTCCTTAGAATCCTTGTTGAAAAATGCTGGCATAGATTTTAGGGTACTTGGACTTCAGAATGTAATCTTTGTCTAATTTGATCTAAACTAGTGTGTATTTTCAATTATCTGAAATGGGAATCCCAGGTCTATCTACTTAAATAAATAGTTTTTAGAAGTAAAGTCACCGTGGCAACAACAAAAATAAAAAAAATCTCATTGGATTTACCAGCATAAAGAAAGTCTGGAGATAATTAATGACTGGGACAGAGAAGGCAGTCTGATGTGATGTATAAAATATTATATGTTCTTTCTCCAAAAGGGACCCTGAACCGTAGCATGTTTATGTGCAAGTCAAAATTACCTTGAATAAAAAGAACACAGGAGTTACCTTTAAATTAAATGTATCTGGTATTGGAGGTACACTATAAGACAAGGTATGGACATTTAAAAGGCTACATTTTATTTGAAAAAATGAAATACAAATTTGGCTGTATATGCTACACTGGGAACAATTTAAGCATTGACAAGAATGTCTCTCAGGTAACAAATGTCAAACATATCTACTGTATGTACCGGTGACCATAAATACAGCTACATCCGCAAGGCCTTAGTCAGAAAAGGAAGTATATTTGACTATAGAAAAACATACTTTAGAATCTGATTTTTAATATTTGTGTCTAAAGAACATGCTGTAGCATATAATAGAACTACACTTTGAACATTATTATTATTTTCACTAAAACATGGGCTCAAATGTTGAAGCTGGTCTCCATTATGTACAGTTGCTGCCAGAACTGTACTGTTATTCCTAATGTTACGCAACCATCTCCAAAATCCAGAGACAGTCATTATGTGGAGACTCAACATGGTGTAATTTATCAGAGCTGCCAATGAAAGTGCTTTTGCCAGGGAGGTTGTACCGAGTTAAATGAAAGGATACGTGCACAACCTGGGTACCATTTAAAAGTCCATATTTCATTAACATAAGCATAACTTGTGCAATCAAAAATGCTTAAAGTCCATTCAAACTATTTATATGGAGGTGTGTTCAAATCATAAAATAGAAAGGACGAAAAAGGAGCACAGCAAAAAAAGCAAGAATTGGAGGCATTTTTTAATACATTTTTCTAAGTTATTGTGGCATATAAGCCTAAGAATTAAAAGAAACCTTAAACGCGCTTGCTGCCATAGTGGCACTTTGTCAAGTCATACCCTAATTAGATAGCATGTTGTAATGGCGGCTTTCCAAGGGTATGTCAATTGGTCACCAGGCAGCTTATGGAATAACTACACATTTACATACATACATATTGTGATACCATCACTGTCCTCAAGGGGCTGAAACAGTGCAGTAAGTGTGCTTTCCAGTCCACAGAGAGTTAATTCCTCAAAGAGAAGCCAGCAGCAGCTGCTAACTAATGGAGTTAATGAGCCTGGTCTGAGTGAACAAGGAAGTGGTTTAAAAGACAGACTGAAAGCTGCTATGCTGAGAGACTGTTTCCCCAAAGAAGGGAAGAGGGGATATAGAAAGTGCTCCCAAGCTGCGGAAGCTGGTATAGAGGACCTACAGAGCAGTTTCTCTGGGTTCAATGTGGGGCTGAGTTCCCCTAGGAAAAAAGGAGGAGCGACCATGCTGAAACAGCGACGTCTGCTTCAAAGGACTAACAGATAAGCAAAAACACTTTGTTCTATGCACAGAGACTGTTATACTGTGGAATATGTCAGGGCATGTTTTGGTTTAGGAACTAGCTTAGCTGGCCATCCAGTTAGCAAGGGCTAAAGCTACGGTGTAGTTAGTTTTCCCTAAAGGGAATAGGTGTAATTTTGTATGTGTTGTTTTGATTTGATTTTTTAATCTGATACCAGTTTATTTATTGCAGTAGTTGATGCTACTGTATATATCATTGTCTACACCTGGGTTGGGGATAGTGCTAGGTTGAGACATTAGACCTAAGTAAAAGCATACAAGACAGAACCAGGGAAAGTCAACCCTTCCAGTGTTTTGAGAAAGCTTCCGTGGACAGGAAATAGTATGCATGGGCCACGCAGATTTTCCTGCCCCCAACTGCAGGTCAGACATTAAGGACATATTTTCTAAGATATACGATTTCATAAACACCATAACGTGGATGGTTTGCAATAAGTAAGGATATCTGAATTGACATTATGTATTTTTGATTGCACAAGTGCCTATGCTGATATTAATACACGCAGACTGTTAAATTGTACCCTAGTAGAGCATCCACCCCTCTTATCGCCCAATGATTTAATTGTAATTGGATTATGGATACAGGTAGCAATGGGTCAAGTGGTGAATTGGATCAAGAAGTATGGTCTGTTAGTGTTCATTACAATTATTGGCAAGATTAGAGTGTTGATCTCTTATCTGATAGCTATATAGATATATATTCACTGTGTTAATATAAATAATATTGATTTTTTTTACTTGACTTGAATAATGCTTCAAATAAGTGGTCACAAAAAATAATTGAATACATGGATTTCAATTAAGATTACATGTCATCTCATAATTCAAATCTCTTGGAGCACAACACTAGTTTAACATGTTCAATTCCCCACGTACGAATCTGAGAAACTACTTTAATATTCTACTGATAAAGAAGTTCTATTGTACAACTTTGTTTTATAATATTCCTATTTTTCTTATGTAAAACGGGTCCCTGCGCTTTAGCTCTTACACACAGGGAGATCGTGACTTGCCCAAGTAAATGACACTGGGATTTGAACCAGGCCCTCGCATTACTTCAAAATCAGTGTTATTTTGTTTCTTAGTCCGTGCCTTAAGTCACTGAGCCACTGCTTCCGCAAAATAAATGCTTAGCAACCAAATAAAATAGTTAATTATTATTATAGGCTAAAGCAGTAAAATTCAGGGCATTATTGAAAACCCTTCTCTCTGATTGGATAATGCCCGGAATTTTAACCAATCAGTAATGCCCGGAATTTTAGCAGCTTGCAAAGTGCAGTTTTTAATCTGTTTATTTCCAGCCAATCAGCTTTCAGAACAGCTGAGACAGGGCAGGGGATTGGTTAGAATGAACTAACAGCTCTGAGACAGGGCAGGGAATTGGTCAAAAAGTATCAGCCACGGTTTGACTCCTCCCCCCTCCCGAGCTGACAGATTTTCTGAGCAGATTCAGTTGAATTGGGGGGGGGGGGGATCTGCAAAGAAGTGGCTGTCTGCAATTTGTTTGTGGCTGCAGTTTGTGTGTGAGTGTGTCAGTAGCAGTGTGTGCTGTTATGTTGTATATCTGTGTAGAGGTGCTGTGTGTGTATAGAGCTCCAGTGTGTGTGTGTCAGTGTCAGCAGCAGTGTTTATGGGTGTAGCATGTGTGTGTAGCAGAAGTTTGTGTGTGTGTGTGTGTGTATAGAGGTGCTGTGTTGTGTGTGTATGTTGCGTGTGTAAATGTACTGTGTTGTGTATAGAGGTGCAGTGGTGTGTGTGTGTGGTGTGTGGGGAGTGTGTAGAGGTGCTGTGTTGTGTGTAGAGGTGGGGGGGGAGAGTGCAAAGTTTAGTACGTATCTGCATTTTTATTGTGGCTGCAGTGTGTGTGTTGTGCTGTTGTATGTGTAGCAGCAGTTTGTGTGTGTAGAGCTGGTGTGTGTGTGTGTGTGTGTGTGTGTATAGAGCTACTGTGTGTGTATAGAGCTACTGTGTGTGTGTGTGTGTGTGTGTGTCAGTAGCAGCGTTTATGGGTGTAGCGTGTGTGTAGCAGCAGAGTTTGTGTGTGTAGAACTGCTGTGTTGTGTGTAGAGGAGGTGGTGTGTTGTGTGTGCTTGTGTGTAGAGCTGCTGTGTGTGTAGAGGTGCTGGTGTGTGTGTGTGTGTGTGTGTGTATGTGTGTGTGTGTGTGTGTGGTGTGTGTGGTGTGTGTGTGTGTGTGGTGTGTGTGTGTGTGGTGTGTGTGTGTAGCAGCAGTTTGTGTGTGTTGAGCTGGTGTGTGTGTGGATATAGATATCTGCAGTGTAAGCGTGCATATAGGTGGTTTCATGTATTTACCATTTTATTTTAATAATAATAAAAAAAAAATCTATTTAACTATACAAGAGAGTCTATTTATGAAATAAGCCTACATTTAGCCTATAATAGTAATAATCCCCTCAGAACTGGGCATTACTGGCCAATAATGCCCTGGCTGGGTTAAAGTCCCTCGGCTTCGCCTCGGGCCTTCAACTCTTCCAGCTGGGCATTATTGGCCAGTAATGCCCTGTTCTTCTGGGATTATAACTTAAGTAAATAGCAGGTTTACCTGCAAAAGCAGATACATTATTTCTGGAACCGGAGTCTCGTTGGTGCACGATTTGTGCAGTCGAGGACTGGAAAAGCCTCTATTCTGGAATGGATTTAAATCCAAAAGGGAAACTTAAATATTGGCACTGCAATAAAGTAGAAACAATGACATTAAATCTATATTTTTGTTATTCCCGATGAAAATAAATATATATATATATATGTCCTGGTCTCCTCCTCTCAGCCTGCACCCCCAGTGTGAGGCGTTTTTTTCCCAGGCGAGGGGGAGGCTGCCAGTAATAGGGGAGGAGTTGACTGCACTGTTCCCCCGCACATTAATGAGTGCAGAGGAGATGTATTGAGGTAAGTTAACTGAATTCACTAAAGGTCGTTAAGTAGGTAATATGTGTCATTAAACAAAAAAAAATGTGTCTATTTAACGTCCTATTCAGGAATAGCTATATGAGCATTATAACTGTGCGATACAGAGCTAATGCATGCGGGTGTTGGGTGATAACAGAGGGGGGGTAGGAATCTGTGATCGACTGTTTTGCAATTTTCTCCATTAACGCCAAAACCCCACATGCAAACATGCTGGGAGAAAAAGGGGGAAAAAAGTGTTACCAATACAGATATATATGGCCTATCCCTTTTCTCCATATCCTTTCTTACTGCTGAGTTCTGGGAACCTAGTTGGGTGTTCTATTTTTAATTTGGGAGGGTCTAGGGTCACGCCACTGAAACCTTTGCACCATCTTTACCATTTGTTATTTATACTGATATCTGGAGTGCCGCCTAATTTGACATATAAAGATAGTTTAATCTTGGTGAAATTTGTTACAAACATGTTCGCATTACAGTAGGTAGACTCCTTTCTAAAGAAAATTTATGAAATTAAGTTAAAATCGTGGTGTGTGTATAGATATATATAGAGATATACAGATATAGAGATATACATATACACACACACAAACATACCCATTTTCATCAAGATTACGAGTTGTTATTTTTTTTTTTTTTTTTTTTTTTTTTTAACCGATACATGTTACTTGAAGGAATCTCTGTTAAAATGGTGCTCACGGGACATAAATTAATCTGGGTCAGTATTTCTTAACCATGTTAACATGAAACCACTCGGGAATCATGGTTATTCGTATTCTTGGAAGCAAAAACATCAGCAGCCCTGCTATAGAAGCTCTGCATGTCTAACAGTGAAGGATTTAAAAGCTGAGCAAACAGGATTTCTTAAAAAACACAGAACTGAGGAACACACTGAGGGAACAGATATACATAGGTGCATGTTCCACAGAAGTGTGACTTTATGCTTGTGGTAAAAATCCAAAAAACAGAAGATCAATTCAGTATAGCAGAAAATATTCAGCAAAGGCCACATATAAGTTTGTTTGCTCAAGCAACCTTGAAAAAGACAACTATGGGACATTTATTACATAATCTCATAATGCCTAGGCTTCAAAATATTGATATTAGACTCAAAGCCCAAGGCCATAGGGGACTGCAAGAGTTGGGACAACATTAAATACTCCACATATAGCCGCATGGCCCATCAGAAAGATGATCTGCTAGAATGCTTAAAAAAAATCAAAGGGATTTTGCGCACCAAATAAAGGATTAACACAAGGGTGGGATAATGTCACTTATTTTCCCTCCACAAATGTCCTTGTTTTGTCCTGTAAAATATATTGATGCAAAGCAATTCATTAGAAGGAATCTTCTAAAAACCACCTCCTAAAACAGAGAAGCCCAACTGCACTGCATCTTGTTCCCCAATTACGTGTGAACCCCCAGCAGAAGCATCCATTGTTTACATGGACGGTTCCAGGTCTCAATCTGCAAAGCAATAGGAGCTTTGAATTACAAAACACGAGCCAGACATGGTAATGAACATGTTATATAGCGATTTGCCTTCACTTTATTAAAACTAATATGTGTAATAGTGGGACAAAACGTTCAAGAACTAGTCTTTTTCGTAAAAAAAAACAAAAGATATATTTTTAAATTACGTTTTCCACATTTTCTGGGTACATACATTGGTTCCCCCCCCCCCCCCCCCTAGAAATTCCAACTTTTTTTTAAATGGATAGGGAAGTGCCTAATCTGTAAATATTGAAAGAGGGGTAGGTCCAGGGCTTGGCATTTCAGTCTGAGGTCCTGGAGCCTTAATATTTTCCATTTATCTAGGTGGTCTCCTATCGTTCTCATATTTTTGTTTTTGAACCAGTTATAATGACCTGTGTCCATACCTGGTGGGAAGTCTGGATTATCAAAGAGGGGAACTAGCTGGGAGATGCCCGATGTGAGTTGGAATTTAGCCTCGACTTTGGTCCATATGCCCATAGTGAATTTTGTTGGACCTAGTTCTGGTCCCCTTTGACCTAAATCTTTTTTCTTTGTCAGCCACAGTGGGGCTGGAAGCAGGCAATCCTTGGTGTAGTTTGTTTCTATTTCCACCCAGCAGAATTAATATGGGTTTCCGTTCCATACCACTATTAGGCGCAGTTGGGCAGCGTAAAAGTATTTTTATATCTGGGACTCCCAGACCTCCTCTTGATCTAGAGGACTATAATACGGACCTGGCTATCCTGGGTCTTTTCCCTTGCCAGATAAACTGAAATATTTGGTTCTGTAGTTCACCTCTCGGGATATGGACTGGGAGAGTTTGAAAGTGGTATAATAATCTTGGGAGTTAGTCCATTTTAGCACCCTCCAGTTGGAGCTTTTTTTTTTATAGCTCCAGTCTGGCCCCTGTTAGGGCTTTGTATATTGTCTTTGATGGGTTGGATTTATGTTTTTGTTCCAGTTGTATAATTTTGTCCGACAGTTCTCTATATACATTTTTGCTTTATTTTTTTCCTGTGAGAGGCCACTGAAATTAAAACCCCTCTAATCATGGCATTTAGGCCTCACAGAGCATTGAAGGGGTCTTTACGAAGCCGGTGTTTATTTTAAAGTAGTCCTCCAGTGAAAGCTTAATTTTATCCACAATTTCTATATGGTTTAACAGTGATTCGTTGAGCCTCCAGTGGAGAGATTTATTTCTGGTAAAAGGGGGCAAAAGAGGGTCAGTTCTACCAGGGCGTGGTCAGACCATGTGATTGGGCCAATTTTGGGCCGGGAGGATGCAGAGGACGTTTTTGGTTACCAGGAGACACTAGTCTGGAATACGTCTGGTGCGGGTGGGGAAGAACGTGTTATCTCTCTGTCCCTGTTGCCCCGCTCTCCAGGAGTCTACCAGAGAGAATTCCCTCAATAGGTCCCTGAATTTTTTTGATGTTTTTTGGGTTAGTGTCGTGTGCATTTGGCCCTTTGTTGTTGACCCATCCAATTCTGGTGAGATGACCATGTTTACATTTCCACAGAGAATCAGGGAGGATAGGTGTTGGGGATTAATTGCTTCTAGGACCGTCCTCAAAAATTCGGCCTGTTTTCATTTGGTATGTAGCCGTTAATCAATGTCAGTGCTGATCCCGCGAGGGATCCATGGACAACCTGGGACCTGCCCTCTGGATCCGAGATCACCATGTCTGCTTTAAATGGGACATCTTGTTTCATTAGGATGATCACCCCTCTTCTCTTACTGCTAAAGGAGGAAAAGTAGGCTGTCGGGAAAGTATTTTTGAATGTATTGGGCGAGTCGAGTATTAAATTGGGTCTCTTGGAGGAATAAGATACCCACTTTAGCGTTTTAAAAACTCGGAGTCTTCGTTTTCTATTTCATTGTAGGCTCACATCCCCTGACCATCATCTGCTAGTCAGCCTCCGTTGTTGCTGTTGTCCCGCTAGTGTCTCCGATACGCACGCTGGGCCTTCAGGGGATCCGGTTCTCTGTGCTTTCTGCTGCGGTCCCCCTCCCTCTGGTGGTGTTAGATCAAGGCTCTGCAGGAAGGCATCCGACTCCTCTGGGATTTTCAGGGTATGCGGTATTCCATTTCTTGTGACCAGGAGTCTGAAGGGGAAGCCCCATCTGTATCGAATTCCTCTTTCTCTGAGCAGGGTCGTCAGCGGTTTCAGTTCTCTCCTCTTGAGGATGGTCGATTTGGCTAGATCGCTGAATATCTGGAGAGTTGAGTTCTGGAAGTTAGTCCCCCTTTTCCCTGCAAATTGATATTGTTTCTTTAGTGGAGTAGTGGTGTTGTCGGACTACCACATCCCTCCTCCTATTTGGGTCCTCCGACCTGGGGCCCTGGGCCCATCCTGAGCTCCTTTTTCTCCAGGGCTGGGTCAATCTTCATGAAGATTTCTGTCAGGTAAGGCTGTAGATTCTCTGCTGTGACACCCTCTGGGATATTGCGGATATTCTGTCTCCTCTCTCTTCTCCTGATCCTCCTGGTCTTCCTTTAGTAGTCTGATCTCTTCATTGAGGTTTAGTATCTCTTCGTCGGTGTTGGCCTGTATTTGGAGGGACTCCATTTTATTTTTCAGCTCTGTGTTGCGTTGGGTCAGAGAGGCGATCTCGTTTTGGATCTCCTGCACTGCACAGCGGAGATCCGCTTGTAGGGAGTGCTGCAGGGATTCCTGAATTTCCTAAACAGCTCTTTCAGAAAGTCCCTGGTGATTTCACTTTGCTGCTTCTCTGTTTATGCTCTGCTGGCAAGTTTTGTGGCCTCCTCATGGTCACCATTTTCTGGAATTGGAGCGGAGTGGCTTCCTCCAAAAAAGCGTCATTCTTCTTGCTGCGTCATTTAAAAATGTTACGGACATGTTTGAAGGTAGGTGGAGGTCTGATGCACCGTCTGCTACCTTTTTGTTGAAATATTTGGGTCAATTTATGTATTTTTATCCATATTATTCAGGAGGGTCCCTCGTTAGTCTTCCATCCCTGGTGACGTCCAAATGGCGAGTCCAGAATTTGTCTTTTCTAATGCGTAAACCAAACTTTTAAATCTCTTATGCTGGGGCTTTGATTTACCATTTGTTTTACATTGGGCAATGTGGCATAACCAAATAGTATGACTTAATATGACAGGTTTTCAGAGATCTCCATTAACTTCAATTAGGAGAACACAAACTGAATCAATGAAAACTGCTCAACTATTGGCGGCAACCTTCTATCAAGGGGTGCTGAACTTACTCAGCCAAATATAAATACATTTTAAAAGGAAAGAAATATAGCCTTCCAACATTATACCCATTAAAAATAGAAATCAATCGAAAATAAAGTGACTACAAAAATATTTTGAGCACAGTCCTAACGAACTACAACACTATTGCATATTGGTTGCGATTCACGGTGGACTTGAGAACTGAACACTACATCTTTAAAGTATTTTACGGTATGGAACATTTTATTTGTTTATTGCGATCATTCCGGGGATGGATTATGCAATGGTGGCAAAAATATTACGCCGTTTTGCTGCTGCATTTTATGCACTATGACCAATTATTTTATTAAGTATTTATTCACATTTAAGATAACATTACCTATTTTTGTAATGTGTGTTATGGGCAACTAATTAAATCATTTTTGAAATATGTGAAAATACTTTAATGATTGGAGTGCTTTTTTTTATTTTTACTTGGTCTTCAAATGGAAAGCTGCAGAACTGAGGATGACAGACGCATGTAAGACGCAATGTCATGGAGACAAGAAGTCTACTTTGAAATAATGGAAAATTTAATTTTAATGCCTCGTTTTGCAAACTGAAAAATATTGCTTACAAGCTTAGCCCAGCGGTATATTTAAAATTAATTTGGTTTAGTTTTTAGTTAAAGCCACAACACAAGTAGAAACCAAAACTAGAGCAATTGAAATGTCAAAAGGCCCTCAAAAACAGGACATAGAAGTGCAGGGGTTGCAATCTAGTCCTCATGACCAACAACAGGTCAGGTTTTAAAAAGGCAATCCAAGCATCTTAAATAATAAAATATATATATTATTTTTGTTTTTAATATATGCAGCCTTTGATTATCTTTACTGAAAATTAATTACCTAAGCTGCCGATCGATTCGTTCTCCAGTGACCGATCAGCACAGATCCTGTTTTCCTAGGGTTCACTAAATGGCTGCCTTTCAGTTTCAAATCAATCCGTCAATGACAGCCACCTTGTGCTGAAGCAGGGATATCCTTAAAACCCGACCTTTTGGTGGCAGTGAATGTCTGGAGTTGGCCCTCCTGCAGTACTGTAACCATTTCTAAGGTAGTAAAAGCACTTGGTATATGTAAGCTACAACATCCATTTACTGTATGCCTAAAATACACTATGCAAACAGTATTCAATACTGGAAAAGTAAAGGACATACCTGGAAACCAGTCAAATCATGGGGTTGTAGCATAGGCCGGGATTAATTAAACAGCAATGTGGGGTTTAGCACCTTGACCTGAACCCAACCTAGTCAAGTCAGCGGCAGTTACCGTCAGATCGGCGTGTGATACCAAGTATCGCGGCTATACAAATCCTAGCCATACTATTTAAAGCTGCAGTTCAGTCAATATCCTGCATGTGTTTTTTTTAATAAATCAGTTCTGTAGTAAGAAAAAATACTTTTAGCATTTTCTGTTTTTAAAAAAACAACTTTGAAAGACCAATTTTCTTGTATTCTATTTTAACAGCCATTTGCTAAGGCACTGCCCCTTCATGTCCTGTCACAAGCCCTGGCACTCCCCTTTGTCAGCCCTGCCCTCCCTCTAGCACATGTCTGTGCAGTAGTGCTCATGAATATTCATGAGCTTCCACTGACTGACAAGCAGAATATAAACAAATCCCAGCATTTAATATGTCACCAAATTTCGACCTATCAATACATGGAGAACGAATTGACTAGCAGCTATACAGTTCTATAGGTAATTAGAGATTGCACACATAAAACTATTGAAGTAAAAAAATTAATGTAAAAAAAAAAAAAACAGTACAACTGGTTTGGCAAAAAAAAAAAACTTAAAAAGGGGCCAGTAAAGATAACACATCCGTCTTATTACTTACATTTATATACAGATTTTAAGTTTCAAACAAAAAAAGTTAGACGTTTAGTTTGACGTTCAATAGGATTTTTCCAAAAAATTTATAAATCAAGTGTGTGATGCAAGTTACTAAATGTGCAATTCTAAGTTAGCAATACAATAAAAAATACCGTACAACAAAATCAATAGAGACGTACAAAAACCACAGCACTTACCCAACAATATTTAAATGGTTATTATTTTAATGCACCCGAAACTAGAAAGCATTTCAAATCTGTGCTGTTTAGAGACTACATGTCTTTGTCAAGAGCCATCTACGCTCGTGATGTCACCAATTTTGTCATTTTTCTTGTTTTGGATGCAATAATAACCATTTAAATATTTGGAGTGTGCTATAGTTTTTGGATGTTTGATTATGTGGAACAGGTTTTGTATTCCTGGTTTACCCACTAACGCTCCAGACAGATTAGCAGAATGTTTTTTTTAGTGTCCCAAATTGATATATTTTTGTAAACAATGGAGTTCCAGATGGAAAATATTACAATAAAATAACATTTATTAAACAGAAACACACTTTTCACGTTTGTCTTAAACATGGAATTAAAATAGCTGACCAGATTAAAAGCCATAACCCCAATTAACCAAAACAAAATTGAACTCTAAAATCGTAAGACCTGAACAAATTAAAACAGAGTTAAAATGAAAACGCTATGGGAGCAGACTTGTGGCTTTCAATATACTAAAGAATAAGAATTATTGCTCGTTAGCTTGCTATGGAGCATGTATAATAGAATAACCCAACCGTGTGAATGTGTTCTTTCAAATACACAATAATGTTGATAAAAACATGGCAATATCAAATACTGTATGCACTGAGGGGGGGGAGGGGGAAATTAGGGATTTTGACAAATATTTTTACATACGTTTCACCATGAAACAGGTTATTCATGCACGTTAGTTGGAAGACCATGCAACAATCATATCAAATCTAGAAAAAACAAGCACACGTTTAAAGATACTCCACACTGCAAATGCACAAAATAGAGGAATAAGAAACAGAGTTGCAATTATATACACCTTTTTTTTTTCTTTTCTTTTTTAACACATGGGAACATGACTGCACTAATTGTGTTCATTAAAATTAATTTGTTCCATTAGGAGTGGTGTAAGGGATTACTAAATTATATATTCATGTCCGCCGACAGCTCTAACCGGACCAGGGCCCAGGCCAAATTCTGGGCTCCCCCTCTGCTGCCGGGACAGTGGTTCTGATGCGCTGCACCCTTCTGATGAGTATCCTGGATTTACCCAACAATTAAATTAGGTAACCGTGATCTTTTTCTATTTTAGTTAATAAAAATAGCGAGACTTGCAGCATACACTTTTATTTTATTGGAAATAATTTAGGGGAAAACTGCTCTATTTCCAGGAAAGAAAAAAGTGCTCGACAAGTTGACATTTTTTCATACGTTAATGCTACATTAATGATTGAAATGACATCTGCCTTTAAAAAGGTAATTGGGTACAAAACAAGCATTTCTATTAAACTGCTGTCAGAGCAGCAATCTGGGTTTCAGAGCCGTTTTTTTATTTTTGCATTTACTCGAGTGCTCTTTGCTTATGTGCCGTCTTCTAGTTCAATTTGTATTATATAATTTCAAAAAGGACATTTAGAGTTTCATGTTCTTTTGATTTTCAGAAAAATCACTATACTGTATATTTTTGTCGTTGATAAAACATTATCAGACTTGTTTTACATTAGAGAAGTCATTGATGCATTGAAGAACTGGAACACACAATACGGGGGGGTGTTTGCAAGTGTTGAAATAAAAAAAGACTTGCATTCGCATATATACGTGCAACTTTCTGTGATCAACTTCTATCTACAACATGAAGTAGGTACATTAGTTTAGCAAACCATGAAAATACAGAAAACATGCTACTTCAGATTTGCTACAATCAAGAATTCCCATTAGAATTGTGCTTATTTTAGAACATTCTTAATTCAGTTTGAGTAATTTGGACCCAAATTTCTTTTCCCAACTCAATTTGAGCATTCTATCAAGCAAATACTACAGTTCTTTACGCCATTGTATCAGTGAAAACCAGATTGTTTGCAAATCGTAATACTTGTTGCTGAACGCATGCAGTGTACAGTATTAGTAAAGAAATCAAAGCCAAGCGAGAGGTTTGCTCACTTTCAAAGTCAAGGAAAAAGTTTGGCCCCTGATCAAGCTCTGTGCAAGTGAGAACTTTTAAAAGATTTCCCATTTGGCTCCTGAAAAATAGAAAAAAGGAAGAGAAAAAGAAAAAGAAGTGCTAAGTGGAAAAGGCTTTCAGAAACATGCAGACGTGTGGACATATCCGGTGCAACGTTACAGGTATCAATCTTCATGTTATACCATCTCACCAGCTCACAACCCTGGGCAAAGCGGCTGGCCCATTTTCTGACCATTCGTCTTTTTTAAACTTACTTTCAAAATCCAGGAAAAAATGTGGATAGTTTTCAATTTCCCTGGTAAGCACCTTAAGAAGATTACCCATCCCAGCAAACCTAGTGGATGCAATACAAAACAGTACATAGTTATCAATGCATCATTTCATACGGTGGAAGTCAAAGGACTTGACACTTTGTGCTCGTGGATTTACAACATTTGTAGAAAAACGTCATCTAATTTACAGGGTATAACAGATACAAACTTGGAATCAAGTGGAGACCGACCTATCAAAATTGACATTGATGTTTTTAATCAGTGAAAGGTTATTGGATGCTCAAAACAACAAAAAAAAGTCCACATGAAAGCTCTGTAAAGACTAATGACATCTGATATTAGTTGGAACAAAACAAGATTTTCAATAGTTTAAAACCCTAAAACTCATCTACAGAATGACATGTCATGAAAGCATGTTATTTTACTTGTCGCCATCTTCTAAAAAAGATCTAGCCAGGTGATTGAGGAGACTGCAAATAATTGAAAACCAACGTGTTCCAAGACAAGTCAAGAAATGAATTGGGTGAAATTGCTGGGTCTTCAACATCCCTTTCAGAAACTGCAGACATTTTTAAAAAAAAACCAAAAAAAAAAACACATTTTTTTTAAAAATATTATAGGGAGAAAAAAAACCCACCTAATGACCATAAAAAAAATGCCGCCTGCAAGAATATATACGTACCCAAAGATACATTGTGGAGGATGAAAAACTGCCAAACCAAAAATCGATGCAACGTTTACCACCTGATAGTTGAATTTACTTAGAAATAACAAGCCAAGATGTTTAAACATTCGCCTACACCTCGAAAGTCAGAGGCTATATCCTCTAAATATCCTGCCTCTCGGGAGAGAAAGACGTACGGCACGTGTTCCAATTGCAGAGTTTTTCTTGCAGAGTTTTTAAAAAATGTGTGAACGTTCCAAGATTGCAGGTATACATGTGGATATAGATTACACAACCTTTTTCCCCATTTACCTGTAGTGCTGGGTCTCCTCCCATGTCTTCATTTTGGTGAAGCACTTTATAGATACATGCATACAGACATTTATGACGCGTGCACAGTGCCAATTGTGAGCTAACCCCAGTGGCACATTGCTTCTCCCGGAGAAGAATTATTGTATTCGAATCACAAAATTACATAACTCAGCAAACCTGAAACTTGGGGTGCCACAGGTCACAGCCTAGGAACCACTTGTTTCAAATACAGTAAAAAAAAGAAAATAAGACACACACACACTTTTACTAAAATCTCACATGCCAAATGTCTAAAACCACACATAGAAGGCGGTATAATAAATAAAGCAACACTCCAAGGTTGTTATTCTATCCTTTACGCGTGTGATTTGATAGATTTAGGCAAACACATTGCAATACAAGCACTCGACCATAGATGTAATATTATACAAGGAAATACTCTTTTTACCCCTGGAGCACCAGTCTCCATTTATTTATTACTGAACTTCTGAAACATAAAGTTTTCGTGAATTCGTGAATGGAACAACTGGGGGGATAAAGATTTTAATGACGCTCTCTCCTTGGAATACAAGCATTCTGTCAAAAGCAGCAAAGAAGTATCTCATTGCTGGGATCTCCTCTATTCTCTCATTCTTGACAGTTTTCTCTACTTGCTGTTCATCCCTGCCATATATTTGTATAAAATAAGAAAAAAACAAAATGTCATATTTGTCTGGTTACACAGGCTGTTTGTGTCTTTCTTCTATCATTACCTAAATGGGATAACTAGTGTAAGAGGGATGTATTTATTTTCTTTAACATGAAATGACATCTGCTGGGGCTAGCGGATTATGTGATTAGCCAAGTGATGTGAATTAAACACACAATCACACATTTGTTTAGTAAATGGTAGGAGTTTATAAATGCAATACATGTGTACACATTACACTGCAGACAGGCGTTGGAGACTGTGGCTTCTAGTGCTAAGTAGGTAAATGTTGCATTCAATAGGCTTTTCTAGCAGAACTTGTCGGACGCCATGAAGGAGTGTTTACTAAATGTGTGAGTTTCCCCAAGTGTCTTACTCAGGGGGTTACAGGACTGTGTGTGTGCGCGTGTTATGATTGGGAAAACTGTAACCCCCAAGTGTTTCTCTTGTATAAAAAAAGTAGCTGTGCTGCAGTTTTTAAATGGTGCCTTTGGAAAGTGAAATACCCTCTGAGAAAATTAATGTTTTTTCAGTTGGCAGTCAATTGCAATACATATTGAATTTGTTGCAGAGAATCCGGTTTATAGATTAATGTTGCATTAAATGGCAGTGCTTCTTATTGGGCAATTTTTACTTGACTAAACGACAGAACATGTAACCTCCACACTAAATGGTAGCAGAAAGCTTGTGAAATTGCAGAACAGGATACTACAGTATACAGCTGAAATAAGTGGAAAATCACCCTGGATAGGAGTAAAGATGGCGGTGCACAGCGAGCCAACAGGTGCCTCATGCGTTCCGGTAGCAGGAAGTAAAGCGGAAACTGGATGGCGATTTTCAGTGCAAAAATTTAATAAACAGCAATGAACAGCAAAGACATGGTTTAAAAAGAAAAAATCATCTTGAGAATGGACGCGTTTCGTGCATCCATTGCACTTTGTCAAAGAGTAAATGACCTTTCTCGGGTGCTGACCTTTGAAGGAGATCCACTACCGGAAGTCCCGCCTATCCCTCCTTTCTGTCTTCAAAGCGCTACGCAGTATTTCAACTTCAAATATCCAGATCCAGTATGTTATCTTACATCACCCCTCCTAACGCTGCAGTTAAACACACACACACACACACACACACACACACACACACACACACACACACACACGCACGCGCACACACACACACGCGCACACACACACACGCGCACACACACACACACACACTTTGATACAAAGCCACTTTAAAGCAGCAGTCCAAGCTGCTGTTTTTTTTCCTCCCTTTAAATATGTGCCTCAATACAATCTACAAAATAAGTAATTAGCCAAGTTGCCGATCAATTGGCGAAGATTCGGCTCGGGAGTTCACGAAATGACTGCAGGAGTATCGACTCAGTATCTGTGACTTTGTAAATGGTTGCTACAGAAACAAAAAAGCCTTTTTACATTATAATGCATAAAAAAGGTAATTCAGTGTTTTAAAAAAAAAAATGCTACAAGTATTTCAGAACTGATTTAAAATAAAAAAAAACACATGTAAGATATTGTTTGATCTGCAGCTTTAATTTACAAGAACATTGCTTTTTGATATGAAGACTTTTCTGGGGGTGCTGTCAATGATCCCACTCAAGATAGAACTAGGCAAACCCAATAGATGCCAACATTAGGAGTAGGCAATGACTGAATATATCGTAGCCATGAATGTTAAGAAAACCTATAAAGCATGCAATAAATCCATTTATAACCTGAAAACAGCACCTAATGTGATTCAGAATTAAACATACATTTAATGGTCTAAGATAAACATTGGTGGCTCTCCTCCGTGAAGACAACTCGACCATAAAGCTCTATTGTACAAAGCAAACAGTATTGTCCAGAAAAGCCTCCAAAGCTAAACTGATAAATAGACATTGTGTAGTTGTTTTGACAACCCTGCAATGCTACTCTGTGGGTTTCCTGAAAAGGAGACATTTAAAACTCGCAAACTGGTCTATACACATTTGCTGATTCAATAAGGCTCACATCAATAGTGCCTTAAAAAAGCGCAGCAGTAAGATTGATTGGTGATTATGTAGTGCCCTCTGCTGTTTGATGGAGAGACTACAATATAGATCATATTTTATTATGTAGTCAGAAAACTAGATTGTTGGGTCATTACCATATAAAAACGTATATAGTTTATAAAGATCTACACTTTAAGGTTTAGGAGTTGTAGGCTACTCAAGCACTGTATTGATCAAATAGAGATGCCATAACAATTCTGTAACCTTCACTATTTCTGAAGAAAAGTATTTTTTTTTGTTTTAAAGATTTGCAACTATGTTTAACTATTGTAGATTTAGTTTATACAGGACATCTAGTATTAGAACACAATGGCTTTTTTCTATGTCGGAGCATTAACGGGGGAAAAAATAAAACCCGGGAGAATAATAAGACATTTTATAGTAAAGACATTTTGTTTTGGTACCTTTTCAGTTTTTTGTTCTCCACAAAATAAAGTTGAATAGGATTTCTTAAAAAGCATAAGGGCGCTAATAAGAGAGCCATAAAAAATGCACTTGGGATATATTTTGCAAAAGCATTCACTTAAAATGTCAAACTTTTACAGGCTGGTTCACATTGTAACAGCAAAGTAAGAAGATCTAGCCCTGCAAATATTTTGTTTGAGCCCCAGCAATAAGTGGCTGCACAATGCGTTGTGTAGCGCTAAAACAGCACTTCCATTTTGCTCCTCAAAAAACGGTAGGTTTGTGCGGAGGGGGGGGGGAGGTAGGGGGAGAGGTGAGATTGGAAATTGGAGTGAAAAGGGAGTGTATGTCATGAATTTCTATTGGTAATTGGAGGGGGTCTCAAGAATTGGCTACTAAATTTTAGAGGCGACTTCTAGGTCTAGCCCAGATCCAGGGAACCTTTTAATTAGTTGTCATTTAAAAAGTGTTTACTTTGGCACACCCATTTAAAACCAGGTAAATGAAAACTATTGTTGTAAAGAAAACGCCATTACATTATAATCTACAGCCAAAAAAAGTCTAGTAATGTGCAGAGGGACTGCACCCCTACAAATTATTAACAATAAGGCAAACTAATCATCTACATGAAAAAGAAATACTACAAGCAAACCTCTAAAAAAATAAATATATCATGAGTAAAGAAGAAAAATGCAAAGATCTACAAAGTTTCTTGAAGTATTTACCAGAAACATAAAAGGCAATATAGACATGCTGTTTTGTAAATTATCCACCAGATGGTGCAAACAACTAGGAAAATACGACGGTCAACTAGTTTACATATAAATAGTAATTCTTTATCATGTAGTGCTGCACTGTACATAGAACAGTGCAGGCGCACGGAGTCCCTCCCCATTATCGTTTAGAACAGGGGTGGGAAACTTCAGTCCTCAAGGGCCACCAAAAAAGGTCAGGTTTTAAGGATCTCCCTGCTTCAGCACAGGTGGCTCAGTGACTCAGCCGAAGACACCTGTGCTGAAGCACGGACATCCTGAAAACAGACCTGTTGGTGGCTCTTGATGACTGGTGTTGTCAACCTCTGGCTTATAGAATCTAATTTTGGTGCAAGAGCAACCAGGAGATAAAAGGTCACCTTGGGCAAATCAAAGGAGAGTTGACACTGGGATTTGAACAAGATTTAGCTGCAAGGGCTACTCCGTCAGTCCTACAATGTATAAAACAAATGCTCCTCATCCACCATTTCTTATCTTTTTATACAAAAACTAACAGGAATGCTGACACAATTCTAAAATGTTGGCATCTAGCTTTCCTATGACCCATTAACAGTTTAACATTGTGTTTTTGAAAGGACATTTTACCTTTCAGCTCCCTAAACAATTGCAGAAATTAACAGAAAAAATGCCAATTCTCACAAATCCTAGTACTTAACCAATCCTAACAGACCGAGCCAGCCTACAATGTATAGATCTGGAAAGAGATCTACAGATTACACAAACTTTGTGGCTAGAGATAATTTTCTATCCAGTGCAATCAAAAGGGCACCACTGAGATGCCTTTCATCATTTAGTACCAGTGAGTTTTTGGAAATAATGCAAAGCAGAAACCTAACGTTAATTTCAATAATACAAAGAAAGATCATTAACCTATGAAATAACTTACGATTAATATTGTAATGAATTGTGGTTCAAGATTGTAATTCAGGGGGACGTGGTCTGGTGCCTGATCAAGATGGCCGTGTTAATCTGAGTAAAGAACCTCAAACCGGTGCAATCCTTGCCCATATACAGTATAGCCAAATAAAATAATTAAAGACAAAAACAGTTTGCCAGCAAAACAGGGATCATTTAGAACCCAAAACATACTGTACAACATCCAGCCAATAATCCAGGATTGTGGCTTGGGGGCTAGATGGTGGGGCCACGCTCCTTGACACCAGGCTGTGGAGGCCCGAACTTTTTTTTAGGCCGTTTGGCCCCCCCTGCCCTGATAGAACCAACCAGACGGAGCAACACGGAGAGAGATTAAAAAAGGGGGAGGGAAAAAAAAAAAAAAGAGAGAGAAACAAGCGGGAGAAAAGTAAGTTACAAACTGCCGCGTGGCATTTCCCTCACCTCAGCCAGAATTGAACATCAGGGTCTCTTAGTAAGGTCATACTAATAAAATCCTGCAGCTCAACTCATTGGGACGGAGCCGCAAACTATAAGCAAAAAACACCCGCAATCCTAAGCGGTGGATGCTGCGGAGGGCCTCTCCCTCCAGCAAACTTTAATTTACTCACGGGAGGGCCATTTTATCGCCGGAGGCCTGCCAAAGTTGCACCGGAGAGGGAAGATCTGATCTGTCTGCAGCGAGAGCCCAGTGTGTCACACAGCAGGGCCTGATATTTGCCAGCCCCCCACGGGAGATCTCTGGGAAATTGTCCACCAAGGGGTCAGGACTGCTGGTGGGCCGGGTGGAGGGGTGGCGCGGAGTGATAGAACAGCAGGACTGAGCAGCTTAAGCAAGGTTTGCTCGCCCCCTGCCGGCGCAGGCCCTTTGCTTGGGCTTGAGGGGATTCCCCCTTGAATAATCGGTGCTGCCGGCCACGGATAGAACTGGAGCGGGAGCTCCCGCCCTCAAAACAAAATGGCCACCTGGGAGGCGGTGGAGGTAGGCGGCGGAGGAAGGCGGCCGTGAGAGACGGAGCGGCAGCTGGGTGCGTTTATCCTCCCCCGACGAGCAGGGAGGCGAGTCAGGCTGGGAGCAGCTGGGGGAATAAGTGAAGCGGATGGCCTTTGATGAGTGGTGGCCGGGAGGTGTGTCTATCGGGCTCCGCGGTTGTGGCTTCCCCGGAGGGAAGGGGAGGCCTCATGAGAGAGAGGAGGGAAAGGTTCAACAGGTGTGGTGTACCCATAGAAAGCAGGCAACAGCTGCTTGAAGAAGAAGGTCAACATAAGGGGCTCTGCCAACAAAGTTGATCCTGAGTGCCTGCAGAGAGGAGGAACAGACCTTACATTTGAGGGGGTCTCTATACAGATCTTTAGTGACCTGGCATCCATCTGCATTAAAAGGAGCGAAAAGAGACCAGTGACCGCGGCTCTCGGAAGCAAAGGAATCCGGTATAGGTGGGGGTTCCCTTTACGCCTAATCATAATGCGTGAGGGCAGACTGCTATCATTTTGGACATCTGAGAAAACGGAGGGCCTGATGGAGAGCCTTGGATACAGCCCAGGCAGATATCGTCCTCAACAGCAGGAAGGACCTCTCGGCGGGACGAGGGGTGCCCATGAGGAATGCCACCTTATCTCCTCGGAATGGACTAAACCATGAATAGTAACGGGCTCCGGGGGGTCCTAAATGCACTGGTCATCGCCATCAAGTATATCCAGCCACATCCTCCTAAGAGAAGGGACTTCTAAGCACAAGGGTAATTTATGGCAGTAAACAAAAATTAAAATGATCTCAATAAATGTAAAAGGCTTGAACTCAAACACTAAAATAAAACCAGCCCTCATGGAGTTCAGGAGGCAAAATGCAGATATAGTAATGCTGCAGGAAACACACTAACACATTGGACCCCCCCAACACTATTAAAAAAAGTATACACCAGGGCCAATTACGTCTCGGGCATAACCAGCGTACATTTCATAGAAACGGAAGTGCAACGAGACAAAGAGGGAAGATTCCTGGGGATACAGGGCACCCTAGCGGGAGAAGAAATTACATTAGTAAATGTATACGCACCAAATGACGATCAGGTGGAGTTCCTGGACTCCCTTCTGAAGAATTTGAAAACTTGGGTGGGTGACTCAGGTGTTATTGGAGGAGACTTCAACATGACAATGGATAGCAAGTTAGATAGATCCAAAAATATGCAAGGGCAAAGCACTCTTAACACTGATAACAGAGATACGAAATTTAGATCTATGATAGAAAGTGTCCCGCTAATAGATACATGGAGGTCTAGAAACAAACAGAAAGACTACACGTGCTACTCTGCTCCACATGACTCCTATTCCAGGTTAGATTACGTCTTCATAAGCCCTAAATTGAGCCAGTCAATACTGAAAACAGACATAGGCCCCATAACATGATCAGACCATGCTCCCATAGAGATCCAAATTAAGACTTCACTGTCTTCACCTAAACACTTAACGTGGAGGCTGAATGACTCCCTACTTAATCATCTGGAGACAGAACAAAATTGGAGGTTCCTTGAGGGAATATTTCACTAATAATGTGGGGGTGTGGAGTCCGAGACTTTGTGGTGGGAGGCACATAAGGCTCATATTAGAGGGACATGCATAGCTATTGCGACTCATAAGAAAAGATAAGAGCCATAAAAGGAGTTAACAGAAGGGATCACAGAGTTAGGAAAGGCCCACAAGACATACCCCAATAAAAAGATCTTAAAAAAAAAAACTAACGTCACTGAGGGAAGAGTTTAGGAGTATACAGATGTAAGTGGTAGAGAAGGCTTTACGATGGACAAGGCAACTCTTCTACGAAAAAGGTAACAAAGCCGATAAACTATTAGCGAATAAATTAAAGGGTCTAAAAGCAAAATCAGGGGTTTATGGAATAAGGACAGGAAAAAGGGAGGGTAACTCATGACCCAGAGGAAATTGCAGGCGAATTTACAAAATTCTTTACAGATCTGTATAATCTGAAGCTGAAACAGGGTCAAAACGAAGCCAAGAAAGACAACATTTTAGATTTCCTGAACAAATGTAATCTCCCTGGGTTGTTAGAAGAAGAGCTTGGGGGGGGTGGGGGGGTGTACAAATTTGAGATGGTACAAGACAGGAATGTCCTCTGTCGCCGCTTCTGTTTGTCATGTCAATCGAACACCCTGGCTTGTGAAAAAAGGAGGAACCCAGACATCAAGAGAGGAGCGATAGAGGACAAAGAATACAAAATATTGTTTGCCGATGACATAATACTGACAGTTACCCAGCCCCTAAAGACCCTTCCTAATCTACATGCGATGCTGACAGACTTCGGATCCCTCTCAGGATACAAGATAAATTCAGACAAATCAGTAGCTTTAAATCCGACACTCCAGAGTAACGAAGTGAAACTTGCACTTCAATTATCGATGGAAGGAGCCCCGGCTAAAAATATTTAGGCATATACCCGACGAGCTCATCTAGAACGCTATACAAACATAACTTTCCAGATCTAATTAAACAGATCAAGAGAGACCTGGCCTCATGGGACAATTTCCAGGTTTCATGGCTGGGCCGAGTGTGCTCGCTAAAAATGAATATTCTACCCAGACTGCTTTACTATTGCCAACCTCTCCTTATTCCAGTGCCCTATAAGATCCTGAGGGACATACAAAACAAGTGTTTTGATTTCGTCTAGCAGAACAAGGAACCAAGAATAACAAGGGTAGTACTTATGTCCTCAAAAGATAGAGGGGAAGAAGCGGGTCCAAATATCACTAAATATTACTTGGCATTACACTTAAAAACAAATAATGTGGCATGGGGACAGGGACCACCATAGATGGGTAGAGATTGAAAGAGCTTTGTCCGAAACTTTGCACTTTAAGCAAGACTGTGGCTCACAAAAGGAACAGAACATAATCTTTAGACCACCATTTAACACAATAGATTACACATTAAAGATATGGAGATCGGCTCAGGCTAAATACGCACTAACTCCATACCACTCTAGATTAATCCCATCAGGAAACCCAAACTTTTTACCGGATTGGGAAATAATTTCAAGCACTGGGAAAAGAGACAAAAGATATAGGGGATGTCCTATCCAAGGGGAAAGTAATGGAATTTGCAGAGATAGTCAAGAAATACGATATCCCCTCCAAAGATCTATTCCGGTATTTCCAAGTTAGACACTTTATAACGAACAGGGAACACAATTTAAAGAAGGGTAAAGTAAGTAGCAACAGAAAAGGTAAAAAAAATAAAAATAAAAAAAATTAAAAAAAAAAGGTCTCATATCTATATATAAAGAGTTGATATTAGATGGTGAAGTAAATAAATTTTAATATATAGAGGGATGAGAATACGATCTACAAAAAGATCACAAACGAAGATTGAGGTGATATATGGGAGGAGTGACCAAGACATCTATTTGTACTAAAACGATGGAAAATGATTACAAGATACTTTTTAGATGGTATTTGACCCCCTCAAAAACGCAGTAAGATCTACCCGGGTTGGAGGGATCTATGTTGGAGGGGACACGGAAGTGTGGGCGACATGATACATATATGGTGGACATGCCCACAAATAATGAAACTGTGGTACCGGACAAGAGATTGGCTGGAGGAGATGTTGGGGGTAAGGATAGCCCTGGACCCATTGGCTTTTCTTCTAGCCAAGCCAACTGAGCCACTGAGCCATCATCAATGCAAATTCAGCTCCCACATTCTCACAGCCACCAAATGTTCAACAGCTGCCACCTGGAAAAATCTAGAGTCCCCATCCACATGTATGATAAAAAAAAATAAAAATTTGTTTTAAAAAAAAAAAAAAAAAAGATAAAATGAGGCCATGACAATGGACAGACTGACAGCATGCTTAAGACACGACAAAATATGGGACCCATGAATTATATATAGATAGGATACCATCCTATTACTAGGTATAGAGACCAGACCTGCTGGGATAGGAGGGTATGGACAGGACCAGAGTTGGGAGATTTCCGGACCCCATACATCAACACAGGTGGCTGGATTGAAAGATGGTGGCAAGATGACTAAACCTCTCTTCCCCCACACCTCCCCCCCCCCGGATGTCTTCCCTCCCCACCCCCGTTATGTTATTGCGGTATCTTGGGGGGACGGATGCACCTCCTCACCTCTCCTCCACGACGGAATTTCCACGGCTGTTCGTGGCGGGCAGGGGGGGGGGGAGGCGGGCCGATTCTTGGATCCTTCATGTTTGTGTATTTTTGCATCTTATTTGACTATTTTGTGTTTTGCTATTATGATTTTCCCCTCACACTCTCTGTACACCAAAATCTGAAAAGTTCAATAAACAATTTGTGACAAAAAAAAACAAAAAAAAAACAACTGTAATTCATATTCAAATGAAGCTTTCAGATTGTTAAGTAATGAGTTATGTGAAATAAAACACAGATCCAACTGAATTCCCATATGGTGAGGCATTGGCGAATACATCAACAAGAGTATGCTTCTGTTCTAGTAAAGATAACACAGATACCAGGTTTTTTTCCCCATTTGCTATCAGTGCACAAAAGTATACAGGATCTCACCCTCACCCCCCAATGGCATAGCTAGGTCTGGCATATACCAGGGGCCAAATGACGTTATTGCTACTACAGTATATTGTTTCCTTATTGCACATAAGGACATACTCAAAAACCATGTCCTTAGTAAAATAAACAAAAAAAATGGTACTAGTAATCCTGAGTCCAGCTATCACAGTATAACTCTGAGGCTAACAGAAATTTCCAGAAATAAATCTAAATTACAAGTGAAACGGAATAGATGGCATCTGGCCTTTTTCTAGAATACAGCTCCCGTGGTATTATGTGCTGTCCACTTTGCAGAAATCCCGGGGTGGTTGCATTATGCTGTGTCGGGTTTAGTCCTATTGTGTGGAGAGCCAGTCTTTTAACGAGACACTGATCAATGTGAAAAGACATCAGTATAAATTCTTAATGTGATGCTTACTCTGGGATGTGTTTTTAAATAGTTGGAGTGCATTGAAGATGTAAATAATTGACACTGTCCATAATGCAAGATTGACCCTAAGGGGTCCCATGTGACGTACCCTGTACTTGAGGGCTGGCATGCCGGGGGCCCATATGAAGTACAAGGTACATAATGCCATTTTTGCTCATTTTCTATGGGAAGATTGCAGAACACAATTGGAACGGAAGAGCAGTCCCCTTCCCGTCACTTGGGGGAGGTAGCGACAACGCGATCACTACCCCAGGCAATCACGTGGTCGCAATCACTGAATTTTCTCGGTCTTCCGGCACCAAAAGCGTTACTACTGGTTCAAATGTCTCCTGGAGTTAATCTGCCTAAAGCCAACTACCCGCTAGCGCCGATCGGGCGGAGCTTGCGGAGGAGACTTACATATATAGTAGATATATGTAAGTCCCCGCTCACGCGGTGCGCGTGGCCCTCGTGCGCGTGGACTCAGCCGCGATCGGCGTTTCGGTAAAAAATAAAAATCTATACTTACCCGCGCACTCAACTCCCCGCAATGCTCCCACCCCCCACCCCCGCGTACAACAGGACTCCCGGCGCTCATGCTTGGAGCACTCTCCAAGAATGAGCGTGCTCAGCGCCAGCGGGGACTTAGCCTAATGAAGACAGTAAAGAAACAGTCCAAATACAGTATCACAAGAAGAACATGAAAACCATGAGATAGAAGGGCTGCCGACAGAGGGGGGGGGGGGGGGGGGAGGGGAAGAGCCAGTACTCTAGCCGCCTCCCTCATGCCGGTTTGCGACGGAAGCCGAGCCAAGCTTGCTTCCGGCATGCGTCGATGTGAGGGAGACCCGGCGTTGAACAGAGCGAGGGAGGCCCGCAACTGGGGAGAGCCAGGACCCTGTGGCGGAAGGGCTGGCAGCCGCGACCAGCCAGAGGTGGGGCCCAACTTGCAGTGCTGGCTGGCTGGCCGGCCGGACCCCTGTGGCCACCGGTCCTGGCCATCCCCAAGGTTTAAATATATATGTATTTGGAGGGTGGAGAGGTTAATTTATATGTATTTGGGATGTTTATTATTTATGTATTTGAGGGGTGGGGATTTTTATATGTAGTTTGTGGGAGAGATTGTCTGTGTGGAGGGGGGTGGAGTGTGAGGAGGGGGGATTGAGTGAGTGGGGTAATTGGAGAGTGGGGGTGAGACGGAGGGGAGAGAAATACATGGGGAGAGGGGGGGGGGAACAGAGGGGGCTCGTGAGGTGTGAAATGTGGAGGCAGGGTGCTCGCAAGACCACAGACATTGGAGGGGAGGGGGGGGGGGGGTGAGATGCCCCAGTCGTAAACTCTAGCCCTGGGCCCTGAAAAAAAAAAAACTATCTGCAGCCCACGATAGAAGTATACATACAGATATAAGTAGGCTATTTATAAAGCGCAGCAATATACGCAATGCTTTCAAAGAGAATGCCAGGAATTAGAACACAATCAATGCAACAATAAAAAAAAAACACAACAGGAAAGTAATTCCCTGCTCCTTAGAGTTTATAATCTAAGTGGTATATTAGGAGACCTAGGCTGCGCTTATAGTGCCGGCGGCAGCGAGTCAAAACAAATGCATTGCCTCCATCGCGTGCGCTTATAGTAAGCGCGACAGCTTGGTCACGATCGCTGGAAGTCATCTCAACTTGATTTTTCCAGCACCCGTAGCCCGACACCGCCGGCCCTAGAAGCGTAGCCTGAGGCTTGTTACACATTCCTTGCTGCTGCGTGTGCGGGCACACGCCCAGCGCTGCGCGTTTAGTTGCTAGGGTGCAAGTGGTGATGCGCGCAGATAGGGGGCGAGACTGACGTCACAGCGTTGGGCCGAGCCGTGATTGGTTCGCTGCGTGGCAGCAGCTCAAAAATACAATTTTATTGTATTTTCCCTGGTCTGCCACACCACAGTATACAAACGTCTTGCTAACACAGCCAATTATAATTGACGCGTGCATTCGCCTTACTCCTTCACCTAAAGTCTCTAAGTGCAGTAGATGGCAGTGCTTGGGTGTGCAGCAGAAGCGATGAGTCCAGGCCATTTAAATGTGTCATTCAGTAAGCCAGATTTTACATTTGACTTAAAGGTGAGAAGGTGCTTGGTGAATGCTGTATGTGAGGGAGTTCCACAGGCAAGGAGCAATACGGGAAAAGGTTCAGGGGCAAGGGAAGCCAACTCTAGTCCTCAAGAGCTACCAACAGGTCAGGTTTACAGGATATCCCTGTTTCAGTACAGGTGGCTCAGTGGCGAAAGTCCTGTACTGAAGCAGAGATATCCTGAAAACCTGACCTGTTGGTAGCTTGAGGAATAGAGTTGGCCGACCCTGGTTTAAGGCGAAAGAGCAGTGGAGGGCAAATCGAGGTCTAACCCCACTGCTTGATTAAAGCCTAAAAACAGAATTAGTGTTAATCTCACATACTGGCAAAAAAAAAAAAAATGTATTTAACTTATTTGTGTCCTATGGAGAGAAAAACAACATGTTTCTTTCCTTTTGGTCTGCTGGTTTCAGGCTTAACAGCAATTTATCGTTTTGACTAATGGCATAATAACTTTACAAACAACGGATAAAAGAAATCTGTAGATCAGCAAAAGAGACGAGAGATTAGATAATATTGTAAAAAAACTGCGTATTTGTTTACCATAGGAATGTTGAGATTACGTATACATATATTGAATTTTTTTTTTTTTTTTTTTTTAAAGGTCCCAATAATCTACATTTAACCTTTAAAAACAAGTCACTGCTTTCTTCACTTTGGTCCTAGCAGGTTCTACATCCCTAAAGAACCAGACACAAAAGTAACACAAGGCAGCTAGACAAAGCAAGTCGTGTCTAGAACTCAAACATTTAAACACTTCTGCCGCTTAAAGAGTTTGACCTGTCACTTATGCCTACTTTATGTAATATCGTCAGAGAAAGAACCTTTAAAAACACCCAAACCCAAGATGGCCAACGCCAGCCATCAAGAACCACCACCAGGTCAGATTTTCAGGATCTCTGCTTCAGCACAGGTGGCTCAGCCATAATGAGTGAGCCATCTGTATTGAAGCAGGGATATCCTGAAAACCTGACCAGTCTGTGGCCCTTGAAGACTGGAGTTGGCAACCTCTGATCTAAACCTAGATAAGCTGCTGACTTTGGTACAGCTATGGCCCCGCTGTCTGCACTGCACGCACGTCTGCCAGCGCATGCAGCCGAGTTCCCCGGTCTGCAGTGAGCTGCAGTGGGAAAGACAGGGGGGCATAACGGGGGCGCAACCATGTCACCCGGGAGGTTCGCCCTCATTGGTTGAACAGCGTTCCGTCGCTAGTATTGATCCCAATTTTCCTGTCTGCAGAAAAAAACTGGCTGCACAGAGCGGCTACCCCTTGCAGCGGGCCTGGCCCCCCTGAGGGGTGGCTCTTGTCCCTGCAGTGTGGACCTGGCCTAATAAAGATTCATCCAATGCATCGCCAACATCCCGGTTCCAGGGATATGTCCAATCCTCCTTTGTGCAAAATAGAGTGTTGAAAATGCATCCACAGGACGGTTGTGTGAGATACCGGTGGGTTGTGCTGCTTCAGCTTCTTACGCCGTCAGAAGTTACATTGCCGTTTTACAATTATACACTGGGAAAAAATTATGCTATTTTAGTCACTTTAAAAAAAAAAAAAAAACCACACCATTTAATATTTTCATTTTAGATAATTTTGTATTTTTAAATGCCCCAGTAAAGGTCTAGATATCAATTAAATGAACAAGCTAAAAAAAAAACACCCCACGGTTTCGCACTTTATGGCTTTCTGCTGACTGCTGCCATGTTCAGTATTCTGCACCTCTGCTATCCAGCCTCTCGTGATACATGTATGGTTCAGCCTGTGAGCGGGACCCATATGGTAACCGCAGGAGAGGTGCTTGAAAGACATGTATCCCCACGGTTAAAAGTATCTATTCTGCTAAATAATTTAGTGACCAAGTGTCTTCCAATCATCTATGGAGAGTTGAAAGTGATGTGAAATGACATACAGTAGTTGTCGATGATGCCTAGAGTATCCTGTATAATAAACTTATCACCAAAGTGGCCACATGACAGCTTCTACTCTTCTCAATATGCCTTTAGAATAATAAAAAAAATTATTTTAAAGGAAGGTTAAACACCAAAAAAAGTAAAGGCAAAAATTCTCTTTGAGAAATTACTTCCTACTACACAATAGAGTTCTTCGATGGATGTATATAGAATTATAACCACTTATGGGAAAGAAGTGGTTTGGGGAAAGAGCTAACCAATAAGATCCTGGATATTACCTTGTCCTCTAGAATAATGTCTACGTTCTATCTACGCCCCATTAAAGAGGCTGTCCATCTTTAATAAGTAAAATAAGTTGCTTTAGGATTTCTTTATATCCTGTTCTGTGGCGGTTATTGAACAGGTTTTTTTTTTGCAGTACTCTAGGACAGGGCTGCTCAACTCCGGTCCTAAAGACCCTCCCCACAGGTCAGGTTTTGAGGATATCCCTGCTTCAGCACAGGTGGCTCAATTAGTGGCTCAAATTGAGCCACCTGTGTTGAAGCAGGGATATCCACAAAACCAGACCTGTTGTGGGAGTGTTGAGTACCACTGCTCTAGGACATCCCTGCTCTTGTATGTTGGTTTCATTTGGTGGCAACCAGGCGACAGATACGGACCTTTTGATCCTGATAGGATTAAAGATTCTTTTAACTGCCACTGAGAACTTGGCAGCGCTACAGGTTTATTTAGTTATTGTTGTGCTCTAGCAGGAAACTAATCTTTCTAAAGAATAGTACTAGTGGCCCTACTGGTATCTGATATGGGAGATCCCTGTTCAAAAAGTCGTTTCAGCGCTTTCCTGTGCACCGTTTCGCTGTGCCTTTGACACAAAAATAAAATAGAATGAGAGCTCTTTGAGACAGGGACTCCTTAATTGCATAATTTTCCCTATGTACAGTGCTGTATAGGGAGACAATAGTTTGACATTAATGGCAAATGTATACAGTACGGCAAAGAGTGGCAGAGCAGGATATGTGCAGGGGCCCCGGGCAAAATGTTGCCAGCTGCTCCTGTGCAGTTGGCAAGCTCCGATTGCGCAATTGGCGTTTGCCGTGCATGTGCATGAGTTACCGGCAATGGCCGACCGTGCATGCGCACTCAGCGAGCAGATCGTCAGATTCCCACATGCGCAGTTTGGGACAACAATGCAAGAGAGCGGGCCCCTCAATAGCACGGCTATGCCATTGGACACGTGATCAAGTGGCTAAGAGATTTAAACATGTCTGAGCAGTAGCTGCATAAATTTATCTCCTAAAAACAGTTATACATGCACTTAACAGGCCATGTAGAAGCCAATGTTATCCTTCATGCAATCCAGTGTGTTTTGCGCACACACACACACACACACACACACACACACACGAGAGGCTAAAAATAAATTAAATGTAATGGAAAATTCCATTGTTACTTACCAAGGTGACCAATGGATACAACAGGATACAAAAACTTACATTGTAAGAGGAGATCACTTAGAAAATGTTAGAGAGAAACAGTGAGTGATATTTTAAGAATGTTGAGACTGGAGGCAATTTGATTCCATAAAACTGAAAGTGTTGATAGAAGACTCAACATGTGATATACATACCCAATGCCACATTCTCACCAGATTTGTAAAGACATTAAATACATACTGTAGGTATACCTATTCATATGAAACTGCCTACACAAAACTTCATGTATATAAGTAAAGCAGATATTATATGGCGGAATATATAATAATAAAAAAAAAAGAATACAGTGCCAAATCTAAAAATACATATTTGGCGAAGGAAGCCCCCATCCTGAAGGAGAAAATGTAACCAAACCGTCATTTTCTTTTCCTGTTCACCATGGCAGTGGGCACCGTAGGGTTAAGTCTATCCCCACCTGAATAGAACAGGAAATTGAATTCTTGCAGGTAGGCCATAAAAGGTCCCACACACTACCTGCAGATAGTCTTTGGATTCTCCCATAGCTGAAAAATACAACTGAGATATATCTATATCTATCTCATCACGTTTTAAGTTATGGTGGATGAAAAAGGCAACAAGAAACCTCCACCTTGTTGCATATAGCAAATAAAAAGATCACTTGTGAGCACATTCACGTGTCTTTGGCAGGTCTGCAACCCTGCCTTTCGCCATTATCACCCAGCATACAGTGTTTCCACTGCAGCAAGGGATTTTGAGAAATGACTTGCTAATTAGCGCATGTGTCACCTTTTGCCTGAAATACCATTGTTACATGGAGCCCATATAAGCTAATGCTCACTGTTAACACAGCTTTAAAGCACAGCATGGGAATCAGATGCCAAGCCAGAGAAACCATCCACAGACATTTATACATATAGTTACCCTCCTCCCTGTGTGCCCACTGCCATGGTTCCAGGAAAAGAAAATTACGGTAAGTTGGTTAAATTTTCTCCTTTCCTATTCACCATGGCAGTGGGCACCAGCAGTATTATTTAGGGAGGGAAAGAAAAGAAAAACAAATGTCAATATCAGTTTCAACCACTTTATTTATTAATCTTCCCCTTTATTTTATTACAGACTGTAGTACTTTTCGACCAACACTCGCATCAGCTGAAGCCTGAATGTCCAAACTAATACTTCATAAAATGTGCCGCTTTGCAGATTTGTGCCTTGAATACCCACGAAGTGGCCATTGCTCTCGCTGATTGTGCCTTTAAGTTAAACGGCGGATTTTGTCCTTTGTTTTCGTATGACTTTCTGATACAGATACAATCCATTTGGATATTGGTACTTTGGACGCTGCTTGTCCCGTCCTTGGTCCTTCGGGAATGTTAAACAGCCTGACTTTATGTCTTGCACCCTATCCCTATAGGTTTTCAAGCACCTCACTACGTCAAGATTATGCAATCTTTCTTCCTTCTTATTACCCGGTTTTGGGCAAAAGGAGGGAATTAACATTTCTTGTTTTATATGAAATTGAGAAACTACTTTCGGTAAGAAATGGTATTCTGGTCGCATCACTGCTTTATCTTGATGGATGACCAGAAACTGTTCTTTACAAGACAAGGTTTGTAATTCTCCCACTCTCCTTGCTGATGTAATAGCTAAAAGGAATGCAACCTTCCATGATAACAACTTCAAGGGTATTTGATCAATAGGATCGAAAGGCTGCACTGTGAGGACATCCAGTACTAGTGATAGGTCCCATGCTGGCAACTCTATTCTTGATTTGTGGTCTTAACCTCTTGACCGATTGCAAAAAACAAATAAACTTTTCAGTTGATAAATTCTGCTCTAATAGTGCTGACAATGCAGAAACTTGCATCTTCAATGAACTGAGACCCAGTCCTCTATCAAACTCTTCTTGAAGGAATTCTACTAGTGTCACAGTTTTTGGAGGGGGGAAAAAAAAAAAAAAAGTATTTTTGCTTAACACACCAGTCTCGGCAGCATAACCAAATTCGGTAGTATACCGTTGAGGTAGATTTTTCTTGCTTCCAACAGGGTTTTTATTGTTCTATCTGAACATCCCATTTCTCTTAAGACCATCCACTCAATCTCCAAGACGCCATGGCCAATTGTTTGGGCTCTGGGTGATATACTGGTTCTTTTATCAGTCACCGGATATTTGGTAGATGCAACGGTGTGTCTATTGCCATGTTTATGAGATGGGCAAACCATGGTCAATATGGTACCACCAGTATCACCTCTGCTTGATCGCTCCTGATCTTCCTCATTATCTTTGAAATGAGGAATTTGAAAAAAATAAAATAAAAAAAGATATGCCAGTGTTAACGGCCACTTGAAACTGAGGGCATCTGTGTGCCTTGCACTGGGATAAAAGTACCTTGCACAATAATTTTCCACCTTTCTGTTTTGGTGAGTAGTCATCAGATCTATTTCTGGTTGCCCCCAACGTTTTACCAATTTGCGGAACACTTGGTTGTCTAATGACCATTCTCCCAGGTGAATTAGGTTGCGACTGAGAAAATCTGCTGTAATATTTTCTGGCCCTGGTATATGTATGGCAATATATCTGTAACAGACTTCTGCCCATGATAGAATTTCTGATGTTAATTTCATCAGTCTTTTGCTCCTTGTTCCTCCTTGCTTGGCTATACATTTTACCACGGCCCTGTCGGATTTTATTTGCATATTTCCATGCTTTACCTGGCTTTGGAATGCTTCCAGTGCTTTCTGTACTGCCTTTAGTTCCAGCAGGTTTGATGGTAACTGCTGTTCTTTGGTTGTCCAAGTACCTTGAACCAGTAGGTCTCCCATCTGGGCTCCCCAACCTGCGCTGCTTGCTTCTGTGGTGATCATTACCCATTGTACCTGGTGTAACGTGTCCTTTTAATAGGTTTTGGGCATTTACCACCCATATTAGTTCTGTGTGTGGGGGTATATGTATATATTTCTTGTTTTACATCCTTGGGATCTCCGTTCCACTGCTGTTAAGAAACGTTGTTGTAATGGTCTCATGTGTAGACCTGCCCATTGTACTACATCTAGTGTTGTTATAAATTTTCCCTGGAGTCTAGTACAGTCTGCTGCTGAAGAGATGTTCGCTATTCTGAGCGTTCTTGTCTGGACTCCAATGTCGTGGACCCTTGAGTATGGTATTTGCACCTCTCCTGCCGTGTGAAATTCTACTCCCAAGAATTTTAAAGACTGTGTTGGTACTAGTTGGCTTTTGTCTACATTTACGATCCAGCCATGATGTTATAGCAAAGACACCACTATGTTTGTCTTGTAGCAGTTTTTCTTGTTTTTGTGATTTTATCTGAATATCGTCTAGATATGGATATATTTCTACGCCCCATTAGCTTAATTCTGCTACCAATTGAGCTAATATATCTTTGTAAACTTTCTGGGTGATGTTGCTAGTCCAAACGGCAACACCGTATATTGGTAGTGTTCCTGATTTATTGCAAATCTGAGGCATTTTTGATGTCTCTTTGCTATAGGGATGTGTAAATAGATCTAAAAGATGCCTATTGATATCATCCAATTGTTTGGTTTTACCTCTTGGATGAGGTTTAGTGAAATCATTTTGAACTTTCTTACCTGTAAGTATGTATTTACGTTTCTTAGATCCAATACTGCTCTGCAACCTCCTGATGCTTTTTCCACCAAAAAAGATTTTGGAATAGAGCTCCGTTCGCCTATGTTCTTGAGGAACCTTTGTTATTACGTTGGCCTGCAATAACTTTCAGGATAAAACTCATTTGTTTTATTTTCTGTTTTGTCTGTGTATATTTTGTCTTTAAGAATATTGGAATATTCTTGAACTCCAGGTGGTACCTGAAAGAAAGGATCTGCAGTACCCACCTGTCTTTTATTGATCGAGTCCATGCTGCTACGAACTGGCTCAGTCTTCTCCAACTGGAAGCCGCTGGACCCCTTGACCTCCATGAGAATATTCCTCTGGGAAATGACGCTCTCCTTCTGGAGCCACGAAAAAGCTTATTTTGTCCGCCTCTCCATGACGTCTGTCTTGAGAACGGCCTTCCAGGACAATAGGTTCTGGCTTCCCTATACTGTGTTCTTTCCGTCTGATGGTATGTAGGGACATATATCCTATTTCTACGTTCTTGTGGTAAAAATGTGCTTTTACCTCCTGACGCTTTGGTTATAATTGCGTCTAATTTATTCCCAAATAGAAATTCTCCTTCAAAAGGGCAAATTACACCAACTGTTTTTGGATGCTGCGTCTGCCATCTAGTGTCTGAGCCATAGCGCTCTTCTTGCTGTTACTGCACAGGTCATTGACTTGGCTGCCAGTCTTACCACATCTAGCGACGCATCAGCTACCCATTTGATTTCTGACAATGCTTTTAGCAAAGAAGTTCTCGACTCCTTTTTCCATATCTTCTATATAAGCAATCCATATCCGCATTGCTCTTGATACCGATGTTGATATTGCCGGTTTGCATGATGTACCTGCTGTCACATATGCTTTCTTCACAACACTATCCATTTTCCTAACTATTACATCTTTGAGTGATGCTGCATCTTCGACTGGTATGGTTTTTCTTGAAACTCTGGAAATTGCTGCATCAATTTTAGGGTTGACTTCCCAGTATTTTACCTCCTCTTGTACAAAAGGATACATCCGGTTACATTTTCTGGGAATATTTAGTTTATCAGGCTGACAATTCCATTTGTATCATCTCTGATTACTTGTTTTCCAAGTCATCATCATCTGTTTTTCTGCCTCGTCCCAAATAATGTATCTGATATCTGAGTAACGTCTTCTGTATCCTCTAATTCCAATGCTTCTCTCATTGTCTTTATAAGAGGATCCACCATTTCCAACTTAAATTCTGATTCTTCAGCCTGCATTTCTTGCTCTGCCGAATCACACTCCTCTTTTGACGCTTGATGATACAACATCTCTGATTCGTCTGATGAGGAGTCTCACTCTATCCAGATTGGTCTGAGACCATGCACTCTCTTGCGCTGGTTTCACTGCTTGTAGCACCGCAGACTCCACACTGCTTTACTGTATCTTTCATCCATGATAGGAAAGTATTCATCTTCAGCTTTAAGGCAGTCTGCACAAAGCTTCTTGGCTTCTAACGCTGGTTTTTCACATGCTACACACCATTTAGTTTTTTTTAGCAGCATTCTTCTTTTGATGCATGGACTCTACCTAGTTCCTTCTTCTGGTTGCATAACCATAGTACTAAGGTGAAAAAATATTTCTTTCATTTCTATGATATTAACTCTTTCATTTTCTTCTCTCTATTAAACTAAGGACTCGCCTAGTTTTTGCTTCCATGCTGGCTTCCAAACTTCTTTCAGCTTCTTCCTGCTGACTTCTCCTATCTGCCGAGCGTTCCATGCTGCGGCTGCTTCCAGGACACTTTCACACAGCTCTTTGTGCCGTTGCTCTGTCGTCAGCGTCAATCCGCCCAATCGGAGTGTGTGCTATGCACTTATATGGGACTCCTTGGCGGTCTGTATCCCCCTCTACGCTGCGTTCTAAGACGCCTCTGCGATAAATATTACCTGAGCCTCCAATCTGCTCTGTAGTCCTGCAGTATGCCTGCTGCATTCAATGACGCATCCGCGGTTCTGCCTGTCGCACGGGCCGCCGACTTGCTACAACCCACGGTGCGTTGACGGAGCTTCACCCCCTGGCTTGACTGTAGTTACTGCAGTCAGGAAAAAAGACTAATCTGCAGGTAGTGGGAGGGGCCTTTTATGGCCAACCTGCAAGAATTCAATTTCCTGTCCTACTCAGCTGGGGATAGACTTAACCCAACGGTGTCCACTGCCATGGTGAACAGGAAAATCCAATCTATTTTAGTGATTAAAAAAAAAAATAAATAATAATCTCTGGTATCACCAGCAATATCAGTTTATGAATAAAGGTAAATGTGCCCCATTTGAATGTGAACAGGATAGTGGTAGGTTGGCCCAAAAACCTGGTGATGCTCAGGAACTAGAGTGGAGGTAGAGAGAACCACCGATTAAAGTGGCATGCTGGGAGGCGGTATAAACACAAGTGCTAATGAAGAGTGCTCTGCTTACTGGACATGGATGCAGACAAAATCAAGTGCATCTCTAAGTGCATCTTTTATTTCTCAAATTTAAAAAAAAAAAAAAAAAAAAAAAAAAAAAAAAATATTACAGGTGTCATTACACATTCACCAAAAAACCTGGAGCCTCGGGCTCCAATCAACCTGTAGTCTTCTGCGACCCAGACGATGTTATGTCACCTTTTTCAGAGCGGATACTACATATTAGCCCAGACGAAGCCCAGTCCAACGTACAGTATTGTAACACTTTCTTGAATAAGAAACTCTCTCACAGGAAGCTAATGGGGCCTCACTGTGACACTTATAAAGATTTAAACACCTACTGTAATGTTTGACCTGCAGTGCTCGTAACATGTTTATGAGGAGGGATTAGAATGTAATATAATCCGCAGTTTGGGGAGCTGTTGGTTACATATTTCACAGATCAATATGTACATGTAAGTGTAACAGAAGAGTTCACTAGTTGTGTGTTGGCGCTAATGAAATGCTTCATAAAGTGAGTTTTTAAGCATAGGGAGAAGAAGCTGCTTGGATGATTGTGAGGTGAAAGAGTTCCAGAGACAGGGAGAAGAAAGTGAGAAGGTTTAAGGAAAGAGAGGGCAGCAGACATGTCGACAGTATTGAACAGACAGCACAAAATAGAAAGGCGCAGAAAGGTTTTCAGAGCAGAAACATGAGGTGGGGCAGAAAAAGGGGACATAGCCTTGAAGGAAAACGAGAATTGTATACATATTAGATTTTTTTCCTTCACATTTTGGTAAAATACATCCGTGCACAGTGTAAAAAATGTTTTCTTACACACAAATGCAGTCTGTGGTAGAAAATATAGCTAAAGTTTTGATACATGCTTACTCTCCCACAAAAGGCTGCCAAGTAGTGTCAAACATTATGCAGTCAGCATTAACAGAAAAGAAAGTTCACAGCATCCTCCAAAATATAATGGTCAAGTGTCTCTTGAAAATGGTCAAAATCTATGTTGGGATTTAACAAACAGCAATTGTTGTCTTCCCAGCAGTAAACGCTGCAGCGTGGGCTTGAAGAAGCAAGGGACTGGAATGGCATGAGGTCATTCAGAAAGCACCAAGTACAAGCTTCAAAAAAAGAGAAGAGACGCAAAAACCACAGATTATGTCCAGTGCGAATGCATACAATTCACACAAACTCCCCAAGGACTACAAACTTGGATAAAAGGGTAATCTGTCCTGGTGTTGCCCCTCAGAAATGTGTAACCCTTCCCAAAATATTTCTGTTCTCAGCACACTATTTCAATTCTTCCCCATGACACCAATTCCCACACAAAGGAAAATGTAATCTGCGAAAATCACACTAAACAGCAATAAAACTGAAACACCACCACCTTCATCCACCAACCAGACCCTGTCTCTCTACACCTTGCTTTTAGATTGTAGACTCGTTGGAGCAGGGATTTCTGTACCTACTATACCAGCAAGCGTTAATGAAATATTGTTGTTCGGTATACAGTTATTTTCCTTTCCACACCCAATTTACCCATTGCTGAATGTGCTGCTGCTTTATACACATGATGGGAAAGGCACACAGTTGTTGTAATAGCTCAGAAAATGTTTAACCGTTACAAATTAGCGTGACCGTGTTACTGTACAGTATGTTGAAATCATTTCTAAGTCTACAAAATCCCCCCTCTATATGACAAAACTCCTTCACCGTACAGCAAATAAAAATACCACTTATGAGCACATTCACTTTCTCAGCCAGGTCCACAACCGTACCTTTCCCCATAATCTCCCGTCCTACACTGCTTCAACTGCCGCAAGGGATTCTGGATAATGACGTGCAAAGGAGTACACTGCACTGATTGCAGTAGAAGCATTGTATGCTTGGAGATTATAGGGAAAGGCACGTTTGTGGACCTGTTTAAGACATGTGAATGTGCTCACAAGTAATTTAAATGGGGTTATGCTGCACTCCACAATGATTAATTAAATGCACACACAGTTTATTGGTGCTGCTGGTTCAAGGAGGTACCTGTCAGGTATATTCCAAGGCAATACTCAGGAAGGATCCAACACTCCATGGTTTTTTAAATAAAGTAAATTTATTGTGCCACACAACGTTTCGACCAATAGGTCTTTCTCAAGTGACTAGGCCTAGTCACTTGAGAAAGACATATTGGTCGAAACGTTGTGTGGCACAAAAAATTTACTTTATTTAAAAAACCATGGAGCGTTGGATCCTTCCTTCCTGGATGTGCTCAAAAGTGGCATTTTTATTTGCCATGTACATCCAAGAAGTTGCACAAGCACCACATTAATCTCAAACACCGCTCAAATAAAAAGGTCTTAAGAGTTGCGATTTTAAACCTGGCTGCCTCAGGCTTAAATGAAGCTGGGTGACATGTAGGAAATTAGGATGCAATATTCTTGAAAGAACACACACACACACGTATGTTTGTGCAATCCTAAATGCTACTGCTGTAGAAAATGTAGCATTAGCAAAGTCTTTCATTTAAGTTTGTAATCAATTGTAATCGGAACTGTAATTAATTTTACCAACTACTGATACAATAAGGAGGTGGAAAACTGTACCATACATTAACAAACGCTAAGATATAAAGATTACACAAATCTGCTGAAAACTTGCACCAGTGATTTCCTTCAGGAGCACACGTGCAATAAATAGCAGGCCCTCGAGGTGTGAAAGAATGACCTGATTATAGCTTCGGACACTTCCCATTCCCCCTGCCAAATACAGAAACCGGCGTTGGATACAGAACTGGTTTGTTATACTACTATCTGTACCTGCAGTATCGCAGGAAACACCGACTGCTCTGCAGGAGAAAGGAGCACCCTTAAATAACATGGTAATAAAGCGCTTCCCATGAGAAAAGGCAAGAGCACAGATTTCATAATAAATATACCCTTGATGTAGTAAGAATAACTACAGTACTTGGTTGCCAATCATTCAATACCCAAAAAGGTAACATCTTTCTTGTTTTATATAAATTACTGTTTCAACTAGGCCAACTGCTTAAAAACCATGATCATGATATGAAATGTACACTAGTTAAGCGCAGTTTAATTCCCAAGAACCATTTCCAGCACGGAGGAGCAAGGTGGGGTTAAATTCCCTTAAGCAAAACTGGAGAAGCTTTAGCAATGGCCATAAAAAAGGCACCGTGACGAAGCGGGTGCCAAGAGTCAATTTTATGTTGGGTCCCTTTGCTATTCAGGGATACTCCAATACTAAGAGATAGGTCAAAGAGAGGAGGAGGGGTGTTATTTTATATTGCATATACCTTACAATTTACACTGTTAAATTGCCCCCCAAGCCCACCCTCTAGAAATTCTAGTTGGCAAAATCTGTCTTCCCCCTAAAGCCCCTCCACAATCCCCGACTGATATCACCCAGTTTCTTGGCTCCATTTCCTCTCTGAATGAGAAGAGTGAGCTGCTAGTTCTTGGTGGATTTCAACTACAATTGGCTTGACCCAAAAAAACACAAAATCCAGAAACAAATCAAATCACTTAACCTCTCGCAACTCAGTTCCCAACCCACACGGACAAACCTGAAATCGCACAACCATTCCTTGCTAGACTGGATTCTCTCCTCAAACCCAAGCAGAATCCAATCCTCTGGCATCCTTCCTGATATTTTCAGTGACCATGCAATAGTGTACTGTGTAAGGAAAATTACACCGCCCCATTCAAGCCCTAAAGTTCTCCTCACTAGAACATTTAAAAACTTTAACCCACAACAGTTTCTGGATGACCTTACCAACTGCCCACGGCACAGAATCGATTTAATTCCCGACCCCGATTCTGCGCTCGACTATTTACAATCAGAGCTCTTAAAACTCTGCGATACCCATGCTCCACTACGCAAAATAAGGGTACGGGGGGCCCACCTTCAAATGGGTTACAACTGACCGTATAGCACTCTACCAGTTCAGGGATACCTTGTGGAAAAGCTACAAAGTAACTGGCACTACCAAGGATCGCAATCAATACAGATGCCTGCGGAACATGTGCACAAGGCAAACAGGGCATGCAAAAGCACAATATTACTCTGACAATCTCCACCAGAATAAATCAAACCCAGCTAACTTCTGAAAGGTTATCAACACAATATTCCAGCCTTCTAACCATCAACAACCAAGTAATATCACTAAGGGGGATATTACTCTGACAAACCCCACTGACATTGCAAATGCATTCAATGATTACTTTGTGGGGTGTGCCACTAACTTATTAGCGAAACGCAGCCCAAACCACAAACCTGAATCTCATCCTGGGAGTACCCACATAGCCCCACCCCCTCCCAACACTGCCCACAATTTTCAATTTGGCCCAGTATCCGAAGAGGAGATTACACAAGCGCTCCTCAAATTAAAACTAAGCAGCCAATGTGGACCTGACACTACAATCTAGGTTCCTACGACTTGGAGCCCCAGCCATTGCCAAACCAATTGCTTCCATAGTCAACTCTATCCTGTCTGCAGGCCATATCTTTAAGACCTGGAAAACTGCCAGAGTTGTCCCAATCTTCAAAAGTGGGGACAAAAACACTGTCTCAAACTACAGGCCAATCTCACTTCGCCCAATTCTATCCAAAGTCATGAAAAAATGTGTCCACTCCCAATTAAGCGATTACTATACCAAGACAAATTTCCCTAGCCAATTCCAATCTGACTTTCGCCCCAAACACTCCACCGTAACTACCCTGCTAAAAGTTTGCAATGAAATCCAGTGTGGAATGGAACTGGGACAACTCACTGGTGCAGTATTCATAGATTTTGCAAAGGCTTTTGATACTGTTGATCATGTTATCCTGCTTAACAAACTCCAGAGCTCTGGAATAGGGAAGCATGCTTTAAACTGGTTTCAGTCCTACCTATCAAGTAGATCCCAACATGTGTCCATCTCAGGCTCTAACTCCAACCCCCTGGATATCACCTGTGGTGTCCCGCAAGGCTCTGTTCTGGGGCCCCTACTCTTCTCAGTGTTCATTAATGATCTTCCCACAGCTTGTCAGGAAGTCTCAATACACATGTATGCAGATGACACAATCCTATATGCACACAGCCATAGCCTCTCTGACCTTCAACACATACTTCAGTCTGACTTTTTGAGACTGGAAAACTGGGTTTCCCAAAACAAACTGTTTTTAAACACTGACAAGACTGTAACAATGGTATTTGGGACCAAGACTACATTTTTAAAGCTTCCAGCGACTGAGCTCCAGATTAGAACCAACGCTAACACCACCCTAACCCCTGTCACTAGTTTTAAAAACCTGGGCTTATGGTTTGACTCCCACTTAACATTCGGGATGCACATTGATACCCTGACAACCAAGACCTATGCCAAACTAGGGGTACTTTACAGGAACAAATCCTCCCTAAGTCTCCTGGTCAGAAAGTGTATCGCACAGCAGATGCTAATGACAATTATTGACTATGGAGACATAGTGTATGGCTCGGCACCTCAAACCCACCTTAGCAAACTTGACACCTTCTACAATTCAATTTATCGATTTGTTCTCCAATGCAACTATAACACACATCACTGCGAAATGCTCAAAGAACTAGATTGGTCATCACTCGAGTCTAGGCACAAAGTTCACCTTTCCTGTCTTGCCTTCAAATACTTTCTGGGCAAGCTACCCATCTATCTGAACAAGCTCCTCACCCCTACTGTACCACATGCAGCACCTATCATCTGAGATCAGACTCCAAAAGACTGTTGGTCCCAAGGCTCAACAAAGTATCCGGCCGTTCCTCCTTCTCTTACCGTGCACCCCAAAACTGGAACAACCTACCAGAGACTCGCACATCCACCACCAGTTTAAGTTCTTTCAAATCTAAGGCTGTCACACATTTTAATCTGGTCTGTAACTGTTTCATACGCCCATAATATATATTATCTTTAACTGTGCATGCAATGCCTTGTATATAATGTATACCCTGTTCATTTATGTAACTGTATTTGTAACCATGTATTTGTCTTAACTCTGTGCCCAGGACATACTTGAAAACGAGAGGTAACTCAATATATTACTTCCTGGTAAAATATTTTATTAATGAATAAATACATTTGCAGATGCCTTTGCTCAGTGGCAGTACGAGGATGGAATTGGTTAGTGTAATACTACAACGCGATATCAATGTTTGGATCTGCTGGAATCTGCTGGCAGTGTTTCTTTTCTTTACATCGGCGATGGCAAACGCCAGTTCTCAAGGGCCACCAACAGAGCAGGTTTTCAGGATATCCCTGCTTCAGCACAGGTGTCTTCAACTGAGCCACCTGTGCTGAAGCAGGGATACCGTTAAAACCTGACCGGTTGGTGGCCCTTGAAGACTAGCGTTGGACACACTTCAATGAAAATCAGCAGACCTTAGGTAGTGGTAATCTCTGTGCCCAAGGCCGAGGCTATAATAAGCGCGCGCTCGACTGAGCGTGTAGCGCTGCGCGCACCTGCCGCAGAGGCGATTTGTGGCCATGGGGAAGATGCAACGGGGAGGCGTGGCCATGATGTCACGAAGCTGGTTCGCCCTCTTTGGCTGAACCGCTCACGTGACCTGGCTGGCGCAGCGACAAAATCAAATTATTCTGTCGCATGAAAAAACAGCCGCCCCGGTCGCTCTCGTGCACGCACTGGCGTCGCTCTCACCATGGCCACAGCCCAAGATCAGCATCGGGTGTGAGAAACGCAAACAGGTTTCATACATTTGACAACAATACAAAATAACACAAAACAAATATACCACTTGCAATAAACCCAGAACATGCTGAGACATTGTAATATGCCTTTAATAGACAAATTGCCTGTGTATATGGCTCAATTAAAAAGCCTAAATAAAAGTTGATGCATTGCACCATGCCAGATTTTCTACAGTACAGGTAACGAAAGTAGTGTCAGACTTTTCCAAAAGTGATGTTTTCTGATGAGCATTTAAATAAATACTGATACGAGCACTGCAATGAATAGTAATAGTGAAGATGGAAGCGCGCCGGTTTCGTTTATAAGGAAAAGATGCAGGGACAGTTAATTCATATGAATTTATTTAGAAAAAGGTCATTTATAAAATGAAGGTTTTAGCGTAAAGGCCTTGGCGTAATCGGTCTAAAGTGAAGATTGGAACGAACACGAACACACACACACACACACACACACACACACACACACACACACACACACACACACACACACACACACACACACACACACACACACACACACACACACACACACACACACACACACACACACACACACACACACACACACACACACACACACACACACACACACACACACACACACACACACACACACACAGTCTAGAAATCAAAGCCATAAAAACAGTTTCATTGTTTAGCAAACACAACCTTGGCTTGTTTTGTTGAGCGCTCCCTGGCTTACTGATATTGTTTGTTGTGGTCTTGTAACAGTCTGTTTTTCTGTGTAGAATGTTGTATCCTGTGATGTACCGTAAAAGCGGAGTTATCTGGCATTTAACCGACCATCAAGTCCTAGTATCGGGAATATTCGACCTATCCCTACACAAATCTGCAGTCTAGTTACTGGAATCCATGCCTAAGCTATACGGCACCTCCACATCGCTCCAAGTATTTCCGAGTGCAGTCTGTTGGTTTCAACATTATTACAGTAGTATTACTACTTGATTGTTGAGCACCTGTATGCTATTTTACATTTTATAACGTATTCTAATTCTTTGAAAATTTGTACTAGAGATGGTATAACTTTGCTAACCAGAATGTTTGCTAATCCTGCACGTCGGATAACAAAAGGTGTGTGTGTGTGTGTGTGTGTTCATGTTCATGCTTTATTGAATAATATGGACTGTCTGTTTTAATTTGCGCTGATCGTAATATATATATAGAAATAGATTTTTAATTTTATTTTTTTTAAACAATCAAACCAGGTGATTTTAATTAGCCAATTCCTAATAAATCACGACTAATAAAAGAGAGGGCATTTAGCTAGATGGATGACACGCTTTAAATAACTAAATCCATCAAGGTGTATTACTAGTTTATTTTAATACAGGATTTTTTACAAATACATTTTTGGGGGTAAAAATTAGAGTTTCACCCCCTGATTTCAACAAGGTTTGTGCAGTTCAGTTGCAAAACTATTGCATGCTTAACATAACCTGTACTGAACATTAAATCTAAATGAACTATAACATAACAAAATTAAATCTGGTTAATCAGTCACGCCTACCAAAGCAGTACTGTACAGGCATACCCCGTTTTAAGTACACTCACTTTAAGTACACTCGCGAGTAAGTACATATCGCCCAATAGGCAAACAGCAGCTCGCGCATGCGCCTGTCAGCACGTCCTGAACAGCAATACCGGCTCCCTACCTGTACCGAAGCTGTGCGCAAGCAGGGAGACTATAGAGCCTGTTACACATGTGTTATTTACATCAGTTATGCACGTATATGAGGATTGCAGTACAGTACATGCATCAATAAGTGGAGACAAGGTAGTGCTTCACTTTAAGTACATTTTCGCTTTACATACATGCTCCGGTCCCATTGCGTACGTTAATGCGGGGTATGCCTGTACTTTACACAACTTCTTTTGACAAGAAAAGTCTCTGTTCAAAAGTCTCTGTTGCTGGCTCATATGTTAGAGGTCCCTGAAAGACGAATGGTCTAAAATGCACTTTCTGGACATATGCAGAATGGTTTCACTGAACATCAATGTCAATTTTAGGCCACTTTCAAAACGGGCTCCATTATTTATACCCAGCAGAGTAAAATCACATCTTTTTCACACTTTAGTTCAGCAAATTACATTTATCCTTCAATGAAGAGGAAAACAAAAGTTACAAAATATAAAGTTCAATTAACACAATAAATCACAAATAAAGAGGAAATTACGGTTATTCCAAAAAGTAAGTGGGGACGCAGAATTGACAGTCAATGTCGCCCAATAATTTAGGTTATTAAAGCACCAATCCATTCTAACCCAGCACCAAAAACACTTTAGCAGTGTCACTTTTACAATGCCGTGGTTGCATTGTGGCGATATCCTATGCTCAAAAGGTGCTTCCCAGGTAATTTAAAATGGCCCTTTCCATCTACACATTAAAACAGATATTTATATCACTCGCATGAGCTATTAGCGTGGCAAACCGGTGACACGTCAGCAAAAAAAACCAACAAGGCACCACAGTATAAACGTCATTAGGATTCAGTTTTTGCTTTTTTAGATGGGTTGCTCAACTCCAAGGGGTCTGGCAGAGTTCAACATAGCTACTCCCATTTCCAGAGACCCTTCCCTGCCACCAAAGTAACCCTTAAACCTTCGTATGGCTGCCGGGTAAGCCTTGGAATTTTTTTTGATTAGGAAAATACATGTGAGGCCACCGGAGTGCCCACTAAAAAGCTGTAATGTCATCTCCCGTTGACCCCAGTGGCCAGAATCATAGGCAGGGTTTTTCTTTTTCTCTGCACAAAACAAAATAAAAAAAATAAAAAAAATGTAAAGTTAATTTTTAAAGAAACCGGATTCTATAGCTGGGAGCATCACAACTGAGTTCTGCGGTACCCTCAGGGCCTTCAAAATAAAATAGTATAACATAAAAGACTGTAAAAATAGAAATGATTGGGGGCGGCATTGCTGCTTTAAATTATGTTATGTGAGAAAATCATCAAGCAAAACCCTGCATCCCAGGCACTGTTTATTAGAATGGAAATGCCATTGTTGAACGCAACCATAGGGGATGTACTGGAGAGCTGCAAATAGCAACATGTATAATGTAGACCAGGGGTGGCCAAGGCCAGTCCTCAAGAGCTACCAACAGGTCAGGTTTTCAGATATTCCTGCTTCAGCACTGGTGGCCCAGTCAGTCAAAGACTGAGCCACCTGTGCTGAAGCAGGGATATCTGAAAAACTGACCTGTTGGTAGCTCTTGAGCACTGGAGTTGACCACCCCTTGTGTAGACCAATCTCTCACACAGTACCCGAAAACAAAGTCATCTTTATTGGACTTTGTAAATGCATTTAAAATGCAGTTGAAGCAATAGACACAGAACTATTAAACTCCCACCATGCCAGAGACACAAAGCACTGAGCTGCTGTTTCCTCTGGCAACAAAAAGGTATCGCGCATATCTGCGCTCTCTGTATGTATACAAGAATATATCCAAAAAAAGAAACCCATAAATGCAATATGTTGATTTTCTGCTATGTGAGCTGAATGCTTTGCATTAATGGAAATGCATTTTAGCATGGAATAGGCAGACCATGTGGGTGAAAACAATCAGCTGCTGAACTATGCAATAAAAAGGCTGATCTTTAAGCTGTGTGTATGTTTAAAAGGTTCAAAATGGGTAGCATAGAAAATGCACAGAATACACTATATTGCTTATTTTTTCAAACAATAAGCATTTCAAAGAAACACCCCCCCCCCCCCCCCGCCCCCATTAAGATAATCTAGAAAAAGAAAAGCAGAATTATAGGTTATATTTTCACATACTGTATATTACCTTTTCTATCCCAACTTGCTGGAAAAATCGCTTCAGATGATTTTCCCTTTTATCATGAGTTCCAGAAACCTTTAATAAAAAAAAAAAAAAAAAAAGTTATTTGAGAAAAAAATAAATATATAATAATTGTGCTCGATTTCTCATTTTTGGTGTTGCTTTACAGCCCCACATAAAGACAACTGAATAAATAAAAATAATAAACTGGCGATTGTTTACCTCCCTTTGTTCAATAAACTACATAAAGAAAAAAAGTCTCATCTGAAGATGCTAATACAGGCTATCAGTATCTCTTCATTCAGCTTCGCCCAAGCAGAATAAAAGAAAAACAGGAACCTTTAATGGTTCTGGGGAGAGTGAGACATCTTTTTCATATCTGTCACATTCATTCAGCCCTCCTCCATTGCTTTATATTCATTAAAAAAAAAGAAAAAAAATCTTGTCACTAACTGAAGCATTAGGTAACCTAGTGACAATAAAACGGTCCTGTTAGAAAGTGCTTGCCTATGGCAGTTACCATATATGGTCATAAAATCTCACACTGCACTCGGAACATCCATGCCTCCTTTCATCTGTGGAACACAGCATGCACACAGCAGAGCTCCATTCTACACAGCACCACTAGATAATAAACACACCTCTACTGAGGGAGAGAGGGGGGGGGGGGGGTGAATTAACTAAATTAGATCATGAAAAAGGTGAAACTCTGAACAGACCCTACCAAAAAAAACTATAATTAGACAAACACTCAACATGTACTCTTCAGTTGAACATTTTGCCACTAGTAATTGTTCTGATACCAGCATATTTGAAACACTGCATTGAAATGAGCTACCATCTTCAAAACATGAATATACACTTTCTTGCCTTTCATTAGGCAACTACAATCAGTCTGTTTGAATTCTGAGTTGCAAACATAGTGATGCTTTTAACAAATAAGAAATTAAAATGTTATTATTGTAGTAATACCTACATGAATAAACAGATTATATAAATATTAATAAAAAATAAAAAACCACAGACCTAATTTTTATTACAGAGCAAAACCGCTAATTCTTTACATGGACACATCGAGTGGGAGTAAACCAGTGTTTTATACGGATTTTAAAAATTAAGTGTTTAGGTATTTTCCAAGATTACAGCAATTTGATAAATAACCAAGTAGTCAACGGTTAACTACTACCACAACATATTCTATTACAGTAAATATGCAAATGCTCATTTCTATTTTTGAAATTCTATAGCAAATAAAAATACCACATTTGAACACATTCACATGTCTCAGACACTGTCCACAAACCTGCCTTTCACAATTGTCTCTTAGCATACAGTACAATGCTTCCACTGCAGCCAGGGATTCTGGGTAATAACATGCAAACGTCATTAGCCAGAATCCACGGCTGCCGGGGAAGCAATGTACAAATGGGAAAATCAGGTTGGCAGACCAATTTGAGACATGTGAATGTGCTCATATGTGGTATTTTTATGTGCTGTACACTGAACTGTAGAGGCTTTTCGTCTGGTTAACAGCTATAAAAATATATCTGAGCATGTACAAGCACTAGTTCCATGTTCAAGCAGCAATGTTCCCACTGCAATCGTTAGGAATGTGACCCACCAACCAGGAAACATAATATTTGCCATGCCTCCTGAGCCTAGCATACATAGGATACCAAACACCGAGGGACGCCCAGCTTTCATTAGCCAGAAGTATTATCACGGCAGAATAGAATATTTTTAAAAAACCAAGAACTTTGCGAGACGTGGCTATTCTTTTAACTTTTTATTTATTTTATAGCGGTCACTATAGAAACTGCAGTATAGCAATTATCCCAGCCATCAGGAGAACAGTCCAAAACATTTCCTTGTCAAGTGCATGACTGTCAATGTCTGAAGGATGCAATCACACCAAGTCTACACAGAGCTCAACACATCATAGCAAAGAGTTGCCAATTACAATTGCTACCATACCTTTGTTAAAGAAACACACCTCAATAGATTGACAGAAACCATTTTAGTTTTACTGAACACCGCTGTATTGAGCCCCCATAACCAAAGTAGAAAGACCACAAGACTATTGTAGTGCAGAAATTGATTTACATTTATGTTACAGGTGTTTTTTACATTTATTTTCCAGAAGGTGGGAAGCAGGTAGTCTGCGGAGCTGAACCACATTCATTTCCACTCCAGGGACGCCCTGCTGATAGAGAAATTTACCACGAAGATGATTCCGGTACGTTCCCCTGCTGCAGAAACAAAACAGAGTTTTAGAATCTCCATCTGCACACAAGTCATCCACTGAGGCTTCCTACTAGCCACAGGAGATTTAAGGACCAGGAAGAACTGGCAGCACCTACGGAGCCAAGTATATCAGCGAACAGGGGGCCCTGGAGAGTCAATTAATGTGGTCCAGAGCCCCTGCTTCCCCCCCTAAGAAAAAAAAAAAAAGGGGGGGGGGGAGGTAAATTTGACAGACACACACACACAAACACACACACACATTTTCACCAGTGGGCTAAGCATTCAAGAGCCCTGCTCTGTATTATTTAGATCCGCTTCCAGAATCTCCCGATTGATTATCCCATCTGCAGTGTTTATTGACTCTTCACAAAACGTGAGGGCTGTGACACTCAAATGTTGGTGTGAAAACACGATCAAAACGATAGGAGGGTAATGAAAATATACATTTACAACACAATGTAACAAAAGATAAGTCAAGCTTTTCTAAAAATACTGTAACTATACAAAAAGACCAGTCTAATTTTCTGCCTTTTAACACAAAGTCAGTTAAAATTTCTATTAACCGTATAAGTATAGATTTTGTTGCATGAGCTTATCTTGACGAAAAGGATTGCACTTCCTGAAAACCCATCTGAGGCACCAGCCTAAAAGCCTAAGGCCTGGTCCCCGCTGGCTACTGCAGCGCCCGCTGTGGCGGACGCTGCAGGGACGAGAGCTCTCCCCTCAATGGCGCCGGGCCCGCTGTGAGGGGGGGCAGCAGCGCTGTGGCGAGAGTTGCTCCTGCTCTTAATGGAATTGAGAGCACGACCCGCAACGGAGTGCTAAACCACGCCCCCCGGCGGTTCAGCCAATGAGGGCAAACCTCATTGGTGACGTCATGGTCGTGCCCCGTCACTCCCCCGCCACGCCCCCCCCCCCCCCGGTCTCTTCCTGCAGCTCACTGCAGACCGGGGAATCAGCTGCACGCGCCGCCAGTCGCGTGCAGTGGAGGTACTGGGGCCTCAGCCTAGTGCTTCTTTACAACTCTGACAAAGCTACTGCTAACTTATGCTAATCCTCTCACCACTCCCAAAAGACCCCTACATCAAGGGTGGTCAACTCCAGTCCTCAAAGGCCACCATCAGGTCCGGTTTTCAGGATATCCCTGCTTCAGCACAGGTGGCTCAATCATAATGAGCGAGCCACCTTTCCTAAAGCAGGGATATCCAGAAAAACTGACCTATTTGTGGCCTTTGAAGACTGGAGTTGGACACCCTTGCCCTAGAGTTTCTCCTTCTCGTCTTTGGATAGGTAGGATTCCTTCTCCGTTTTCTGCTAGAGGACTGTAGAAAAACCTAACGTTTGAAAAGCCATGCACACTGCAGTTTACAGTAAAAGAGTACATATATTTATATATATTTTTTTTAAAAGTCTCAACCTGAAATTAATCCAAGAAATCAAAAGCAACATAAGATGAGCAGGTGATGGGACTGCTTATGCTACATTACCAGTCTTTGCATTGGATCTATCAGACATGAGTTAAGTGGACCAGATAAACTTACAAACCAACATGTGAGGGCAAATTTGCAAAAACTGAAGTATTTACTATGGCTAAAATAGAATAGTTAAATATAAAACTGATTAATATCCAAAGCAATTGGCAATTTTATATAATACTCCTTGCTCCGAGCAGCCTCCATGCACAGTACAAATCTACACACCATCTTGTTCTTTTACGTGTCCAACAATCATGACTTGGGTTTGTATTTTTGAAGTAGGAGGGTTACACATCCCCTTAAGGCGCGGTGCTTTCCTATGTAATGTCTGAAAACCGTAGAAAAAAAAAACCTACTCATTCATTCCAATGCTTTTAGCCCTTGGCAGCGGAAACATTCACTAATAGTCTGCCTGTCTTCAGGATGACTAAAGAAACTAGACACTTAATCTTCATTCAAGACCAACGTCAATGACATGATAAAGAAGTGTAGACCATACGTAAATACAAGATAAACTCCTATCACATCTTCCATGTTGCAGAGGAACTATAACTTCCCACGCAAACCCTCCCCCCCCCTTTTTTTTTAAACAATACTCACCTCAAATTAAATACCGGGGACCACGCAAGGCTGCTCTAACTCCCCTTACCTTGTCTCTGGCGGCACGTTGCGGTGGAGGTCACGTGATGTTTAGTTGCCATGGCAACATGACGTCACCCCGCCCGCAGCGTCATTTGATGCCGGAGAAAAGGTAAGGAGGGGACGAGCAGATTTAAGTTTGCGCACCCCTGCTCTAAACCATGCTGTGTTAAAGCATGAAACTACGTTGGTTTTTACTTAGGGCATCCACGTATTCAAGATACTTTCCTTATATGATGAATACCTACCATTTACATCAAATTCAGAACATTATATGCTGGGATATATTGTGTGGTGTGTGTGGGAGGGAGAGAGGGAGAGAGGGAGAGAGGGAGAGAGGGAGAGAGGGAGAGAGGGAGAGAGGGAGAGAGGGAGAGAGGGAGAGAGGGAGAGAGAGAGAGAGAGGGAGAGAGGGAGGGAGAGAGTGTGTGTGATAAAAATGTAGAGACCTTGTGGCTAGAAATTAGCAGTGGTAAAAGTATAAAGAAAATGTTTGTAGGGATATGCCATTAACCACCAAATATCTGTGAGATTGAGGAAGCTAAACTACTTTTGCAAATAGAGAAGACATCAAAACTAGGTCATGTTTGCATAATGGGTGATTTTAATTATCCAGACAGACTGGGGCAATGAGATTAGCAATAGAACAAAAGGAAATAGGTTTTTAGGGATGCTTAAAGACAATAATTGACCTTGAGGTTGGCATCGAGATCAAAGTCTCCATCTTTGCTGAAGATACACAATTTAGTAAGGTAGTACAGCGGTGCGCAAACTGGGGGGCGCGCCCACAGACTTTATTGGGGGGGGCGCAGGCCGTGCAGCGGTTACAGAGGCCGCGCGGTAAGAGCGCGAGGCCTCTGTAAATTTACTTACTGGCTTCTTGTTCACGCGTCTCCATGGCAACATGGTGTCAAATGACGCCCGCTACCATGGAGACGTGATGACAAATGACCCCGCAGCGTCATATGACACATTATAGGCGAGGGAGGCGCGACTGAGGAGGCACCAGGCAAGGGGGGCGCAGGCAGTATGTGCACCGCTGAGGTAGTAGAATCAGAGCAGGATGTAATTTCTCTCCAGGACTTGGAGAGACTGGAAACGTGGGCAGGTAAATGGCAGATGAGGTTTAATACAGATAAATGTAAGGTTATGCATTTGGGAAGCAAGAATAAACAGGCGACTTACACATTAAATGGGGATAAATATGGGGAATCCTTGATGGAGAAGGATTTAGGAGTGCTTGTAGACAGCAAGCTTAGAAATAGTGCCCAAAGTCATGCAGTAGCGACAAAAGCAAACAAGATCTTATCTTGCATTAAACAGGCAATGGATTGAAGGAAAGTAGAGATAATTATTCCCCTTTAAAAAGCATTAGTAAAACCACACCTTGAATATGGAGTACAATTTTGGGCGCCACTCCTTTGAAAATACATTATGGAACTAGAGCGAGTGCAGAGAAGAGCCACCAAATTAATAAAGGGGATGGACAATCTAATTTACGAGGAGAGGCTAGCTAAATTAAGTTATTTACATTAGAAAAAGGTGTCTAAGAGGGGATATTATAACTATATACAAATATATTTGGGGACAGTACAAGGAGCTTTCAAAAGAACTATTCATCCCAAGGGCAGTATAAAGGGCTCGGGGCCATCCCTTTAGGTTGGAAGAAAGGAGATTTCACCAGCAACAAAGGAAAGGGTTCTTTGCAGTAAGGGCAGTTAAAATGTGGAATTCATTATCCATGAAGACCAATGGCAGATACAATAGATTTGTTAAAAAAAAAAAAAAAAAGGGACATCTTTAGAAAGGAAAGGTATACAGGGATATACCAAATAAGTAAACACGGGAAGAATGTGATCCAGGGATTAATCCGATTGCCAATTCTTGGAGTCAGGAAGGAATTTATTTTTCCCCTTATGAGATATCATTAGATATGACACTGGGGTTTTTTTTTTGTTTGCCTTCCTCTGGATCAATAAGGAAGTATAGACAGGGGATAAAGTATCTGTTGTCTAAATTTAGCATAGGTTGAACTTGATAGACGTATGTTTCAACCTCATCTACTATGTAAGTAAGGAGAGGAACCAGCATAGGTTTAGGGAGGTATTGTTTTTAATGTGAAGGTTTGCACCGTTTTTGCAGGATCAATTTTATAGCGTATTTGTCGGTGTAGGTGATCAGCACTAAACTAATTTCATTCTAGAAATGGTGTTGGAATACCGATCAGAAGGACACATTCCTACTTTAAAAATTGGATTTACTGTATTTTAGAGATCAAGATAAAGATATATACACACACACACACACGTTATGGCAGATATCTTAGTATAACAGTTGTCCATTTGTCAACCATGCTAGCTCACATCATCTGATGTGTGCAAATACACACATGAAATTTGGACCCTGAATGCAAAGATAATTCAGAAGCTTCAGACAACTCAAAGAAGGGTATTACCTGAGTGAAACAGAAAAAAAAAAAAAAAAAAAAGAAGGTAGTGACATCACATGGGTGATGGAAGTAAAAATAGCAGTGACCAGGTACTCTGATTCCAAGACAACGACAAAATGGTAGGATGGGAGAATTAAATCAGAACATTTGTTGGAGCAAAGTTGAGAAGAGAGGTCTGCAACTGCAGTACCTGGGAGACCATTGGGGAAGCCTTCAGTCAGCAGGTTGCACCCCTCTTTTTGACTCTGCTTGTGCAACTTTTGCCTCCAAGCATCCTTCCTGATCTTCGAGACATGGCTATAATCACCGCCTTTTCAGCAAACCATTTGGTTAGTTTGGGCCTGCGACTACTCCTCGTACTCCCCCACTCAAATTTGCATCCCATCAAATATGTTCTATGCTAAACCCTATTATTTTCTGCAAGTCTTCCATTGTTCAATTTAGAATATACGAGTTCAATGGTAGGGACTACCCAATTTCCATTCTTAACATACGGTTTAATGCAGTTGTGACACGGTGTGTAAGCCCTTTACAGAATTAGACCGTACAATATACAAAGTAACACAGAGGAGTGGTGCAGACCGCTCTTGGCCAACAATGTGATGCCAACACCACGTTTTTTAACATACCCATAAGTATGAATGTCAATTCTATCACTATGATAAACCCCCTACAGATCTTTACATAGGAGCACGTGCAGTTATGCTAATGAGTGATTTTCTAAGCATCAGCCATTGAAACACCTCAGTAATTGCCTTACTTTCAATACTTTGAATCATACTTTTTGTCAAGGAACAAAATGTGTCTTCATTTTGAAATGCTTCTACTTTTTCTCTTCAAGGCCAGTAAGATGTACTAATAAAAACTTAACTGCCACAACACACTTCTGAAAAATAAAAGCGTTTTAATTGAAATTGTGAGACATTATTTCAAGCAATGATAAAGCTGCTCTAATTAAAACACACTACAGGCATACCCCACTTTAAGGACACTCACTTTAAGTACACTCGCGAGTAAGTACATATCGCCCAATAGACAAACGGCAGCTCACGCATGCGCCTGTCAGCACATCCTGAACAGCAATACCGGCTCCCTACCTGTACCGAAGCTGTGCGCAAGCGGTGAGACTATAGCGCCTGTTACAAATGCGTTATTTACATCAGTTATGCACATATATAACGATTGCAGTACAGAACATGCATCGATAAGTGGGGAAAAGGGAGTGTTTCACTTTAAGTACATTTTCGCTTTACATACATGCTCCGGTCCCATTGCGTACGTTAATGCGGGGTATGCCTGTGTTACATACATGCTCCGGTCCCATTGCGTACGTTAATGCGGGGTATGCCTGTACTATGGTTCTACTCCACAGAACGGTCGGTGCCTTGAGCACTCCCATGCATGGATATAATTGAATGAACGGTGGTGATCTTATTTAAAGTAGGTGTGTATTGCATTTTAAATGCCACAAAGCTTTTTGCACTCTTACAAAAATAAAAATGATCTGATTTACAAGTCGTTCAGTAAAAAAATAAATATATATATGTATGTATATTATATGCAATAAGCAAGAGCACTCAAACATTGATCAGCATAGTTTGATCATACAGAGGGATAAGTGTCCAGAACCGCAACAACTACAGTATGAACAGGTGAGTTACAACTCTAAATCAATACCAGGATCATGGTAAAGTGGCTCAAGAGGAAAATAAAGAAGCAAAAAGCTAAAATCAAAGCCTGTCCTGCAAGTGGTCAGCACATTTGATGAATTAGTCCATTTGAAGTTAACGCCTCATTATCCTAATGCAGAACATTGGTGATAACATTACTGAAAAACATTTTCTTTTGCACCAACAGTATATATTGTGCTACGTATGCAATTGTCATACACAAGCACTGATCCGTATAGACCTTACAACCTTTTAACTTCATTTTGGTGCCAGAGACCCAAATAAGTATAGGTCACAAGGAGATGGCACAAAAGCTGTGATTATAGTAGGCATGACGGTGCATGCGATTTCGCGTGCTGCAGCCGATACGGGCTGGCCATAGTGCGCACGAGCGTGACGCAGATCGACCACGCGGCAGATTTTTCAAAATACAAGCTACTGTGGTTTTTTTTGTCACGCAGCGGTGTCACGTGAGCTTTTCAGGCAATGGGGCAAACCAGTCTGGTGACGCGTCCGCCACGCCTCCCGCTCAGTTCATCCATCGCTTGGGCGAGAGGCGCGCGCGACGCCATTCGTTCCGGCACATGCGCCTACTATAATCTTAGCCTAAGAGTTATTCAAATGTTGAATGTGCCAATCAGGGCACTATTGTACTGAAACGCCGACTGACTGCAATGGAAATCTCTGTGCAAATAACCCAGGACTCAAAGCAAATTCACCTCTGCAAAGGCAGTTCTGTCATCAGTAGGTTACTACCACTTCTTTTTGGGCTGTACAAGGGGTGCCATTTCCTTCTGGATACTAGTAATTTTTCTGAAGATAGATAAATAGATAGGGATAGGCAGTGTTCGACAAACCTATACATTTGCACGCCCCGGGCGAGTGGATTTAACATCGTGGCGAGCTCCTATTGGCACAGGCATCACACGTTTGGTACTAGGTGGCGAGTAGATTTTTTGGTGATTTGTCGACCACTGGGGATAGGTATCACCACACTTTGTTAAGTTATGGTGGGTAAAAAAAAAGTGACAAAAACCCTCCACAGAAAAGCATATAGCAAATGGAAATATTACTGTGTGCTCACTTGCATGTCTTAGATATATATATTTATCAATGACATGCAAATGAGCACACAGTAATATTTCCATTTGCTATATGCTTTACTGTGGAGGGTTTTTGTCACATTTTTACCCACCATAACTTAACCAAGTGTGATGATATCTATCTATTGTAGGTATACATCTATCGAGACAAAAATTGCTGCGTCTGTATTAAATGTTCAGGTGATATTAAGTGCTCAGAGGGGGAAAAGAGGCTATTCTTATATAAACATAAATGACACAAAAACATCTATGATGGAAAACTAAAATGGTGATGACAAAAACAAACAAACAAACAAACCAAGGGAAAGTAGACAAGGAGGAAAGGGATGGGGGGGGGAGCGGGGAGAAGATGGAACAGACCAGAATTAACCCAATAACAGAAGAATACCAAAAAATAATAAACCACTGCAGGATGATGCCGACAGCTGATCTTCAGGAACAACCTACTTCCTTGACCACTACAAAACCAGAAGCCAGCGCGGCTCCCATAGCGTAATAGAGTAAGGTACTGTCATTTTAATAAAAATACCAGATGACATGACTTACGGCCACTCACAAGCTAAAAGATAGAACAAGCATAAGGAACAAAAAGGTATATCTTGCGTCGGATATCACAATAACTCCGTAGATAGAGACGCGAAAGCAGCGTGGAGAGATGCAGGAACGCTTCTGCTTCTGATGCTGGACCTGCGCGTCCACACTGTATTCCCTCTGCAGGCACAGCTCTCGCGATACCACTACCAATGCCGGTTAAAATTCCGCTGCTGGTTGCTAAACCAGTGTACTCAAATTGTGATAATGCCAGACCAGACAATACCAGAGTCCTTGAAACACACACACACACTAAAAATCCATTCTCATACAAAAGGACATGTACTTTTTACAGTGTTTAAGCCAAGGGGATTTCCTGATGACTGAAGGGAAACGCATGACTATGGAAAAGAAGCTGTTGAATATTCAATCAGAGTTCGTTGCATCGCACCTGTGACAAATGCAAATGACAGGATTTGCTACAGTTGTGTTTCTTTAATTCAGAGTCTAAAACTCAGAAAAAAATATCAGAGGTTAAGAGTGCCTATATCATTTTTTTTTTTAATTAAAGTTACATGCCGACAATGAGTAACAGACCCATATGGGGTTCCCAATGCGTTTCGCACTCAGTAGTGCTTTATCAAAGAAATAGTTATTGGTAAAAATACATACAGAACAGATTACGGTTCCATTAACCAAATGTTTTATTACTTTCATCCCCAAATATTTAAAAAAAAAACTGTAGATATCACAATTTTGTTTATTAATTTCACTTAATTTAAACAAATAAATAAAATAATAAAAGAAGAAACTATTTTAGTTTAATTTGTGCTTTCAACAAACATGGCAAGGGAAGAAACAAGGTGCATTTTGCCTAAAACCTCTTAAGGGGTTCCTTTCCTACATACTGTATTAGTTCGGCCATACAGAAGACAAGACATTTTAAGGCATTGTGCTGGCAAAGTGGACAAAACTGTTACCCACTCTGCAGCTCGAATCCTTTGTGCTGAGAAGTCTTAAAAGGTTCAAGGATGCCAAGGAACACGAGCCAATATACACATGAAAGAAAGAAGGGATGACCAGAGGTGCGCTACCTGTGAAGGTATTTGAGGCGTCCGAAAGAGACACAATGTTAAAGTGGCATGGTCATGCGATGGAGTCTGTGAGGTACCTGCCAGGAGACTTCTGGGGACAAACAAACATTTGTGAATCATGCAATGATTGACGAGTGCCGCATATGCCAGAGCGCCTAACTTTACCTATCGTTCCCAGCAACACCACAGGCTTAACATACAGGGAACTGAAAGAAAACATAGGCTGCAATAACAACTTGCTGTGTGTTTGCCGTCCTCTGACACTTTTGTTCTGCATGGCTACCTATAGCTCAGCTTTACTGCACTCCAACCCTCTCCAAACACAAACCGATACCTGCACTCTTACAAAGAGCATGCCTAATAATAATAATTATGATACTGTGTCGTTTTATAGGTTAGTTACCTTCTTTCCATGGAAAGAATGGTATGGTTTTTAGAACATTATTTGGGAATCTTTCAATTCATCTATGCCACCAAGTAATGAATCTAAAAAGGTTCACATACTTTTACACACATGGATATTGAATTTTTAATAATTTGTGGATAAATAAAGGTTGAAAAAGTATCATGTTTGTGTGTTTGATCAGGTTATGTTTATTAGATTATTAGGACTTAGATTAAGATATACCAACATTTTAGGTTTTAAATATGTGAAAATCCTAAGGGGGTTCACAAACTTTTTCTCACCACAGTATATGAACTTAACAGTATGGTATAAAGCATTAAGCTCATACCCACAGAACATTTTGCACAGGAAAGATTTGTTTTCCCCGCTCTATCTACTGTATATATCTCTATATAGCTATATCTATAATGTTGCGCTCACTCACAAGCTCAATTGGGGCTTTTTGAGATACTTTATTTAACGTTTCAAAAAGGCACAACTAACGTACATAGATGCTTTGCAAAATACACGCCTTGTTTCATTGTGATTAACGTAAAAACATCCCTTCATGCATCAAGATAATTGTTTTCTTGACAATTTAAGTAGTTACTGCAAAAAGCTTACATTCCCATTACCATGGATCTCAGAAAAGTGACCTCACCAAGTACACAAGAAGCTGGCACTGGACATTAGTGTTACCATTTTATTGGATCATGAGTGGAGAGATCTATGCCCATGACCTGTCATGGTCTTAATCATTTCCTCTTCTGATGCATCCAGAGCAGATGGAGCAGGTTGTGTGGCAATTGCCATAGAGTACTTGTCTGTCCTTAAAGCAGCAGTCCAAGCTGCTTCCCCCCTTAATGTGCATCAATACAATCCACACAATTAATTAGCCAAGTTGCCGATCGATCGGCGAAGATTCGGCTCAGGGGTTCACTAAATGTCTGTTAGTGCAGCAGAAGAGGCATAAAGATGCAAAGTTCTGTTGTGAAGATCATGTGACCAGGCAGTCACTAGATACAATTGGTGCACTGCTAGAGAGGGCAGGGCTCAAAAAGGGGTGTTCCAGAGCCTGTTTCAGAAGAGAAAGGGGATGCCATTTTGTAAATGGTTACTATAGAAACAAACATGCTTGTTACATTATAAATACATTACAAATGTAATTCAGCATTGTTTAAAAATAGTACAAAACTGATTTCTATCAAAATTAAAAAAACAAAAAAAAAACCATGTAGGATATTGCTTGGTCTATAGCTTTAACTACAGGTGTGAAGCCGGACACGAGGCATTCTATTGTATTGTGTAGGTTTGTGGGTACATGCATATTGACTTTATTTCTATATTCCCAGGTCATCCACAAATGTGAGACATTCAATGTAGGTGGCTGGCCCTCCCCCATTTCTCAACAAGGACACCAAACATGTTATTTCCCAAACTCCTAGACATCTAATGTTTAGGGAAGTAATTTCTGAATATGGATAATGTAGAAAGGGATATTAAGGGACATAATCGTTATTCTGTCTTTCATCTTTTCTAGAAAAATGTTCTAACATGGATCGGGCAACCCACGTTAGAAAGCTTTAACAGTTAATATTCTATTGATTTTCTTACCATTAAAAATATCTGAAATCTAATGAGTACTTTCCAGCTAATAATTTAGTCACATACGGTACATGTACCGATTAACATGCCTCTTGCCTCCGCTACTAAAATTAGATTGTAACCTGTTACCAAGTACAACCTTTCATTTTGTGTAATAAGGCTACAGTATTTATTGTAATGGAATAAAGTTGCTCTTTATGGTCCAGTTAAAGTGAAATAAGACCTGTGTCACGAGTGCACTACTATCTACCATTGCATACAAACGTCAAAACAAACAAAAGCCATTTTAAAATGTGATTTATCCAATTAGTATAAATCAGACATTAAAGGGGAGTTATCAACCATGTTTGATACAAACATTCCAAATCAATTTTCAGAAGGTTTATCATTAATAAAAAATACAGCCACATGTTATCTAGCCCAACATGCAAAAGTGACCCACAGATAATTCACGTTATTGTAAGCAGTTACATGTGACATCCCCGGCTGCTTCTGAAAGCAAAATTACCATAATTGAAGAGCATGCGTCAACCATAGCCATAGAAGAAACAATCCTTTCACGGTGTCTTTGGATAGCACAATTAGATTTGTTTTAATCAAGGATGCAGAGTACAGCACAACTATGTACATGTATACTATCCAAATGGGAAATATTTCCCATTTTTATAAAGTGTTCCGATAGATGATTATTTTTTTACATATAGACTGGAAGCCGGGGGTCTCGAGCCGCATTAATCCTGGGGATGTCCTGGTTTCAGAGATACTTAATGGAGAAGGTGCCACTGGTTCAGTCCCCGCCGGGTGAAAACAAAATCTAAGTTTAAAAACCCCAAGTAACGCCGGTCATTGGGAAACCTTAACGTTATCCATTGCGGCATTCCATTGGCCCGTGAGGTTTTTTGAAACCTCCACAAAGTAATGGCAGCACCTTCTTCGGTGAGAAACTTGGGAACCGGGAAGTTCCTGAAACTGAAATAAACGCGGTTCAGCTACAGGGACACCCTGCTTCACAGACAGTCAACAACAGCCACACAGCGACACACACAGCTTTTACTGTGGAGGATTTTTGTCACTTTTTTACCCACCATAACTTAACTGCGTGTGGTGAAACCTATCCTAAGCTTCATTTTGCAAAGCCAGTATAACCAACCCCACACTCATGAGACCCATTAAGGTCGAAACGGCTGTCTGTGGGTGGGTTTGCTGGCTATGCATCTTAACCCAGGCTGTGCTCAAAGCTGTGAAATGCAGCAAGCATAAACTTACAGGGGACCATGTTATATTGTTTTGAAGCAAAGGGTGGCACTGTGTGTTCATTTGCATTTCATTTCCCAGAATCCCTTGCTGTAGTGGAAGCACTGTGTGATAATGGTGAAAGCCAGGGTTGCAGCCCAGTCTAAGACATGCAAATCAGCATACAGTAATATTTCCATTTGAGAGGTAGATATATATATATAAAAATTAAAAAAAAATTAAAACAGATGTAAAAAATAAAATGCATCAACTTGGGACTGCTCACTTAAGTCACAAGACCCAAACAAATTAAAACTAGAGGGGTGTTTAACTGGTCTAAACACTTGGCAGAACTTTAGCTAACTACTATTTTAAGCCTAACAAAGTTGATTTAAAAAGTAAATAAATAATGGTTATGCAGTCTATTCGTCAGAAATAAAAAATACAAGTGCTTCTAATGGCATAACAAGAACCTTAACAGTATTGCCATTTGTTAAAGAATCCCTCTCTATAATCTAATAAGCATATACCATCCCCTTCTGCATTGGTGGGGTAAAAAAAAATGTCTTATTGGTTCAGTAATAAATATCACATGAGCTTCCTCATAGCGGCACCATAGGAACTGCTTCAGAATCCTGTCTATCGTGTTCTTTGCACTGATGTACAGTCTACCTAACAACTTTTACTCTAAATCTGAAATATTACCAATGACACTGATTAATTGCAAGCATCACACACATTAAGTGCTATGGAATTAATTCTCATGAAAAATATTCAGCACATTTTCTAACTTTGATGGAGAACTGTTTAATAAGGCAGAGTTCGTAAAACTAATACTGGACTGACTTAGTTTTAATGTCAATCCAGTAAACTCTTAGGCCACATCCATCGAGAGTACGACCGCGCGATCAAAATGCCGTTCATCTATGAGGCAGACAATAGAGCGCGCAGCCACGTGCGCGATGAGAAGCACCGGTGCTCGCAATCCATGAGCAGACAAATACATGTGTTTGTCGTATGACGGCCGGGTCACGTGAGCGGTTCACCCAATGAGGGCGAACCAGCTCCGTGATGTCACGGCGACCTCATGGCCACAAATCGCTGCAGCTACAGGCGCCACGCGCATGGTCGCATAGGTTCACCATGGACACGGCTTACACATTTTCCCTCTGTTCGTTCATGTTGTGCCATACATGAAACGTGCTTTTAGAAGGGGTGGAGATAGTTAAATAGACTTGCATGCACACTACATCTCCATTTCCATCTCCATGCTCAAAAATAAAATCTAAGAAGCGCTTCAACGAATGTTTTCTGCTGTAGCAACGTATGACTGGGAAGCTTAGTATCACAACAACTAAAACACGTAATTTGTAATAAGGATTTTACCAAATTCTATTTATTCTACCCCACACTTACTCCATCAGCTGGTTAACTTTTAAACATAAATCAGCCCAGGCAAACGTGGCCTGCTTTTCAAGTGGTCAATAATTGGTAACAAAAAATTACTAAAAATACAACTCCTGTTTTACAGTTAAATATTTTGTTAACTGTTGCATAAGAGGTGGACAACTTTTCCATAAGATTCAACATGTTCATATCTATAATTCTAAGTTGGATTCCGTCTGTTTGTTTGTTCAGTATGTCCGAAGCATCGAAATCTCAGAAACGGCACCACGTAGCAGAACGAAACTTTCACTGGACATTCTGCTGCGGATTCGTAGGTCAACGCAACTATTTTGAGCTTCCAATGTGACTCACCTCCCAAATTATGGGCATTCTAAGTCTCCCTCGGCTGTTCAGCAAATCTGTTAGAGCAGGAGCATGGGGCGGGGGGCGTAGCTACTAAGGGAGGGGGCGTGTCCTTCCTTGG